>NW_023494800.1:37691530-37736765 GCF_904425465.1 Colossoma macropomum
AACTCTTTATGGATGAACTCTTCACAGAGGGCAGTCCAGCAGAGTTTGTGAGGCGTAAAACTTCTACTATGGAGCTTCGGAACTCCAGCAGTGAAGGAGGAATCTCTGGTCTAAAGTGCGTGACTTACAAAGACAGTAAATAAAATTTAAAAAATTTCTTCATGGGGGTGTTAAACAGTCGCTGATCATTCTGTATTTCTTTTGGACTCAAGTCACATGACAAGGAGTGGAGTCAGACTTGAGTAATCTTTTAAAAAGCAGAGGTGTTGGGTCAGAGTTTGCAGTGGTTTTGCGGACTACATCCCATGTATTTACATCATAGCACAGGCTCAAAAAGACGTTGTTCAGACCTTGAATGTAAAATCAATATTATACTGATCAAGCTATGTTGACAAAAGTAGATGAATCACTCACATCCTCAGAAGACGCTAACTAGTTTCACTTGGCTAAATAATTGTTACACCTGTGAAGAGAAGTTATATGCTTACACTCAAACACAATTACAGGGCTACAATAACAATCTATTTTGTGGTGTGGACAGAGGGCAGAACCAAGAGATCTTAAAAGTGAAAGCTGTTCCTGAAAGAGTTAACTCTTGTAGGTTTCTGTCCCATTGATGGTCCCCTTGTTCAAGGTTGGATTGATTTTCATGCTCTTACAAGTCTTACATCATGTATTTGGGAAAAAATGATCCTATTGTAAATATAATAAATTCCTGACAAAGTAATATTGTATTCCACCTAATCAGCCTAAAAATGTATCAAATTACCAATAATGTAACAAGGTATTACATTATCTGTAAAACATATTCATGAATTATTATTATTTATTTCACTGTTTCATTGTATTTCATTACTGAGTAAGTTATTACAGTGTTGGGCTTTTATTACATTTTGGACCAAGTTAAGTGCAAAATTTTATTATACTATTACTACATTATTGGTAAATTATTACAAAATTGGACTCTACACAAATATCGGTCTTCCGTATTTTTGAAAATGAATGCAAGTAAAGGAGACCATGCTAATTAGTCACTGCTGGCTCAGGTGTGTTTTAGATCACTGGGAGCTGGACCAGTGTCTATAGCAACAGGAAACCAAAGCATACGAGAAATCACATCTGCAACACTCAAATATAACTGCACTCCCTTTGATAGAGCGTACTGAAAAACCTTCATTAAACACATGCCAGACTGATGAATATTAAAAGGTAAATAAGAAGACTTGGTCAGTAAACTAAAATGTATTGATAACAGATTTTTAAATAAAATGATTATACATTCCAGAGCAACGTTCATAATGACATACCAACAGCTCTTTAACTGCTCTGTGTTTTATATATTACCTGTAGCTATATTTTGCCCTCATTACAGTAGGTTAAACAGGTCGTCTGATGGCTAACAACAGATTATCAAAGCTGAATGAGAACCAGATTTTAATCTTGGCTCCCCTGAATGCTTAAATGATGTAACTCCTCATTTTCACTGAATGTGACGGTGTGTATTTTTATTAAGTTAAGCAAAACTCAAGTCATGTTTTTATATGTTATATTTAACTAAAATCAGTGTTTTAAAATGAAGTGGACTTATGTGATGTTGTTTAAAAGTACTTCTGAGCATGGCAAAGGTTTAATGTTAACTCAGCTTTTATTTACTAACATTTATGGCTAAATTTTAGTGGCAGATATGTTCGGGTATTCCTGAACAAAATGAATGTTGTGGAACCAAATAGCACTTATGGAGTCATACACAAAGTGCATATCACTGCTGTCGGAAGAAAACATTGTCTCTCCATTTTTGTCGTTTTTCAGTTTTTGACATAATTTGAAAATGCCTGTTGTTCTTTACATTGTCTGTAAATTTCATTATGAATGGACCAAAAGAAATGACCCAAAATAACTTGGAAAAAGTCTGGTTCCATTGACTTACATTAAAAGTAATTATGTTTTTTCCTTCTCCTGTAAAGTTACCGTTTTGGAGATACTAGATTTTCTTCTGACAACAGCAACATGTTAAACATTGTTATGTAATGCAATTCATGACAGCAGCAAAAAGTGCATATTGAGCATAAGGAGTAGGACCGTTGTGAATCTAGTACCTGTAATTGTGTGTGTGTATGTGTGTGTCTGTGTATGTCCTGTCTCTAGACTGCAGAAATCTGGAGCACATCCTCCAGAGCCCAGCTGTGTGTCTATGAAAAGCAAAAAATCAATGTTTGAACCTTCGGCTTTCAGTACAAGTAAACCTGGTACCAGCCTAAGGTGAGATACAAATATGGCCTCCATACAGCTGAATAACAACACATCTATACAATATACAGCCAATATATTGGAGGATCATTTTTATGGTATTAATGTAACCATGTAATACTATAGAGTTTCTAATAATGTTCTTACTCTGACATTTCTTTAGTCCCTGAAATTTGAGGTACTTATCAATAGAGGATTGAACAATATGTTTTTTTAGGGCCGATATTAATTTTGACCCGTTTTCCAAGTTGGGATGCTGTGCAAAATGTAAAAATCATCATCATCACATCATTGCATTCTGTTTTTATTTACATTTTGCACAGTGACCCAACTTTTTTAGAAAAGGGGTTGTATTAGTAAACAGGGAGACCGTTAAACGACATTTGGGTCAATGCTCGTTTGCCATACCTTTGAAGCTCTTAGTAAGAAAATTTACAGCAACACACTTCCTACACAAAATATACATGAACATAATGTTTAATATAATTAGCATGCCTGTATCTGTGAAGGCACACTGTTTAAGACTTAATAATAGATAATGCAAAAACAGCACAGAAATAGTAGGTTGTATTAATTATTTAATACATACAGAACTTGATGATGAGTTTATGTGTATTGATTTTTTAGTAATGTCCCAAACTGTCCAGACTGCTATTGACCATGTGACTTCGACCTTTAGCCACCAGCTCGGAGAAGTTACGTTTTGAAATTGAAAGTAATCTAAATATCTAATTCTTGAGCTACACTATTATGTAAGTAATTAACTTACTCACAGCTCTCTATATTAGATTAGATAATACACAATTTGTTTACATATTTTATTGTATTTCAAACTACCCATGCCTTACTCAAATTCTCAATTAAGAAATGGATATTTAAGTTCAGACATCTGTATTAGGAATGTGCATTCAATGCATTTTAGATGATAGCACTGGAGGTTAAAATTTGAAAATATGTTTTATTTCTCAAATATATCCATGGAAATCAGTAGCTTTGCATGTTGGATGAGTAACAGAGGATTAGAACACCACAGTGTTTGCTTACGTTCCTGCTAAAGCTTAAGCAGATTGATAAATCAATGTGAGGAGCCAATTATATATCTCAGTGTTGTTTTTTTTTTTGGAATGATCAAACTTAGTAGTAGACATCTTCACAAGTGCGTAAGTTTAGGATTATTGTTGTGCTGGACTCGTACTTAGGGGGATTGTGGGAGCAGCAGTGGACTGAAGCAGGCAATGAGTGCGAAAGTTGAGAATTTTGACATTTAATTCAAATGAAACATACTAACAGAAGAATTACATTAAGTAAACTGATAACCAGTAACAGAGAGTGACTGTCAGAATTAGGTAAAGATTACAACAGCAGAACTTTACTCTTATGCTTTATCAAGATGTATTGTAAATATATGCTGTGAAAATGTTTTTACACATTGTAATAGTGTTGTAATGTTACTGAATTCAGCCCAACTCTCTCTGTGCACATGCAGAGACTGACCAACCTGCATTAGGAGATCTCAAAGACAATACTGCATCATGTAGGTGTGGCCTGTACAAATACTATAGTGAACACTGGTCATAGGTGATATATTTTTTACTATGGCAAAAGTAAGTGTGCACATTGTGATGGTCTCCTTTTGGAACAGGAGGTGCTACTTCAAGACACTGTCACCTCTACCACTAGAGGCACTGCATGCACAGCTACATGTACACTATGTTTGTCTTCGGTGCAGAAAAAGATTTAGAACACATCCAGTTCTCCATCCACATAATGTGTCCATGGAGCAAGACTCTTACCAACCAGCAGATGATACCCTGCACAAAGTCTTAGAGAAGCACAAAAACAGCATGAAGAAAAAGTATGAGACCTTATTTGAGGCAATCAAAATGCCAGAGAACAAAACACTCCTGAACAGGATTTACACACAGCTCTATATCATAGAGGGAGAGAGTGAAGGGGTGAATGAAGAACATGAGGTTTTACAGAAGGAGAATATACCCAGAAAAAACCTACAAGACACTCCAATCAACTGCTTAGATATCTTTAAACCTCTACAAGGTCCTAAAGGAGAAACAGAAGAGGAGAACATTGGAGCTGGGATGGCTAAAGGTCTTATGCTAAACATATACTAGAAGACTTTGAAAAGACTTTTGAAAGACTAAAGTCTGACACCCTCTCACATCTAAAGACAGTGTCGCGTTTTTTAGTCACAGACTATGATTTTGCAAAGACTAGGAATCTTGCAGTGTCACTATTTACAAGACTGCAACTAGATTTTTGAGATTATTCCCCATCATGCACCTGGTGGAAATTTACAAGCAGATAAACGCTTTTCCTTCCACTCTATGGTGGTACAGATGGGAAGATACGCTGGCTGGGTGTGTAAAGATCTGGGGCTCAGATTAGTTCACTATAGAACTGTATACTCTGACAGATCATCACCCAGAATCTTTTAATTAACCTGTAAAATGTGCAGTTACTTTTTAAATTTGATATAAAGATTTACACATCAACACTACATGCAGCGATTCAGCATTGTCGACTGGGTGTCATGAACTAAACCATAAGAAACAAACAAACAAAATAAGAAACCAGTGTAACAGAAAATAGAAAAAATAGAAAACAATTGATGATTCTTCAATAATGGCATTCTTAAAGTCCTCTGCACATTTCCTTACCTGTTACAGGCTCAGTGAACCTGCAATATTAAAACTGTCAGTTTACATTTTAAGTTATTATGATTATTGTATTGAATTGCCGTTTTTTACAGAGATTTCAGGCAGTCATGCCTGCATTCTCTCTCTCTCTCTCTCTCTCTCTGTATCACGCCGTGCGCCTGCGCTCGCCCGCAAGCACTCATGCGCGCCCCTGGCGTGTCACTATTTGCATGAGCCAAGACTTAAAACTTACGATAATATTAAACACGGTTGATTTTGTCGCAGCGTCAAGACGGCAAAAAGACTGACTTAAGACCTCCATCTTGACCACCTTATACCAAACGATCGAGATGAAGCGAGCGTGACGCGACTCTAACAAGAGTCTCCTGATTTTATTCCGACATGGATATTTGTTTGCGACAGTGAAATCGCTTGAAAAGTCGTTTGGTGTAAGGCCGGCATTAGATACATAGAACAAAAAGAAGACAAAAAGCTCAGAGCTGTTCTGACTAAAGGCATCGCTGGCATTGGAAAAACTGTCTCTGTGCAGAAGTTCATTCTGGACTGGGCTGAAGGAAAAGCCAATCAGGATGTAGAGCTCATGATTGTGCTTCCGTTCCGGGAGCTGAACCTGATTAAAGATGATCAATACAGTCTTCATGGACTTCTGTGTGACTTCCATCCTGAGCTCAAAGATCTGGACCCAAAGATTTATGATCAGATCAAAGCTGTGTTTATATTTGATGGTCTGGATGAAAGCAGAATTCCACTGAACTTTAAACAGTGTGAGAAAGTATCTGACATCACCATGACATCATCAGTGGGAGTGCTGATGACAAACCTCATCAAAGGAGAGCTGCTTCCCTCAGCTCTGATCTGGATAACCTCACGACCAGCAGCAGCCAATCAGATCCCTCCTAAATACATCAACCATGTGACAGAAATTCAGTGATTCAGTGACCCACAGAAAGAGGAGTACTTCAGGAATTGGATCAGTGATGAAGACCAAGCCCAGAGAATCATCTCCCACATTAAGACAGCGAGGAGCCTCCACATCATGTGTCACATTCCAGTCTTCTGCTGGATCTCAGCCACGGTTCTTCAGCAAATCATGAAACAGCATCAAACAGAAATCCCTAAAACTCTGACTGAAATGTACTCACGCTTCCTGATCACTCAGACCAACATGAAGAACTAGAAGTATGAGGAGAAAGACGAGAGAGACCCAAAGAACCTGCTGGAGTCCAACAGAACTGTTCTTCTGAAACTGGCTGAACTGGCTTTCAAACAGCTGATGAAGGGCAATGTGATGTTCTATGAAGAGGACCTGAGAGAGAGCAACATCAATGTCACTGGGTATTCTGGGATTTTCACTGAGATCTTAAGGGAGGAATGTGTGCTTCGCCAGAGGAAGGTGTACTGCTTTGTTCATCTGAGTTTTCAGGAGTTCCTGGCTGCTGTCTACGTTTATCACTGCTTTGAGAGCAAGAACATTAGAGCACTGGTGTTTCTCATACCAGAATATAGAGAGAATCCTGAGGAAGTTTCACTTCCATTTTTCAAACCATGGTCCAGAAAATGGTCTGAGAATGTTTCACTGGATGAGCTGCTAAAGGGAGTGGTGGATAAAGCTGTTGAGAGTCAGAATGGACACCTGGATCTTTTCCTCCATTTCCTGCTGGGCCTTTCACTGGAGTCAAATCAGAGACGCCTACAGGGCTTACTGACATGCATACAGAGCAGTTCAGAGAAAACTATAGAGTACATCAAGGAATTGGAAGGAAGGATATCAACAATATCCATTCTCGATGGATGGATCTCTTTCTACTGAGAGGTCCATCAATCTTTTTCTCTGTTTGTCTGAAATGAATGACCAGTCTCTCTCCAGAGAGCTTCAGAACTATCTAAAATCAAATAAACACTCAGAAGAGAAGCTATCACCTAGATGAAGTATCAGGTTATGAACATCTAATGTGCTTATTTCTAAATTCAAATACAAAGTGGAATATGGAGAATAATGTTACTCTTGTACCATCTGTTGTATTTACCCCATCTTTATAGACTAGATCCCTGTAATCTCACCACTAACTCCTGTGAGAAACTAGCATCAACTCTACAATCAGCAAACTGCCCCCTGAAAGAGTTAGATTCAGGAGTGGAGCTGCTCTCTGCTGGACTGAGGAGTTCACACAGTAAACTGGAGATACTTAGGTGAGCTCTCTGTGAATTCACTGTAGAAGCCATAAAAAACAAATAATAACAGAAATATCCTGCTATAACATATTATGAAATGTAGAAATACACTAAAAGATGTAAGATGCTGTCCAAACAAAATACTATGCTTTTTTCTATTTCCAGAAATGCTCCTTGTAGTCTATTGTAATTCTGAATTTGATATTATATCATAACTTATCCTGATAGTTGTGGCAGTTACATATCTGTGCTGCTAAACAGCTAGTGTGTAGATAAAAGGAAAAGACTATGGCTCAAGAGGACTCAAAGACTCAAAAGGATAACCCATCCTCCTCTGGTCGACACCAGTTAGCAACAAAAACAGCAAAGAATAAGCTTTTGTATACAGGATCACTATGAACATTTGGTGTACTCAATATTATGAAATATAGAAATACACTAAACGATGGAAGATGCTGTCCAAACAACATACTATGCTTTTTTTTCAGAAATGCTTCTTTCAGTCTATTGTTATTCTGAATTTAATATTATATCATAACTTATCCTGTTAGTACAAATCTGTGCTGCTAAACAGCTAGTGTGTAGATAAAGAGAAAAGACAGTGGCAAAGACAATCACTATGAACATTTTATGTACTTATTTCTAAATGTTAATACAAAGTGGGACACTGAGGATAATGTCACACTTCTTCAGTTTCCCTGATTAAACTGTACCATGTGCTGTATTTTCTCTGCATTTACAGAGTAGCTTGCTGTAATCTTACCACAGACTCCTGTGAGAAACTAGCATCTGCTCTACAATCAGCAAACTGTCTTTTGAAAGAGCAGGACCTCAGTAACAATGACCTGCAGAATTCGGGAGTGGAGCCAATCTCTGCTGTACTTAAGAGTTCTCATTGTAAACTGGAGATACTCAGGTAAACTTTCTGTGAATAAATTTTTTAATGGAAAAGGTTAGCTTTAATTAAGTATTAATAATTAAATACATAAATATACAGAAATGCATTTTTGTAGTGTGTCTAAATAAAATGCTACATTAAATGTAATATCTGTTTGTAGATTAGCTGTCTGTAATTTTGAGGAAAAGGGTTGTGAAAATTTGGGTTCAGCACTTCATTCAGCACTCCTTGAAAGAGCTAGACCTCAGTAACAATGATCTGCAGGATTCAGGAGTGGAGCTGCTCTCAGCTGGGCTGAAGAGGTCACAATGTAAACTGGAGGTACTCAGATGAGATTCTTAAGAATTAGATCCTAAATGTTAAGCTCTGATGTTCACTGATATTTGATATGAAGAGACAATGAGGTAGACTTATTCAGTTCAGTTAGTGAGAGTGTGAAAAGGAAGATTTTAAAAACCATTCCTAGTCGAGGCCGTTTCTTTCCATGCGGTACACGCAGTCGCTTAGGGCCCCTGAGCCACTAGGGGGTCCAATGAATATGTAGGTTTTCTATGTATTTTGGGGCAAAATCTGAGGCAGTCACAGGTGGTTCATACAAGTTAGAGATGTGTCATGGACATATCAAATTTAAGATGAAACAAACAGAAATAAAAGGGAGACTGTAATAATAATACCAGTGAAAAATTATCATCAGTTAGATTTAGTTTTTTTGTTTGTTTTCTACTCGGGGTATTAGGCTAACTAATGAATACTGACTACATAAACAAGGCTTCATTTGGTTCAACAGTAAAGTATTTTGGACTAATATTTATTAAAACCTATTGGACTGGCAACAATAAGTTGATTTAAGAACAAAAAGGACATAATTGATGACTTGAAATATTTTGAAAAACAGGATGCACATGCCACTTAAACTCATATTATTATTATTGTTGTTGTTGTTGTTGTTGTTGTTATTATTATTATTATTATAAGCTGTGCTGGTTCATGTTCATGTATGTTGAAATAAGGTAATTTTTATATCCATTAATTAGCCTTGCTACATATAGTGGCTGTAATGTACTCACCATCATTCTCCATCCATTCAACTACGCCGTGCTACATATTTCCTTTTACCTCCAAATTTTTGTAGTCAACATGTTGTTTGTCATATAAACTCTTATCCTCTGCTACAAGAAATGTGAGTTCTGTCACCATCCTAATGGACATTTGTTTGGGCTGCAACCATGACAACAGAGCTCTGACTGGTCTGTCTGATTTTAACGCATCTATACAGCACCAAAAATAGAGAAAGCTCTGATTTAAAAATGTATGCAGCAGTGAGATTATTCTTTGTCTTTCATGTGAAAAACAGCGTTAATATATGTGTGTTTGTTTTCAAAACTTGACATGACTTTTTTTTCTATCCATAAAAATCAGATTTGTTTTGAATAGGCCTTCAGTGTTGCTTTATTTGAACAAAATAAAATGGTGCCAATATTTTTGGCTGCATCTGTATGTATGTGCTTTGTCTCTGTGTAAATGTTCTCTGCCTTCTTTTCCTTCCCTTCTGCAGATTGTCTGGGTGTATGGTTACAAATGAAGGCTGTTCTTCTCTGGCTTCAGCTCTGAAATCAAACCTCTCCCACCTGAGAGAACTGGATCTGACCTATAATCACCCAGGAGAGTCTGGAGTGAAGCTGCTCTCTGATCTACTGAAGGATCCACAGTGTAAACTGGAGAAACTACAGTGAGTATCTAGTACACTAACCCTAAATATATTTGCTTTTCAGTAACCATCTTCATTAGACACAGATAGTTTACCGCTGCTACACTAACCCTGAATGTATTTACTGTTTTATTTATTTCTTTGTATGCTGATTAAAGCTACATTAACTGTGAGAACAGTTTATTTACCATTTAATAATTAATTATCTTCTTTTTCTGATGTAGTATACTGTTAGACTAACCCTTAATATATGTACTGTTCAGTAATGATGTTCTTTGTTCTTTATCATATACAGAAAGTTTACTGCTACATTAACCCTGAATACTATATATACATATATATATATATATATATATATATATATATATATATATATATATATATATATATATATATTAGGGCTGGGCGATAAAAAGATAACGATAATTATCGCGATATAACTTTTCCTCGACAGAGCGATATGACGTGTTCGATATAATACACCACTCTCACACCTCCACGTTCAGCGAAAGCCTTGGTGGCGTTTTCTACTGCAAGGAAAGCGACACTACTGTGCTGTCGCCAGGAGAGGGTGCACTTACGAGTTTTTTGACATGATTAGAGAGGGAGGGGGCCACGAGTAAGATGAGTCTTTAGCAACGGCTGAAACGCGGAGTTATACATTCCCTGTTTGAGCGGAGCGACAGGTGATCTGTTCTCCTGTGAGGCATTGGAGAGCGGGAGAGCACTATCTTTCCAGGCTAGCCGTTTTTAGCAGCTGGCTAACTTAAAGCAGCGCTTCGTCACTGCACGACACAGTGAATTAATGATACTGTAGATCAAACATGACACAGAAGCACCGCTTTCAGTTTAAACATACCTAAAAGGAGGACTCTGTTTGTCTGGTGTTGATATTTTGCGGTTCACCCCTTAAACTACCACAATTGACTATCCAGTCGTTGCTAGCTGGTGTCTGAATACTGTGATGTCATGTGTAGCGGGGTAGCCGAGCGCTCGGCACCAGCTAGAAATAATCTGTTTTCTTTCTTAAATTATGACTATTACAAAAATAGCCATGCTTTTCCAGCTGGTAAAAACAGCTCAGCAGAGACTTTCTCCCACTCTCCCATGACAGATCTGTGAAATGTTCCACTGGTTGGTGAGTGTTTGTCGTGTTCAGACCATAAAGAATAGTTTAAAACAGCAATTAACCACCCAGGAACAAAAATCAGCCTTCAAACTTGAAAGAAATAATGATTTGACATTTATTGCGATATGTATCGATATCGAACAATATAAATTTTGTTTATCGTGATAACATTTTTGGCCATATCGCCCAGCTCTAATATATATATATATATATATATATATATATATATATATATATATATATATATATAGTTCAATGGAGTTTACATTTATTTCTTCTTCAGAGTGGAATATGGAGGGAAGATCAGAATGAAACCAGGACGAAAGAAATGTAAGACACTCTCTCTCTCTCTCTCTCTCTAGTTGTGTCTCCTATAATCTGTGTGTGTGTGTACAGATGCCTGTTGCCTCAATCTGGACCCAAACACAGCACACACACGCCTCTGTCTGTCTGAGGGGAACAGAAAGGTACAGAGCATGGAAGAGGATCAGCCATATTTGGATCATCCAGACAGATTTGATTACTATTATCAGGTTCTGAGTGTGGAGAGTCTGACTGGACGCTGTTACTGGGAGGCTGAGTGGACAGGGAGGCAGGCTGATATCGCCATGACATACAGAGGTATCAGGAGGAAAGGGCGCAATGAGGAGTGTTGGTTTGAATTCAGTGATCAGTCCTGGATTCTGTACTGCTCTGATAACAGTTACTCTGTGTGGCACAATAGTAAGAAAATGAATGTCCTTGCCCCTACCTCCGGGTCCAACAGAATAGGAGTGTATCTGGACTGGGCAGCTGGTGCTCTGTCCTTCTACAGTGTCTCACCTAGCACACACACACTGACCCAGCTACACACATTCCACGCCACATTTACTGAGCCCCTCTACGCTGGGTTTGGAGTCGATTCTAATTCCTCTTTGTATATGTGTGAGGTAGAATAGTCTCTTAACACGGTTTGGGGTTTGGGCCAATGCCTGGTCAGCATGTGTGTATTTAACAGGCTTAGTGATGAAAAGTATAAAACTGATAGAGGAGTACGAGATGTGTGTAAATAATCAAATTGTGTTGTTTACACTAAGTAAGGTCAGATGCACAATGTTTTCTGAACTATAATCACGCTGTGATGTATCACACCCATCTGTATGTCATAGAGTTGGCCTGAGAAGCAGTTACAGACCAGTAATTGTACTTGAATTCTCATTCTCAAAATCACTCTTTAAAGTAGTAATATTTACATTTCATAATTAACCATAATCTTAACTATGTCTGTATAGTTCATTCTTAAATACTATACTTCTCTATTTGTAAAAAAATAGTTGCACATATATACATCCTTTTTTACAAAGTTTTGAAGATGCTGTGAGACAGTTGTGCTGTAAAATTATGTCAGATAAGGTGACAGATAAGTCTGGCTGGATTTTTACTGATTTATATAAGGAATAATATGGAAGTAACTTCAAGACATGACTCTTTTGAAATAGTTGTTTAGTGATGTGTTCTCAAAGTCTTTTTACCCGGTTTATTGATGGATTGTTAATATTCCATTGCTTAATTGGAAGTAGTGTTGTAGTCAAGAACAGTAGAGGCAAGTCTGAGTCATGACAGAGACCAGATTAAGATTAAGAAAAAGAAGGGATTTTTTTTAGAATTTATTGTACATCCATTATCATTCATTGTACATGCTTTATACTAATAAATAATATTAGACTTTATCATATATATTGTAAAATATAACTCTAAATAGTATATAGTGGTGCACTATGAAATCTGTTTTTTTCCTAAATTCCATTTAGATTTTTATTTATTTATTTTTTTCCCATTAGGATTTTTAGGTTTTTAGTTTTTTTCTTTAAGAAAATATACATTAGAACTACAATTACACAAACAGTGCACAATGGCACTTTTGTATTTATTGAAGTTGTCGCAATAAAATTTAGCTATAGCAGGAAGAGTCTAAAAGAAAGTTGTAGTACTGGTCTTCAGTACCTGTGAAAATAAAGAATTCACAGTTTTTCTCGATAGTACAAGAACTTTTTAAAGTTAATTTTTATGCCTCAAATTCCACAGTTCTGTCCATGTTCTCTGCATTGCACAAATCCCAGGGCCCTAATGCAGCCTAAAAAAATATGAACTGTCATTATACTTAGAGAAAGGAGATGAAGGCACTGCACTCATCTGGTCTCAATAACAATTTCTGAGTTCGCCTTATGCCGCGACTGAGACAAGATCGAGGCAAAATGATGTTGAGACTGTGACAAAACCGAGACTATCAGTTAATGATCTTGGGACCGGACTGGAATACTTGGAACTTGGAACTACTTGGTATTCCAAGTTTAATTCTATCACAAGTGCTTTAAACAAGAACTCTTGTTCAGGCTTGAGGACTTGGTAAGATATTTTTGTGTTTGTACTAAATCTGTATGTATTTAGGGCTATTCATATCTTTAAGGAATCAGCTAAACCATTTAGCTAGTCTGCTATCTTTGTTTATCTTAGTCTTTCTTTATCTCCTCGGCAGCTAAACGAGTGACTCAAGATCCGCTCAGCTTCTTCACTTGAATATCATACAACAGGCATAACTTTAGCCAAACAAATTAACATGTATTTGGCTATTTCTCTTTTTTAATGTTGATTGCCATTAAATATCTTCACTTATCTTGCTTCTGTCTTTCAAACACAAGGGGTGACATTGTGAAATCATAGTTTGGAGTGTGGCTGTGTTGAGCTAACGTTAGCTGGGTATGACAGATTTTTTTTATTCCTTAATATCATTTTTAATTTTTAAGTAGTTTTAAGTTGCATTTTTTCCTGATTTTATGATGAGATGTTTAACACAGTTTAAAAAGGCCTCTACATATGAAAACTGTCAAGAATCCACATGAGTTTTCTAGAATTCTGGTGGAGAAAACAACAATATAAACTTCTAAATATCAATAATTACAGAAAATAATAAGGATACCTACATAAAAAATAAATACTTGAGTATTCACTTTATTTGGGCCGTGCCTAGTGCACCAACATGTAAAAGGAACGTGCACAGTAGTGGTATAAGGAAACTGCCAACCATTACTAATTACTTGATACTATCACTGAGGAAAGTCCTCAGCGTAGTCTGACTTAAGACATGACAGACACTGGACATATACTCAGGACCAGCTATGTGTAATTGTTATTCTAAATGCTAATGTTGCCAGATTGTAGAGCTCTAATTTATTTTCTTTAGACACAGTCTAGTTCAGTGGATATATTGTTTTCACAACAAGTTTGTTTGCAAGTCTGCACCACAGTTTGGGTTTTTTTCACACTGACTATTTTTCATTTGGTTTGGTTGTTTTCCACACTGCAGTGACAAAAGTATACCAAATAATACATGCTGGTGCTCTTGTGTTCATTGATTGGTCAGATATTTGGCAGAGATGTGAGCGTCCCGTTACTTTCATGTTTGCCTCTATTAATTGATTTAAATTCTGTTCTGCATGAGACATGTATTACAATAACTGCAACAAAAAACCTTATGTGATCTGTACTTCTTTATGATTGATTGGTTTAATTATGCGTCAGTTTGAATTCAACCAAAAAGGGACACAGATGTTTGGCATATCAAAAAACATTCCGCAGTCCACATGACGAAATCAAATAATTCACTATTGCTCGTCCGCAGGGGCATCACCAGGCCAGTTTTTTGGGACTAAACCACCCCCCCACCCCCAATTCCTAGTGCTCTCTTTCTCTCTCTCTCTGTATCTATCTATGTACTAGGTAAGATTAAAGTAGTACTCACAACCAAACTCAGCCGTACATCCTGTTATGGCTCCAATAATGCTATCTTATAACCATTTTTTACTATCAACTTTGAATTATTTTTCTCGAGTATATATCCGTTCAAATCTTTATGTGCTGGTGACCTTTGCGTATTGATGAAACAAGCTAAAAAAAATACCATTTTTATGTTTTGTCTGTTGTATTTTCCATTTTATTGTTACAAAAGGAAAATGGAAAACAGAAAATGACAAAAGCTGAGAATCCATGAGGTAAATGCATGTTTTGCATGAAACAACCCGTTTTTGTTTTGTGGGACTAAAATGTTTTTTGTTATTTGATTTTCCAAAATGGGTATGGGGTAAACGGACTGCTAAAATAATTTGTTAAAAATAGTATATATACTATAAAAATTTATAGTTTTATTCAAGATGTTTGACATAGGGGAGTCGCCATTATCTTAGATGTGTGATGCATGTTGGGTGGGTGATGTCAAATGTTTGCACTGGAGGTAAATGCAATTGTTTTGGCCAGCAAAAGCAGTCCAAAATAGGAAAAAAAAAAATTAAATACAGTGCTACTTTAGGCAGATTTTACTTGTGATTTTTAAAGGTCAACAAAGAAACTTGTTGTGATGTTGGATATTCTCAGATTCACGCCTTGTCGAGTGGTTGGTCAGGAATCCTGGGTCTACCAAAATTAAGGACTGTGACTCCAAAGGTAAGTGCAAATACATCGATGTTTATTCAGTGAATTACAAACAGAAAAAAGCAAAACTGGAAGAAAATGAAATAAAACGAGTTCTATTTTTCTGTCATAGAACAAGTACGTAACAAGGTTCAGGACCTCAAACACCCATTATCTTGGTACACACTCTCTGCCCTGACTTAACCTCAGCAAAGGAACTTTTTTGCCTCAAGGTCGTGAGACCGAAAAAAGACTTCCTCCCAAACTCTTGTTTCAAATAATGAACCTCCCTGCTAGGCTGACCTCCCTGTGTATGACCTCCCTCCCTTGTTTTATGTGTACCTACACAAAAGGTAGGTACACATAAAACAATAATAAGGTAATTACTCCACACCATGTTTAAAACGGACATGTCATCAGATCTGTGCACATGTAACGGAGTTGAAATTAAACAGTTGATAAAATATTGAGTTTCACCAAAATGACTCCATTTTTGTAAGAAGGTTCAGAACAATTGTAAAAAGTTATTTATATTTTTCTAAAAAAGGTTATAATTATTTTTAGGGAGCTTTTCTTTTCTTGCTGTGACATCCCTGCAGACTGTGTCCCTCTGCTGCTGCCGTACCTCCATCAGACGAGTGAGAGCTCTGAGATGGACGGTGTGTAGCTGCTGTGGATTCTCATGAATATATAATTCAATTCAGGTCATATCGAGTTAAAAACTTTAAAACATTGTTCTAACACATTATATGAGCATGTGATAATTTTCTCAGTGTAGTTTTGATTATAAGTGCTATTATTGTCGAGTTATTGCTCAGACATGTGCTTCAGCTAACTGAGCCATGGTAGCGAAATAGCTAGCTAACACTCTCCCTTGGCAGCAAGGTTGCATTGTAAGAACTTCTCATTTCTTCTTATTTCATTTTTATATGTTCAGCTTGTGGGGTCTGCAGCCGTCTAAGGCAAGAGAAGATTAATACACTATAAAATCTGTTCCAGGTATGTGCTCCCTAGTCTGTTCCCTCCTAAAATGTGCAGTGCATTTTGCTGCTGCTAGCCACGCAGCGTTAATTGTTTTTTTTGGGTTTGTTCTGCAGTAAGTTCATTTTGTCGTGCTATAAGAAAAAAAACGCTTTCCTCTGTAATTTTGGAATTTTTATAATGTGAACAAACTATACGATCTCGTACATGTTATAGTAATGTGAAAAGTGCTCTTTTAAATGAAATACTGTAAGATCAGATGAGTGAGAGCTCTGAGATGGACGCTTGTGAGGTCTGCAGCTGTCTAAGGCAACAGAAGATTAATACACGATAAAATCTGTTCCAGAATAAACAGAGTGGAGAGCGAGCCCTTGTGTCCGACTGTTTGATGACCGAATAGTGGTCGTTACACACATTCTACAGGTAAGTATACTTTTACATGGCTAACATCAATAATGTTCTTCTTCCCTTTCCAGGTTTGCTGATGACAGGACCACCCCAATATGGTTGTGGGCCCTTACAACAAGAGGATTATTACCGTGCCAGCAGTTCCCCTAGGAGTCTCGACAGACCACATCACGAGGTAAGTACATTTATGAGAACATACTTTGCACGGTGTCACGCTGGTGATGAGCTGGAGCCTCTAGCTTCATCACACTTGTGTTAAACTTGACAGCTTTCCTGACAATAAGATGAGGACAATGCTCTAAACATGGTGTCTGTCACACAGAACTTCACGTGATGGTCAGGAATCAAATGCAAGTTTACTACAAACATAAACAGGGTAACAAAGCAAGGCCCGAAAGAACCCGAGTTACCAATCATACCAGAACAACAAAAAACAAGCAAAACATAGGAAATGGTTAAGGTTCACAAGGAGTACAAAGAACTTAGGATATATGTACTCCTCAAAATGGTAAACTAATGCATGGTAAACTAACATGCCTGAAGAGTTCATTATTAATAGGGCAGGTTATGTCAATAGTACAGCACTGATGTGCACTGTGAATTGTGGGCCAACATAGAAATGTGTTGGCACCAGAAGAAAACCGAACTACAGTGAATTTGGAAAAGGATGGAGTCCTTACACTTACCTTGTTACTCCGGTAGGTCATTGTGTCCACCTCTCTTTTTCTCTCTATATTGCGAACCTCTATTCTGGCTCCTAAACTCTGTAATAGAGTTCCAGACAGTATTAAAAATGCAAGCTTGATAAGTGTTTATGGATCCAAATTAAAATCATATTTGTTCAGGCTAGCATATTTCAGTGTATTTCATTGTATTGTGTCTCTTTTTCTTGTATAATGTACTTTTGCCCTCATTTCATTTGAATTTCTTCTTATTTTACTGTGAGGGGTGCTCAGAGATTTGGCTACTAAAAGGAATATGAATACAGATTATTTGTAAATGTATTATTATATAGAGCTGATGTTTGCAGTCATATTTGTGTAAAATTGGCGTTTAAAATGTCTTCTAATAAAAGCCAATGAGTTTTCTGAACCGGAATCTGTTTTATAATTTTTTTTGCTTTTTGCCAGTTGAGCTCTTCACACCTCCTGTGCTGATTAAAACTATTTCTTCAGGAATACTCTGACCAGCTGTGTTACTTTTAGAGGATATTTGATTTTCTTATGTCGGGATCAGGCAACATGAATTCAGCCCAATTTTGACATGATTTTGTAGCAGCCAACAACTTCCAGCATTGGGAATTATGAACAGACTTTGTAGCATGACATAATCAAACAACAGCGATGTGGCATCTGGGACACCTCATGACACCCCAAAAAAGTCTAGCATGTCAGAATTTTTTGGATTTTCCTGCTTAGTTTGACATCTCCTACGACGCCCTCCTTTACTTTAACCTATATGCTGACAGAGAGTTGTCTGGAGCACACATGTAAACTCAGTGAAGGGAAAGGGGGATGCTGCTATTGCAGCTGTCAGGAGGAACAAAGCAGAGGAAAGGTTCTCTGTGGCAACAGAACCAAATGTACGTTGCAGATGTACATTGCTGCATTATGGAGTTATAGCTAATGGAAATCTGAAGTCTGCAAGCCTACTTTACTGCTTATATGGCAGTGAGCAAAGATTGCTATCGCTAACGTTAGAAAAAAGCACTGGATGAATGGTCATTAAACCCTGTAAAATCCAGATTTACTATTTTGTTATTCATGTTAAAGTGTAGCATTCAACAACTACTGTGAATTAACTGTGTAACTACTCTGGAAATGGATCTTATGTGTAAGTTATGTCGATACGGACCACCCACAGTTCCTTGGAGTTTAAGGGGTTGCATTTAGGAGAATTTCACCTTTTGTTTCAACAGCTATTGAGAGATGATTTATTGAATGATTGCTATAGAATTTTGTATAGATCCAAAGCACACTGTCTGCTATGTAAAGTCATACATAGTCTGGAAATGGCAGCTATCTCACATTAATATTATATAAAAAAAAGTCACATTCTAGAGTTTAGTTAAACCATTTTATGTTAGTTATGCTGGGATACTTTTGCATGTATATTTATAGCTATTTAGGACTGTAAAATGTACCACCATGTCTATGGCTGCTGCCAGCTCTGTAAGTTCTTATTTTAATAATAAAATAGTTTCTGTTTGTATGCTGAAAATAATTCTATTCAGTCCGATGTCTGTTAAAAAAAGATTAAATGGAAAGAAGTATAAAGAATAAAGTAGAACCAAGATTTCAAAATTTCAAAATCTATGTCCTGTACTTAGAGTGAGGATCTGGCTGCTGTACATCTACCATTAGGCTCCAACACCAGACCACTTTTTCACCTACCGGTTCATGGTGTGGATGCCCTACAACCAGTGGAAAGTTAGGGTGTTCTGCCAAACCTGTGGCAAGCAGCTGACTGGCTATGGTGTACAGAAGAGGGTGCGCAAAGTCCTGGACACTGACACCTTCAATCTACTGCTGACAGAGATCCTCAGGCGTACTGTGTGTCACTTGGCATTTTTGTCTACCAGTCAGACTGTCTGGGACCAGCTGAACTTAAACCATCAAAAGATGTTCTGTCTCATCCTGATGCAGAGCTGAGTTTATTCAGTGATTTTATGTGTTTAAATGACAGTTCAGTAAAGTTGTTTTGAATGACAGTGTCTGCTTAAAATATTAAGTAATTGTAAGTAATTATAGTAAAATGGTTTAAGAAAAGCACTAAAAGTACTAAAACAGTATTAACTAATTGTACGTATTTTTTTTCTATCAAGGTACACATGTGACATCCGCATTATTCATCTGCTTCAGGAGCAGACTCTAGCTAACAGCTCTACCTTGGTGAGGAATGGTTCAAGTGGGCCAACTTTGTTAACTGCCCCAGCCTCTTCCAAGTGGCCTGCCAGGAACCCCTTGAACCAATAGATGTGCCAACAAGTCACTGGCTGCTGTCTGTGTATGGCAAATGCAAGTCTGATTACTGCAACACTAAAGAAACCAGCGATGAAGTAAAGTGTCTTGTAGCAGCAATTTTAGTCAGACTTTTCCTTTAAGAATAATTTCAAACTGAGTACTGACTCCAGTATATTTTTCAGGCATTGGTGGTATAGTGGTGAGCCTAACTGCCTTTCCATCAGTTGACTCAGGTTTGGTTCTCGGCCAACACATCAAATTTAGTGTGCCTTGCTCAGAAAGGCAATGGGAAAAATGTGCTTCATGCTTTTCCGAAAGCCGGAAGAAGAAGAAAAAGTGTGAGAACTCATCATTGGGAAAGCCCTTCCGAGTCTTCTGCCGGACAGGCCCACATACTGTCCATTATACTAACTACAACTTCATTTCCAAAAAAGTTGAGACGCTGTGCAAAATGTAAATAAAAACAAAATGCAATTATGTGCAAATCATTTAAATCCTATATCTCATTGAAAATAGTATAAAGACACCATATCAAATTTATTGTTTTTTGAAAAATATATGCCCATTTTGAATTTGATGCCAACAACACATTCCAAAAAAGTTGGGACAGGGGCAACAAAAGGCTGGTAAAGATGTGTAATGCTGGTGGTTGATTGGCAACAGGTCAATAAGATGACTGGGTATAAAATGAGCATACCAGAGAGGCTGAGTATTTCAGAAGTAAAGATAGGGGGGGGTTCACCACTCTGTGAAAGACTGCATGATCAAATAGTGCAACAATTCAACAATAACGTTTCTCAACATAAAACAGAAAAGAATGTTTGCTTTTCATCATCTACGGTACATAATATGCTTAATTGATTCAGAGAATCTGGAGAAATCTCTGTATGTAAGGGACAAGGCCAAAAACAGGATTTGCTGGCCGTGATCTTCAGGCCCTCAGGAGGCACAGCATTAAAAACAGACTTGATTCTGTAGTGGAAATCACTGCATGGGCTCAGAAACACTGAAAACCACTGTCTGTGAAAACAGTTCTTCGCTGCATCCACAAATGCAAATTAAAACTCTAACACACAAAGAAGAAACCAAATATAAACAGGATCCAGAAATGCTGCGACCTTATCTGGGCCTAAGCTCATTTAAAATGGGCTGAGGGGAAGTGGAAAAGTGTCCTGTGGACCGATGAATCAACATTAGAAGTTCTTTTTGGAAATCATGGACACTGTGTCCTCCGGGATAAAGACCACTCAGCTTGTTATCAGTGCACAGTTCAAAAGCCAGTATTCATGATGGTGTAGGGGTGCAATAGTGCACATGGCATGGGTGAGGGCACCATTAATGCTGAACGATATATACATGTTTTGGCAAAATATGCTGCCATTCAGACAATGTCTCTTTCAGGGAAGGCCTTGCTTATTTCTGCAAGACAATGCCAAACCACATTCTGTATGTATTACAACAGCATTGCTCTATACTAAAAGATTCTGGTTGTTAAACTGGCCTGCCTGCAGTCCAGACCTGTCACCCACTGAAAACATTTGGCGCATTATGAAATGAAAAATACAACAAAGAGAATCCCAACAGTTGAGCAGCTGAAATCCTGTGTTCAGCAAGACTGGGAAAACATTTCTCTTTCAAAACTATAGAAGTTGGCCTTCTCAGTTCTTACAGAGTGTTGTTAAAAGAAGAAGTGATGAAACACAGTGGTAAACATGCCCCTGTCCAAACTTTTTTGGAAGGTGTTGTTGGCAAAATGTTCAAAAAGAGCGTAACATATGATTTGTTGTCTTTGGACTATTTTCAATGAAATGCAGGGTTTAAATGATTTGCACATCAATGCATTTCATTTTTGTTTACATTTTCACAGTGTCGCAATATTTTTGGAAATGGGGTTGTATTACAACTATTTGTCAATGACTTGTTAATCATGTGCACACCCAAGAATTTAAAGCTATTTCCTGTTTCCACCGTCATGCCACTGATGTGCAGAGAAGCATCTGAAGTCAACATCTCTTCTCATCTCGGTGGTTTTGCTGACATTCAGAGAGAGACTGTTGTCCTTGTACCCGATCTATTCTCTCTGTAGAATGTCCAATCACTGTTGGAGATGAGCTCAACAACTGCAGCATCATCAGCAAACCTGATATCATGAGTGCTGTGATGTCTGTTGATGCAGTCATGGGTGTTCAGCAGGGGACTCACTGCAAAAGACTGGGGAGTTCCGGTGTTTAGGGCGATGGAGCGGAACGGCCTGTCCTGGATCCTGACTGCATGTTGCTCATCAAGTCTAGAACCCAGTAAGAGAGTGAGGAGCTCAAACCAGGTGAGTGGACTTTGTTGATTAGTCTCTGGGTTTTGATGCTGTTGATTGCTGAGCTGAAGTCAGTAAACTGCTTTGTAACAGAAGTGTCCTCGTTCTCCAGATGAGATTAGGCCAAGTGGATGGCAGAGGTTATGACATTCTAGGTGGAGCGCTTTTGTGGACAGCGTCACTTTGAATCCCCTGCCACATATGCCGTGGGTCACTGTTTGCAAAAGGTTCTTAAACGGTCAGTGCAAAAGCAAGGACATTAAGATCTTCAGCCTAACGCTCTCCCTGTTGAGTTGTATCGGCTGGAAACTCTTGCATCTCCCGACAGCTGCGCCGTGAAAGCCAAGTCGTGCTAGGAAGTGTTCTGCACATTCCCAATATTATTATCCTCGGAGAGGAGTGCATTAAGATTGTATGGCTGCGAAGAGGGGTATGCTCCTGTCTCGAGACCGTAGCGGCTGCGGTGAGAGCGAGGGGAATTAGCTCAAATGGTAGAGCGCTCGCTTAGCATGCGAGAGGTAGCGGGATCGATGCCCGCATTCTCCACTGTGGCCTCTTCCCCGTGCTTGGCCTTATGAAAATTTGGAGGAAAATTGCCTTGCGAGTGTGTTAGCCCCATTCCTCTTCAAGCTGTACACCTCTGACGTCAGGTACAACACAGAGTCATGTCATCTGCAAACATTCTCTGATGACACAGCTAAACAAACTCTAGCTTTAGACTGTAAGTACTGCTAATAATTTCCTAGTTATGTTTATACTCATTGTGTTGTAAACCACCCCATACCACTTAGTGCAATACCTGCTCTCATGTAAATACAACAAATCTGTCTTGTTTTCTGTGTAAATGTGCAAATAGATATATTTCTATTCCTACTCTCTCATACTTTACCCTAACTTATGTCTAATTTCATATTTCTCTCTCTTATTCATGTCTGTTTTTATTTCTGCCTAATATATGTAAGTTTATGAGAAATTATATGTCTTGCTACTGTAACAGTAAAATTTCCCTTCGGGATCAATAAAGTTCTATCTATCTACATCTCCACCTTGCCCCGGACTAAGCCAAATCACAAAAGCAGGACGAGCGCCTTGCAGGCAGCAAGCAGACAAGGACATGTTTCTGCCCGGGATCGAACCGGGGGCCTTTCGCGTGTAAAGCGAACGTGATAACCGCTACACTACAGAAACGCACGACACATGGGGCTATCTCAAAGCCGTGGTCTTTGTCAGGAATTTCTATCCAAAAATCATGTGAAAATCAACCCACATTCATTTTAGCAGACGCCGCCAAGCTGTTTTCACGGGCGTTGGTGGTATAGTGGTGAGCATAGCTGCCTTCCAAGCAGTTGACCCGGGTTCGATTCCTGGCCAACGCATCGTCTTTAGCGTGCCTTGGAAAAATGCGCTCTGGAAAAAGCTTGCCATCTCTTCGTCGGGGAAGCCAATACGAGGCTTCTGCGGGACAGGTGCAGATACTGTCTGCGATACTAGCCTGGACAACTACTTGTCCATGGCTTGTTAATCATGTGCCCTCACAGGAATTTGGAGCTCTTCACTGTTTCCACCGTCGTGCCACTGACGTGCAGAGGGGCGTGAGCCACACCGGTCCTTCTGAAGTCAACAGTCATCTCTTTTGTTTTGCTGACATTCAGAGAGAGACTGTTGTCCTTGTACTAGATCTATTCTCGCTGTAGTATGTACCGTCGTTGTTGGAGATGAGCCCAACAACTGCAGCGTCACCAGCAAACCCGATGACGTGAGTGCTGTGACGTCTGCCGACGCAGTCATGGGTGTTCAGCAGGGGACTCACTGCAAAGGTCTGGGGAGTTCCGGTGTTTAGGGCGATGGAGCGGAGCGACCTGTCCTGGATCCTGACTGCATGTTGCTCATCAAGTCTAGAACCCAGTAAGAGAGTGAGGAGCTCAAACCAGGTGAGTGGACTTTGTTGATTAGTCTCTGGGTTTTGATGCTGTTGATTGCTGAGCTGAAGTCAGTAAACTGCTTTGTAACAGAAGTGTCCTCGTTCTCCAGATGAGATTAGGCCAAGTGGATGGCAGAGGTTATGACATTCTTGGTGGAGCGCTTTTGTGGACAGCGTCACTTTGAATCCCCTGCCACATATGCCGTGGGTCACTGTTTGCAAAAGGTTCTTAAACGGTCAGTGCAAAAGCAAGGACATTAAGATCTTCAGCCTAACGCTCTCCCTGTTGAGTTGTATCGGCTGGAAACTCTTGCATCTCCCGACAGCTGCGCCGTGAAAGCCAAGTCGTGCTAGGAAGTGTTCTGCACATTCCCAATATTATTATCCTCGGAGAGGAGTGCATTAAGATTCTATGGCTGCGAAGAGGGGTATGCTCCTGTCTCGAGACCGTAGCGGCTGCGGTGAGAGCGAGGGGAATTAGCTCAAATGGTAGAGCGCTCGCTTAGCATGCGAGAGGTAGCGGGATCGATGCCCGCATTCTCCACTGTGGCCTCTTCCCCGTGCTTGGCCTTATGAAAATTTGGAGGAAAATTGCCTTGCGAGTGTGTTAGCCCCATTCCTCTTCAAGCTGTACACCTCTGACGTCAGGTACAACACAGAGTCATGTCATCTGCAAACATTCTCTGATGACACAGCTAAACAAACTCTAGCTTTAGACTGTAAGTACTGCTAATAATTTCCTAGTTATGTTTATACTCATTGTGTTGTAAACCACCCCATACCACTTAGTGCAATACCTGCTCTCATGTAAATACAACAAATCTGTCTTGTTTTCTGTGTAAATGTGCAAATAGATATATTTCTATTCCTACTCTCTCATACTTTACCCTAACTTATGTCTAATTTCATATTTCTCTCTCTTATTCATGTCTGTTTTTATTTCTGCCTAATATATGTAAGTTTATGAGAAATTATATGTCTTGCTACTGTAACAGTAAAATTTCCCTTCGGGATCAATAAAGTTCTATCTATCTACATCTCCACCTTGCCACGGACTAGGCCAAATCACAAAAGCAGGACGAGCGCCTTGCAGGCAGCAAGCAGACAAGGACATGTTTCTGCCCGGGATCGAACCGGGGGCCTTTCGCGTGTAAAGCAAAAGTGATAACCGCTACACTACAGAAACGCACGACACGTGATGCTGTCTCAAAGCCGTGGTCTTTGTCAGGAATTTCTATCCAAAAATCATGTGAAAATCAACCCACATTCATTTTAGCAGACGCCGCCAAGCTGTTTTCACGGGCGTTGGTGGTATAGTGGTGAGCATAGCTGCCTTCCAAGCAGTTGACCCGGGTTCGATTCCTGGCCAACGCATCGTCTTTAGCGTGCCTTGGAAAAATGCGCTCTGGAAAAAGCTTGCCATCTCTTCGTCGGGGAAGCCAATACGAGGCTTCTGCGGGACAGGTGCAGATGCTGTCTGCTATACTAGCCTGGACAACTGCTTGTCCATGGCTTGTTAATCATGTGCCCTCACAGGAATTTGGAGCTCTTCACTGTTTCCACCGTCGTGCCACTGACGTGCAGAGGGGCGTGAGCCACACCGGTCCTTCTGAAGTCAACAGTCATCTCTTTTGTTTTGCTGACATTCAGAGAGAGACTGTTGTCCTTGTACTAGATCTATTCTCGCTGTAGTATGTACCGTCGTTGTTGGAGATGAGCCCAACAACTGCAGCGTCACCAGCAAACCCGATGACGTGAGTGCTGTGACGTCTGCCGACGCAGTCATGGGTGTTCAGCAGGGGACTCACTGCAAAGGTCTGGGGAGTTCCGGTGTTTAGGGCGATGGAGCGGAACGACCTGTCCTGGATCCTGACTGCATGTTGCTCATCAAGTCTAGAACCCAGTAAGAGAGTGAGGAGCTCAAACCAAGTGAGTGGACTTTGTTGATTAGTCTCTGGGTTTTGATGCTGTTGATTGCTGAGCTGAAGTCAGTAAACTGCTTTGTAACATAAGTGTCCTGATTCTCCAGATGAGATTAGGCCAAGTGGATGGCAGAGGTTATGACATTCTTGGTGGAGCGCTTTTGTGGACAGCGTCACTTTGAATCCCCTGCCACATATGCCGTAGGTCACTGTTTGCGAAAGGTTCTTGAACGGTCAGTGCGAAAGCAAGGACCTTTAGATCTTCAGGCTAATGCTCTCTCCCTGTTGAGTTGTATCGGCTGGAAGCTCTCGTGTCTCCCGACAGCTGCGCCGTGAAAGCCAAGTCGTGCTAGGAAGTGTTCTGCACATTCCCAATATTATTATCCTCGGAGAGGAGTGCATTAAGATTCTATGGCTGCGAAGAGGGGTATGCTCCTGTCTCGAGACCGTAGCGGCTGCGGTGAGAGCGAGGGGAATTAGCTCAAATGGTAGAGCGCTCGCTTAGCATGCGAGAGGTAGCGGGATCGATGCCCGCATTCTCCACTGTGGCCTCTTCCCCGTGCTTGGCCTTATGAAAATTTGGAGGAAAATTGCCTTGCGAGTGTGTTAGCCCCATTCCTCTTCAAGCTGTACACCTCTGACGTCAGGTACAACACAGAGTCATGTCATCTGCAAACATTCTCTGATGACACAGCTAAACAAACTCTAGCTTTAGACTGTAAGTACTGCTAATAATTTCCTAGTTATGTTTATACTCATTGTGTTGTAAACCACCCCATACCACTTAGTGCAATACCTGCTCTCATGTAAATACAACAAATCTGTCTTGTTTTCTGTGTAAATGTGCAAATAGATATATTTCTATTCCTACTCTCTCATACTTTACCCTAACTTATGTCTAATTTCATATTTCTCTCTCTTATTCATGTCTGTTTTTATTTCTGCCTAATATATGTAAGTTTATGAGAAATTATATGTCTTGCTACTGTAACAGTAAAATTTCCCTTCGGGATCAATAAAGTTCTATCTATCTACATCTCCACCTTGCCACGGACTAGGCCAAATCACAAAAGCAGGACGAGCGCCTTGCAGGCAGCAAGCAGACAAGGACATGTTTCTGCCCGGGATCGAACCGGGGGCCTTTCGCGTGTAAAGCGAAAGTGATAACCGCTACACTACAGAAACGCACGACACATGGTGCTGTCTCAAAGCCGTGGTCTTTGTCAGGAATTTCTATCCAGAAATCATGTGAAAATCAACCCACATTCATTTTAGCAGACGCCGCCAAGCTGTTTTCACAGGCGTTGGTGGTATAGTGGTGAGCATAGCTGCCTTCCAAGCAGTTGACCCGGGTTCGATTCCCGGCCAACGCATCGTCTTTAGCGTGCCTTGGAAAAATGCGCTCTGGAAAAAGCTTGCCATCTCTTCGCCGGGGAAGCCAATACGAGGCTTCTGCGGGACAGGTGCAGATACTGTCTGCTATACTAGCCTGGACAACTACTTGTCCATGGCTTGTTAATCATGTGCCCTCACAGGAATTTGGAGCTCTTCACTGTTTCCACCGTCGTGCCACTGACGTGCAGAGGGGCGTGAGCCACACCGGTCCTTCTGAAGCCAACAGTCATCTCTTTTGTTTTGCTGACATTCAGAGAGAGACTGTTGTCCTTGTACTAGATCTATTCTCGCTGTAGTATGTACCGTCGTTGTTGGAGATGAGCCCAACAACTGCAGCGTCACCAGCAAACCCGATGACGTGAGTGCTGTGACGTCTGCCGACGCAGTCATGGGTGTTCAGCAGGGGACTCACTGCAAAGGTCTGGGGAGTTCCGGTGTTTAGGGCGATGGAGCGGAACGACCTGTCCTGGATCCTGACTGCATGTTGCTCATCAAGTCTAGAACCCAGTAAGAGAGTGAGGAGCTCAAACCAAGTGAGTGGACTTTGTTGATTAGTCTCTGGGTTTTGATGCTGTTGATTGCTGAGCTGAAGTCAGTAAACTGCTTTGTAACATAAGTGTCCTGATTCTCCAGATGAGATTAGGCCAAGTGGATGGCAGAGGTTATGACATTCTTGGTGGAGCGCTTTTGTGGACAGCGTCACTTTGAATCCCCTGCCACATATGCCGTGGGTCACTGTTTGCGAAAGGTTCTTGAACGGTCAGTGCGAAAGCAAGGACCTTTAGATCTTCAGGCTAATGCTCTCTCCCTGTTGAGTTGTATCGGCTGGAAGCTCTCGTGTCTCCCGACAGCTGCGCCGTGAAAGCCAAGTCGTGCTAGGAAGTGTTCTGCACATTCCCAATATTATTATCCTCGGAGAGGAGTGCATTAAGATTGTATGGCTGCGAAGAGGGGTATGCTCCTGTCTCGAGACCGTAGCGGCTGCGGTGAGAGCGAGGGGAATTAGCTCAAATGGTAGAGCGCTCGCTTAGCATGCGAGAGGTAGCGGGATCGATGCCCGCATTCTCCACTGTGGCCTCTTCCCCGTGCTTGGCCTTATGAAAATTTGGAGGAAAATTGCCTTGCGAGTGTGTTAGCCCCATTCCTCTTCAAGCTGTACACCTCTGACGTCAGGTACAACACAGAGTCATGTCATCTGCAAACATTCTCTGATGACACAGCTAAACAAACTCTAGCTTTAGACTGTAAGTACTGCTAATAATTTCCTAGTTATGTTTATACTCATTGTGTTGTAAACCACCCCATACCACTTAGTGCAATACCTGCTCTCATGTAAATACAACAAATCTGTCTTGTTTTCTGTGTAAATGTGCAAATAGATATATTTCTATTCCTACTCTCTCATACTTTACCCTAACTTATGTCTAATTTCATATTTCTCTCTCTTATTCATGTCTGTTTTTATTTCTGCCTAATATATGTAAGTTTATGAGAAATTATATGTCTTGCTACTGTAACAGTAAAATTTCCCTTCGGGATCAATAAAGTTCTATCTATCTACATCTCCACCTTGCCACGGACTAAGCCAAATCACAAAAGCAGGACGAGCGCCTTGCAGGCAGCAAGCAGACAAGGACATGTTTCTGCCCGGGATCGAACCGGGGGCCTTTCGCGTGTAAAGCGAACGTGATAACCGCTACACTACAGAAACGCACGACACATGGTGCTGTCTCAAAGCCGTGGTCTTTGTCAGGAATTTCTATCCAGAAATCATGTGAAAATCAACCCACATTCATTTTAGCAGACGCCGCCAAGCTGTTTTCACAGGCGTTGGTGGTATAGTGGTGAGCATAGCTGCCTTCCAAGCAGTTGACCCGGGTTCGATTCCCGGCCAACGCATCGTCTTTAGCGTGCCTTGGAAAAATGCGCTCTGGAAAAAGCTTGCCATCTCTTCGTCGGGGAAGCCAATACCAGGCTTCTGCGGGACAGGTGCAGATACTGTCTGCTATACTAGCCTGGACAACTGCTTGTCCATGGCTTGTTAATCATGTGCCCTCACAGGAATTTGGAGCTCTTCACTGTTTCCACCGTCGTGCCACTGACGTGCAGAGGGGCGTGAGCCACACCGGTCCTTCTGAAGCCAACAGTCATCTCTTTTGTTTTGCTGACATTCAGAGAGAGACTGTTGTCCTTGTACTAGATCTATTCTCGCTGTAGTATGTACCGTCGTTGTTGGAGATGAGCCCAACAACTGCAGCGTCACCAGCAAACCCGATGACGTGAGTGCTGTGACGTCTGCCGACGCAGTCATGGGTGTTCAGCAGGGGACTCACTGCAAAGGTCTGGGGAGTTCCGGTGTTTAGGGCGATGGAGCGGAACGACCTGTCCTGGATCCTGACTGCATGTTGCTCATCAAGTCTAGAACCCAGTAAGAGAGTGAGGAGCTCAAACCAAGTGAGTGGACTTTGTTGATTAGTCTCTGGGTTTTGATGCTGTTGATTGCTGAGCTGAAGTCAGTAAACTGCTTTGTAACATAAGTGTCCTGATTCTCCAGATGAGATTAGGCCAAGTGGATGGCAGAGGTTATGACATTCTTGGTGGAGCGCTTTTGTGGACAGCGTCACTTTGAATCCCCTGCCACATATGCCGTGGGTCACTGTTTGCGAAAGGTTCTTGAACGGTCAGTGCGAAAGCAAGGACCTTTAGATCTTCAGGCTAATGCTCTCTCCCTGTTGAGTTGTATCGGCTGGAAGCTCTCGTGTCTCCCGACAGCTGCGCCGTGAAAGCCAAGTCGTGCTAGGAAGTGTTCTGCACATTCCCAATATTATTATCCTCGGAGAGGAGTGCATTAAGATTGTATGGCTGCGAAGAGGGGTATGCTCCTGTCTCGAGACCGTAGCGGCTGCGGTGAGAGCGAGGGGAATTAGCTCAAATGGTAGAGCGCTCGCTTAGCATGCGAGAGGTAGCGGGATCGATGCCCGCATTCTCCACTGTGGCCTCTTCCCCGTGCTTGGCCTTATGAAAATTTGGAGGAAAATTGCCTTGCGAGTGTGTTAGCCCCATTCCTCTTCAAGCTGTACACCTCTGACGTCAGGTACAACACAGAGTCATGTCATCTGCAAACATTCTCTGATGACACAGCTAAACAAACTCTAGCTTTAGACTGTAAGTACTGCTAATAATTTCCTAGTTATGTTTATACTCATTGTGTTGTAAACCACCCCATACCACTTAGTGCAATACCTGCTCTCATGTAAATACAACAAATCTGTCTTGTTTTCTGTGTAAATGTGCAAATAGATATATTTCTATTCCTACTCTCTCATACTTTACCCTAACTTATGTCTAATTTCATATTTCTCTCTCTTATTCATGTCTGTTTTTATTTCTGCCTAATATATGTAAGTTTATGAGAAATTATATGTCTTGCTACTGTAACAGTAAAATTTCCCTTCGGGATCAATAAAGTTCTATCTATCTACATCTCCACCTTGCCATGGACTAGGCCAAATCACAAAAGCAGGACGAGCGCCTTGCAGGCAGCAAGCAGACAAGGACATGTTTCTGCCCGGGATCGAACCGGGGGCCTTTCGCGTGTAAAGCGAACGTGATAACCGCTACACTACAGAAACGCACGACACGTGATGCTGTCTCAAAGCCGTGGTCTTTGTCAGGAATTTCTATCCAAAAATCATGTGAAAATCAACCCACATTCATTTTAGCAGACGCCGCCAAGCTGTTTTCACAGGCGTTGGTGGTATAGTGGTGAGCATAGCTGCCTTCCAAGCAGTTGACCCGGGTTCGATTCCCGGCCAACGCATCGTCTTTAGCGTGCCTTGGAAAAATGCGCTCTGGAAAAAGCTTGCCATCTCTTCGTCGGGGAAGCCAATACGAGGCTTCTGCGGGACAGGTGCAGATACTGTCTGCTATACTAGCCTGGACAACTGCTTGTCCATGGCTTGTTAATCATGTGCCCTCACAGGAATTTGGAGCTCTTCACTGTTTCCACCGTCGTGCCACTGACGTGCAGAGGGGCGTGAGCCACACCGGTCCTTCTGAAGTCAACAGTCATCTCTTTTGTTTTGCTGACATTCAGAGAGAGACTGTTGTCCTTGTACTAGATCTATTCTCGCTGTAGTATGTACCGTCGTTGTTGGAGATGAGCCCAACAACTGCAGCGTCACCAGCAAACCCGATGACGTGAGTGCTGTGACGTCTGCCGACGCAGTCATGGGTGTTCAGCAGGGGACTCACTGCAAAGGTCTGGGGAGTTCCGGTGTTTAGGGCGATGGAGCGGAACGACCTGTCCTGGATCCTGACTGCATGTTGCTCATCAAGTCTAGAACCCAGTAAGAGAGTGAGGAGCTCAAACCAAGTGAGTGGACTTTGTTGATTAGTCTCTGGGTTTTGATGCTGTTGATTGCTGAGCTGAAGTCAGTAAACTGCTTTGTAACATAAGTGTCCTGATTCTCCAGATGAGATTAGGCCAAGTGGATGGCAGAGGTTATGACATTCTTGGTGGAGCGCTTTTGTGGACAGCGTCACTTTGAATCCCCTGCCACATATGCCGTGGGTCACTGTTTGCGAAAGGTTCTTGAACGGTCAGTGCGAAAGCAAGGACCTTTAGATCTTCAGGCTAATGCTCTCTCCCTGTTGAGTTGTATCGGCTGGAAGCTCTCGTGTCTCCCGACAGCTGCGCCGTGAAAGCCAAGTCGTGCTAGGAAGTGTTCTGCACATTCCCAATATTATTATCCTCGGAGAGGAGTGCATTAAGATTGTATGGCTGCGAAGAGGGGTATGCTCCTGTCTCGAGACCGTAGCGGCTGCGGTGAGAGCGAGGGGAATTAGCTCAAATGGTAGAGCGCTCGCTTAGCATGCGAGAGGTAGCGGGATCGATGCCCGCATTCTCCACTGTGGCCTCTTCCCCGTGCTTGGCCTTATGAAAATTTGGAGGAAAATTGCCTTGCGAGTGTGTTAGCCCCATTCCTCTTCAAGCTGTACACCTCTGACGTCAGGTACAACACAGAGTCATGTCATCTGCAAACATTCTCTGATGACACAGCTAAACAAACTCTAGCTTTAGACTGTAAGTACTGCTAATAATTTCCTAGTTATGTTTATACTCATTGTGTTGTAAACCACCCCATACCACTTAGTGCAATACCTGCTCTCATGTAAATACAACAAATCTGTCTTGTTTTCTGTGTAAATGTGCAAATAGATATATTTCTATTCCTACTCTCTCATACTTTACCCTAACTTATGTCTAATTTCATATTTCTCTCTCTTATTCATGTCTGTTTTTATTTCTGCCTAATATATGTAAGTTTATGAGAAATTATATGTCTTGCTACTGTAACAGTAAAATTTCCCTTCGGGATCAATAAAGTTCTATCTATCTACATCTCCACCTTGCCACGGACTAAGCCAAATCACAAAAGCAGGACGAGCGCCTTGCAGGCAGCAAGCAGACAAGGACATGTTTCTGCCCGGGATCGAACCGGGGGCCTTTCGCGTGTAAAGCGAACGTGATAACCGCTACACTACAGAAACGCACGACACATGGTGCTGTCTCAAAGCCGTGGTCTTTGTCAGGAATTTCTATCCAGAAATCATGTGAAAATCAACCCACATTCATTTTAGCAGACGCCGCCAAGCTGTTTTCACAGGCGTTGGTGGTATAGTGGTGAGCATAGCTGCCTTCCAAGCAGTTGACCCGGGTTCGATTCCCGGCCAACGCATCGTCTTTAGCGTGCCTTGGAAAAATGCGCTCTGGAAAAAGCTTGCCATCTCTTCGCCGGGGAAGCCAATACGAGGCTTCTGCGGGACAGGTGCAGATACTGTCTGCTATACTAGCCTGGACAACTACTTGTCCATGGCTTGTTAATCATGTGCCCTCACAGGAATTTGGAGCTCTTCACTGTTTCCACCGTCGTGCCACTGACGTGCAGAGGGGCGTGAGCCACACCGGTCCTTCTGAAGTCAACAGTCATCTCTTTTGTTTTGCTGACATTCAGAGAGAGACTGTTGTCCTTGTACTAGATCTATTCTCGCTGTAGTATGTACCGTCGTTGTTGGAGATGAGCCCAACAACTGCAGCGTCACCAGCAAACCCGATGACGTGAGTGCTGTGACGTCTGCCGACGCAGTCATGGGTGTTCAGCAGGGGACTCACTGCAAAGGTCTGGGGAGTTCCGGTGTTTAGGGCGATGGAGCGGAACGACCTGTCCTGGATCCTGACTGCATGTTGCTCATCAAGTCTAGAACCCAGTAAGAGAGTGAGGAGCTCAAACCAAGTGAGTGGACTTTGTTGATTAGTCTCTGGGTTTTGATGCTGTTGATTGCTGAGCTGAAGTCAGTAAACTGCTTTGTAACATAAGTGTCCTGATTCTCCAGATGAGATTAGGCCAAGTGGATGGCAGAGGTTATGACATTCTTGGTGGAGCGCTTTTGTGGACAGCGTCACTTTGAATCCCCTGCCACATATGCCGTGGGTCACTGTTTGCGAAAGGTTCTTGAACGGTCAGTGCGAAAGCAAGGACCTTTAGATCTTCAGGCTAATGCTCTCTCCCTGTTGAGTTGTATCGGCTGGAAGCTCTCGTGTCTCCCGACAGCTGCGCCGTGAAAGCCAAGTCGTGCTAGGAAGTGTTCTGCACATTCCCAATATTATTATCCTCGGAGAGGAGTGCATTAAGATTGTATGGCTGCGAAGAGGGGTATGCTCCTGTCTCGAGACCGTAGCGGCTGCGGTGAGAGCGAGGGGAATTAGCTCAAATGGTAGAGCGCTCGCTTAGCATGCGAGAGGTAGCGGGATCGATGCCCGCATTCTCCACTGTGGCCTCTTCCCCGTGCTTGGCCTTATGAAAATTTGGAGGAAAATTGCCTTGCGAGTGTGTTAGCCCCATTCCTCTTCAAGCTGTACACCTCTGACGTCAGGTACAACACAGAGTCATGTCATCTGCAAACATTCTCTGATGACACAGCTAAACAAACTCTAGCTTTAGACTGTAAGTACTGCTAATAATTTCCTAGTTATGTTTATACTCATTGTGTTGTAAACCACCCCATACCACTTAGTGCAATACCTGCTCTCATGTAAATACAACAAATCTGTCTTGTTTTCTGTGTAAATGTGCAAATAGATATATTTCTATTCCTACTCTCTCATACTTTACCCTAACTTATGTCTAATTTCATATTTCTCTCTCTTATTCATGTCTGTTTTTATTTCTGCCTAATATATGTAAGTTTATGAGAAATTATATGTCTTGCTACTGTAACAGTAAAATTTCCCTTCGGGATCAATAAAGTTCTATCTATCTACATCTCCACCTTGCCACGGACTAAGCCAAATCACAAAAGCAGGACGAGCGCCTTGCAGGCAGCAAGCAGACAAGGACATGTTTCTGCCCGGGATCGAACCGGGGGCCTTTCGCGTGTAAAGCGAACGTGATAACCGCTACACTACAGAAACGCACGACACAAGGTGCGGTCTCAAAGCCGTGGTCTTTGTCAGGAATTTCTATCCAGAAATCATGTGAAAATCAACCCACATTCATTTTAGCAGACGCCGCCAAGCTGTTTTCACAGGCGTTGGTGGTATAGTGGTGAGCATAGCTGCCTTCCAAGCAGTTGACCCGGGTTCGATTCCCGGCCAACGCATCGTCTTTAGCGTGCCTTGGAAAAATGCGCTCTGGAAAAAGCTTGCCATCTCTTCGCCGGGGAAGCCAATACGAGGCTTCTGCGGGACAGGTGCAGATACTGTCTGCTATACTAGCCTGGACAACTACTTGTCCATGGCTTGTTAATCATGTGCCCTCACAGGAATTTGGAGCTCTTCACTGTTTCCACCGTCGTGCCACTGACGTGCAGAGGGGCGTGAGCCACACCGGTCCTTCTGAAGCCAACAGTCATCTCTTTTGTTTTGCTGACATTCAGAGAGAGACTGTTGTCCTTGTACTAGATCTATTCTCGCTGTAGTATGTACCGTCGTTGTTGGAGATGAGCCCAACAACTGCAGCGTCACCAGCAAACCCGATGACGTGAGTGCTGTGACGTCTGCCGACGCAGTCATGGGTGTTCAGCAGGGGACTCACTGCAAAGGTCTGGGGAGTTCCGGTGTTTAGGGCGATGGAGCGGAACGACCTGTCCTGGATCCTGACTGCATGTTGCTCATCAAGTCTAGAACCCAGTAAGAGAGTGAGGAGCTCAAACCAAGTGAGTGGACTTTGTTGATTAGTCTCTGGGTTTTGATGCTGTTGATTGCTGAGCTGAAGTCAGTAAACTGCTTTGTAACATAAGTGTCCTGATTCTCCAGATGAGATTAGGCCAAGTGGATGGCAGAGGTTATGACATTCTTGGTGGAGCGCTTTTGTGGACAGCGTCACTTTGAATCCCCTGCCACATATGCCGTGGGTCACTGTTTGCGAAAGGTTCTTGAACGGTCAGTGCGAAAGCAAGGACCTTTAGATCTTCAGGCTAATGCTCTCTCCCTGTTGAGTTGTATCGGCTGGAAGCTCTCGTGTCTCCCGACAGCTGCGCCGTGAAAGCCAAGTCGTGCTAGGAAGTGTTCTGCACATTCCCAATATTATTATCCTCGGAGAGGAGTGCATTAAGATTGTATGGCTGCGAAGAGGGGTATGCTCCTGTCTCGAGACCGTAGCGGCTGCGGTGAGAGCGAGGGGAATTAGCTCAAATGGTAGAGCGCTCGCTTAGCATGCGAGAGGTAGCGGGATCGATGCCCGCATTCTCCACTGTGGCCTCTTCCCCGTGCTTGGCCTTATGAAAATTTGGAGGAAAATTGCCTTGCGAGTGTGTTAGCCCCATTCCTCTTCAAGCTGTACACCTCTGACGTCAGGTACAACACAGAGTCATGTCATCTGCAAACATTCTCTGATGACACAGCTAAACAAACTCTAGCTTTAGACTGTAAGTACTGCTAATAATTTCCTAGTTATGTTTATACTCATTGTGTTGTAAACCACCCCATACCACTTAGTGCAATACCTGCTCTCATGTAAATACAACAAATCTGTCTTGTTTTCTGTGTAAATGTGCAAATAGATATATTTCTATTCCTACTCTCTCATACTTTACCCTAACTTATGTCTAATTTCATATTTCTCTCTCTTATTCATGTCTGTTTTTATTTCTGCCTAATATATGTAAGTTTATGAGAAATTATATGTCTTGCTACTGTAACAGTAAAATTTCCCTTCGGGATCAATAAAGTTCTATCTATCTACATCTCCACCTTGCCACGGACTAAGCCAAATCACAAAAGCAGGACGAGCGCCTTGCAGGCAGCAAGCAGACAAGGACATGTTTCTGCCCGGGATCGAACCGGGGGCCTTTCGCGTGTAAAGCGAACGTGATAACCGCTACACTACAGAAACGCACGACACATGGTGCTGTCTCAAAGCCGTGGTCTTTGTCAGGAATTTCTATCCAGAAATCATGTGAAAATCAACCCACATTCATTTTAGCAGACGCCGCCAAGCTGTTTTCACAGGCGTTGGTGGTATAGTGGTGAGCATAGCTGCCTTCCAAGCAGTTGACCCGGGTTCGATTCCCGGCCAACGCATCGTCTTTAGCGTGCCTTGGAAAAATGCGCTCTGGAAAAAGCTTGCCATCTCTTCGCCGGGGAAGCCAATACGAGGCTTCTGCGGGACAGGTGCAGATACTGTCTGCTATACTAGCCTGGACAACTACTTGTCCATGGCTTGTTAATCATGTGCCCTCACAGGAATTTGGAGCTCTTCACTGTTTCCACCGTCGTGCCACTGACGTGCAGAGGGGCGTGAGCCACACCGGTCCTTCTGAAGTCAACAGTCATCTCTTTTGTTTTGCTGACATTCAGAGAGAGACTGTTGTCCTTGTACTAGATCTATTCTCGCTGTAGTATGTACCGTCGTTGTTGGAGATGAGCCCAACAACTGCAGCGTCACCAGCAAACCCGATGACGTGAGTGCTGTGACGTCTGCCGACGCAGTCATGGGTGTTCAGCAGGGGACTCACTGCAAAGGTCTGGGGAGTTCCGGTGTTTAGGGCGATGGAGCGGAACGACCTGTCCTGGATCCTGACTGCATGTTGCTCATCAAGTCTAGAACCCAGTAAGAGAGTGAGGAGCTCAAACCAAGTGAGTGGACTTTGTTGATTAGTCTCTGGGTTTTGATGCTGTTGATTGCTGAGCTGAAGTCAGTAAACTGCTTTGTAACATAAGTGTCCTGATTCTCCAGATGAGATTAGGCCAAGTGGATGGCAGAGGTTATGACATTCTTGGTGGAGCGCTTTTGTGGACAGCGTCACTTTGAATCCCCTGCCACATATGCCGTGGGTCACTGTTTGCGAAAGGTTCTTGAACGGTCAGTGCGAAAGCAAGGACCTTTAGATCTTCAGGCTAATGCTCTCTCCCTGTTGAGTTGTATCGGCTGGAAGCTCTCGTGTCTCCCGACAGCTGCGCCGTGAAAGCCAAGTCGTGCTAGGAAGTGTTCTGCACATTCCCAATATTATTATCCTCGGAGAGGAGTGCATTAAGATTGTATGGCTGCGAAGAGGGGTATGCTCCTGTCTCGAGACCGTAGCGGCTGCGGTGAGAGCGAGGGGAATTAGCTCAAATGGTAGAGCGCTCGCTTAGCATGCGAGAGGTAGCGGGATCGATGCCCGCATTCTCCACTGTGGCCTCTTCCCCGTGCTTGGCCTTATGAAAATTTGGAGGAAAATTGCCTTGCGAGTGTGTTAGCCCCATTCCTCTTCAAGCTGTACACCTCTGACGTCAGGTACAACACAGAGTCATGTCATCTGCAAACATTCTCTGATGACACAGCTAAACAAACTCTAGCTTTAGACTGTAAGTACTGCTAATAATTTCCTAGTTATGTTTATACTCATTGTGTTGTAAACCACCCCATACCACTTAGTGCAATACCTGCTCTCATGTAAATACAACAAATCTGTCTTGTTTTCTGTGTAAATGTGCAAATAGATATATTTCTATTCCTACTCTCTCATACTTTACCCTAACTTATGTCTAATTTCATATTTCTCTCTCTTATTCATGTCTGTTTTTATTTCTGCCTAATATATGTAAGTTTATGAGAAATTATATGTCTTGCTACTGTAACAGTAAAATTTCCCTTCGGGATCAATAAAGTTCTATCTATCTACATCTCCACCTTGCCATGGACTAGGCCAAATCACAAAAGCAGGACGAGCGCCTTGCAGGCAGCAAGCAGACAAGGACATGTTTCTGCCCGGGATCGAACCGGGGGCCTTTCGCGTGTAAAGCGAACGTGATAACCGCTACACTACAGAAACGCACGACACATGGTGCTGTCTCAAAGCCGTGGTCTTTGTCAGGAATTTCTATCCAGAAATCATGTGAAAATCAACCCACATTCATTTTAGCAGACGCCGCCAAGCTGTTTTCACAGGCGTTGGTGGTATAGTGGTGAGCATAGCTGCCTTCCAAGCAGTTGACCCGGGTTCGATTCCCGGCCAACGCATCGTCTTTAGCGTGCCTTGGAAAAATGCGCTCTGGAAAAAGCTTGCCATCTCTTCGCCGGGGAAGCCAATACGAGGCTTCTGCGGGACAGGTGCAGATACTGTCTGCTATACTAGCCTGGACAACTACTTGTCCATGGCTTGTTAATCATGTGCCCTCACAGGAATTTGGAGCTCTTCACTGTTTCCACCGTCGTGCCACTGACGTGCAGAGGGGCGTGAGCCACACCGGTCCTTCTGAAGTCAACAGTCATCTCTTTTGTTTTGCTGACATTCAGAGAGAGACTGTTGTCCTTGTACTAGATCTATTCTCGCTGTAGTATGTACCGTCGTTGTTGGAGATGAGCCCAACAACTGCAGCGTCACCAGCAAACCCGATGACGTGAGTGCTGTGACGTCTGCCGACGCAGTCATGGGTGTTCAGCAGGGGACTCACTGCAAAGGTCTGGGGAGTTCCGGTGTTTAGGGCGATGGAGCGGAACGACCTGTCCTGGATCCTGACTGCATGTTGCTCATCAAGTCTAGAACCCAGTAAGAGAGTGAGGAGCTCAAACCAAGTGAGTGGACTTTGTTGATTAGTCTCTGGGTTTTGATGCTGTTGATTGCTGAGCTGAAGTCAGTAAACTGCTTTGTAACATAAGTGTCCTGATTCTCCAGATGAGATTAGGCCAAGTGGATGGCAGAGGTTATGACATTCTTGGTGGAGCGCTTTTGTGGACAGCGTCACTTTGAATCCCCTGCCACATATGCCGTAGGTCACTGTTTGCGAAAGGTTCTTGAACGGTCAGTGCGAAAGCAAGGACCTTTAGATCTTCAGGCTAATGCTCTCTCCCTGTTGAGTTGTATCGGCTGGAAGCTCTCGTGTCTCCCGACAGCTGCGCCGTGAAAGCCAAGTCGTGCTAGGAAGTGTTCTGCACATTCCCAATATTATTATCCTCGGAGAGGAGTGCATTAAGATTGTATGGCTGCGAAGAGGGGTATGCTCCTGTCTCGAGACCGTAGCGGCTGCGGTGAGAGCGAGGGGAATTAGCTCAAATGGTAGAGCGCTCGCTTAGCATGCGAGAGGTAGCGGGATCGATGCCCGCATTCTCCACTGTGGCCTCTTCCCCGTGCTTGGCCTTATGAAAATTTGGAGGAAAATTGCCTTGCGAGTGTGTTAGCCCCATTCCTCTTCAAGCTGTACACCTCTGACGTCAGGTACAACACAGAGTCATGTCATCTGCAAACATTCTCTGATGACACAGCTAAACAAACTCTAGCTTTAGACTGTAAGTACTGCTAATAATTTCCTAGTTATGTTTATACTCATTGTGTTGTAAACCACCCCATACCACTTAGTGCAATACCTGCTCTCATGTAAATACAACAAATCTGTCTTGTTTTCTGTGTAAATGTGCAAATAGATATATTTCTATTCCTACTCTCTCATACTTTACCCTAACTTATGTCTAATTTCATATTTCTCTCTCTTATTCATGTCTGTTTTTATTTCTGCCTAATATATGTAAGTTTATGAGAAATTATATGTCTTGCTACTGTAACAGTAAAATTTCCCTTCGGGATCAATAAAGTTCTATCTATCTACATCTCCACCTTGCCACGGACTAAGCCAAATCACAAAAGCAGGACGAGCGCCTTGCAGGCAGCAAGCAGACAAGGACATGTTTCTGCCCGGGATCGAACCGGGGGCCTTTCGCGTGTAAAGCGAACGTGATAACCGCTACACTACAGAAACGCACGACACATGGTGGTGTCTCAAAGCCGTGGTCTTTGTCAGGAATTTCTATCCAGAAATCATGTGAAAATCAACCCACATTCATTTTAGCAGACGCCGCCAAGCTGTTTTCACAGGCGTTGGTGGTATAGTGGTGAGCATAGCTGCCTTCCAAGCAGTTGACCCGGGTTCGATTCCCGGCCAACGCATCGTCTTTAGCGTGCCTTGGAAAAATGCGCTCTGGAAAAAGCTTGCCATCTCTTCGCCGGGGAAGCCAATACGAGGCTTCTGCGGGACAGGTGCAGATACTGTCTGCTATACTAGCCTGGACAACTACTTGTCCATGGCTTGTTAATCATGTGCCCTCACAGGAATTTGGAGCTCTTCACTGTTTCCACCGTCGTGCCACTGACGTGCAGAGGGGCGTGAGCCACACCGGTCCTTCTGAAGTCAACAGTCATCTCTTTTGTTTTGCTGACATTCAGAGAGAGACTGTTGTCCTTGTACTAGATCTATTCTCGCTGTAGTATGTACCGTCGTTGTTGGAGATGAGCCCAACAACTGCAGCGTCACCAGCAAACCCGATGACGTGAGTGCTGTGACCCATTGTGTTGTAAACCACCCCATACCACTTAGTGCAATACCTGCTCTCATGTAAATACAACAAATCTGTCTTGTTTTCTGTGTAAATGTGCAAATAGATATATTTCTATTCCTACTCTCTCATACTTTACCCTAACTTATGTCTAATTTCATATTTCTCTCTCTTATTCATGTCTGTTTTTATTTCTGCCTAATATATGTAAGTTTATGAGAAATTATATGTCTTGCTACTGTAACAGTAAAATTTCCCTTCGGGATCAATAAAGTTCTATCTATCTACATCTCCACCTTGCCATGGACTAGGCCAAATCACAAAAGCAGGACGAGCGCCTTGCAGGCAGCAAGCAGACAAGGACATGTTTCTGCCCGGGATCGAACCGGGGGCCTTTCGCGTGTAAAGCGAACGTGATAACCGCTACACTACAGAAACGCACGACACATGGTGGTGTCTCAAAGCCGTGGTCTTTGTCAGGAATTTCTATCCAGAAATCATGTGAAAATCAACCCACATTCATTTTAGCAGACGCCGCCAAGCTGTTTTCACAGGCGTTGGTGGTATAGTGGTGAGCATAGCTGCCTTCCAAGCAGTTGACCCGGGTTCGATTCCCGGCCAGCGCATCGTCTTTAGCGTGCCTTGGAAAAATGCGCTCTGGAAAAAGCTTGCCATCTCTTCGCCGGGGAAGCCAATACGAGGCTTCTGCGGGACAGGTGCAGATACTGTCTGCTATACTAGCCTGGACAACTACTTGTCCATGGCTTGTTAATCATGTGCCCTCACAGGAATTTGGAGCTCTTCACTGTTTCCACCGTCGTGCCACTGACGTGCAGAGGGGCGTGAGCCACACCGGTCCTTCTGAAGTCAACAGTCATCTCTTTTGTTTTGCTGACATTCAGAGAGAGACTGTTGTCCTTGTACTAGATCTATTCTCGCTGTAGTATGTACCGTCGTTGTTGGAGATGAGCCCAACAACTGCAGCGTCACCAGCAAACCCGATGACGTGAGTGCTGTGACGTCTGCCGACGCAGTCATGGGTGTTCAGCAGGGGACTCACTGCAAAGGTCTGGGGAGTTCCGGTGTTTAGGGCGATGGAGCGGAACGACCTGTCCTGGATCCTGACTGCATGTTGCTCATCAAGTCTAGAACCCAGTAAGAGAGTGAGGAGCTCAAACCAAGTGAGTGGACTTTGTTGATTAGTCTCTGGGTTTTGATGCTGTTGATTGCTGAGCTGAAGTCAGTAAACTGCTTTGTAACATAAGTGTCCTGATTCTCCAGATGAGATTAGGCCAAGTGGATGGCAGAGGTTATGACATTCTTGGTGGAGCACTTTTGTGGACAGCGTCACTTTGAATCCCCTGCCACATATGCCGTAGGTCACTGTTTGCGAAAGGTTCTTGAACGGTCAGTGCGAAAGCAAGGACCTTTAGATCTTCAGGCTAATGCTCTCTCCCTGTTGAGTTGTATCGGCTGGAAGCTCTCGTGTCTCCCGACAGCTGCGCCGTGAAAGCCAAGTCGTGCTAGGAAGTGTTCTGCACATTCCCAATATTATTATCCTCGGAGAGGAGTGCATTAAGATTGTATGGCTGCGAAGAGGGGTATGCTCCTGTCTCGAGACCGTAGCGGCTGCGGTGAGAGCGAGGGGAATTAGCTCAAATGGTAGAGCGCTCGCTTAGCGTGCGAGAGGTAGCGGGATCGATGCCCGCATTCTCCACTGTGGCCTCTTCCCCGTGCTCGGCCTTATGAAAATTTGGAGGAAAATTGCCTTGCGAGTGTGTTAGCCCCATTCCTCTTCAAGCTGTACACCTCTGACGTCAGGTACAACACAGAGTCATGTCATCTGCAAACATTCTCTGATGACACAGCTAAACAAACTCTAGCTTTAGACTGTAAGTACTGCTAATAATTTCCTAGTTATGTTTATACTCATTGTGTTGTAAACCACCCCATACCACTTAGTGCAATACCTGCTCTCATGTAAATACAACAAATCTGTCTTGTTTTCTGTGTAAATGTGCAAATAGATATATTTCTATTCCTACTCTCTCATACTTTACCCTAACTTATGTCTAATTTCATATTTCTCTCTCTTATTCATGTCTGTTTTTATTTCTGCCTAATATATGTAAGTTTATGAGAAATTATATGTCTTGCTACTGTAACAGTAAAATTTCCCTTCGGGATCAATAAAGTTCTATCTATCTACATCTCCACCTTGCCACGGACTAAGCCAAATCACAAAAGCAGGACGAGCGCCTTGCAGGCAGCAAGCAGACAAGGACATGTTTCTGCCCGGGATCGAACCGGGGGCCTTTCGCGTGTAAAGCGAACGTGATAACCGCTACACTACAGAAACGCACGACACATGGTGGTGTCTCAAAGCCGTGGTCTTTGTCAGGAATTTCTATCCAGAAATCATGTGAAAATCAACCCACATTCATTTTAGCAGACGCCGCCAAGCTGTTTTCACAGGCGTTGGTGGTATAGTGGTGAGCATAGCTGCCTTCCAAGCAGTTGACCCGGGTTCGATTCCCGGCCAACGCATCGTCTTTAGCGTGCCTTGGAAAAATGCGCTCTGGAAAAAGCTTGCCATCTCTTCGCCGGGGAAGCCAATACGAGGCTTCTGCGGGACAGGTGCAGATACTGTCTGCTATACTAGCCTGGACAACTACTTGTCCATGGCTTGTTAATCATGTGCCCTCACAGGAATTTGGAGCTCTTCACTGTTTCCACCGTCGTGCCACTGACGTGCAGAGGGGCGTGAGCCACACCGGTCCTTCTGAAGCCAACAGTCATCTCTTTTGTTTTGCTGACATTCAGAGAGAGACTGTTGTCCTTGTACTAGATCTATTCTCGCTGTAGTATGTACCGTCGTTGTTGGAGATGAGCCCAACAACTGCAGCGTCACCAGCAAACCCGATGACGTGAGTGCTGTGACGTCTGCCGACGCAGTCATGGGTGTTCAGCAGGGGACTCACTGCAAAGGTCTGGGGAGTTCCGGTGTTTAGGGCGATGGAGCGGAACGACCTGTCCTGGATCCTGACTGCATGTTGCTCATCAAGTCTAGAACCCAGTAAGAGAGTGAGGAGCTCAAACCAAGTGAGTGGACTTTGTTGATTAGTCTCTGGGTTTTGATGCTGTTGATTGCTGAGCTGAAGTCAGTAAACTGCTTTGTAACATAAGTGTCCTGATTCTCCAGATGAGATTAGGCCAAGTGGATGGCAGAGGTTATGACATTCTTGGTGGAGCGCTTTTGTGGACAGCGTCACTTTGAATCCCCTGCCACATATGCCGTGGGTCACTGTTTGCGAAAGGTTCTTGAACGGTCAGTGCGAAAGCAAGGACCTTTAGATCTTCAGGCTAATGCTCTCTCCCTGTTGAGTTGTATCGGCTGGAAGCTCTCGTGTCTCCCGACAGCTGCGCCGTGAAAGCCAAGTCGTGCTAGGAAGTGTTCTGCACATTCCCAATATTATTATCCTCGGAGAGGAGTGCATTAAGATTGTATGGCTGCGAAGAGGGGTATGCTCCTGTCTCGAGACCGTAGCGGCTGCGGTGAGAGTGAGGGGAATTAGCTCAAATGGTAGAGCGCTCGCTTAGCATGCGAGAGGTAGCGGGATCGATGCCCGCATTCTCCACTGTGGCCTCTTCCCCGTGCTTGGCCTTATGAAAATTTGGAGGAAAATTGCCTTGCGAGTGTGTTAGCCCCATTCCTCTTCAAGCTGTACACCTCTGACGTCAGGTACAACACAGAGTCATGTCATCTGCAAACATTCTCTGATGACACAGCTAAACAAACTCTAGCTTTAGACTGTAAGTACTGCTAATAATTTCCTAGTTATGTTTATACTCATTGTGTTGTAAACCACCCCATACCACTTAGTGCAATACCTGCTCTCATGTAAATACAACAAATCTGTCTTGTTTTCTGTGTAAATGTGCAAATAGATATATTTCTATTCCTACTCTCTCATACTTTACCCTAACTTATGTCTAATTTCATATTTCTCTCTCTTATTCATGTCTGTTTTTATTTCTGCCTAATATATGTAAGTTTATGAGAAATTATATGTCTTGCTACTGTAACAGTAAAATTTCCCTTCGGGATCAATAAAGTTCTATCTATCTACATCTCCACCTTGCCACGGACTAAGCCAAATCACAAAAGCAGGACGAGCGCCTTGCAGGCAGCAAGCAGACAAGGACATGTTTCTGCCCGGGATCGAACCGGGGGCCTTTCGCGTGTAAAGC
>NW_023494800.1:37736876-38025399 GCF_904425465.1 Colossoma macropomum
CCCTAAACCTAACCTTATGGCCTTAAGCCTAAGCATAGCATTGGCCCTAACCCTAAGGCCCCAAACAGAACCTAGGGCCTAAACCAAACCTCTGGCCTAACCCTAACCCAAGCCTAACCATAAGTCTACCTTGGCCCTGAACCTGATCTTAAGCCTAAGTACAGCACTAGCCCTAACTCTAAAACCCCAAACATAACCTAGGGCCTAAACCTACCTAAACCTCTACCCTAACTCTCCCCCCTCACCCAATCTGTGGTTGGGGGCCAAACAACGGGGCCCCCCACCTTAACCAGGGGTGGACTCCAAACTATAACTTGGGACTACAAGTCCAAATTTGGAGCCCACTATTCATCCCTTGGGGGAGAATGGTGCGAGCGGCTTCCTGTCATAGGGAGCCATTATATCAAATAAGCCAACCAAACCAGGAACCACACCAAAATGAACAAAAGTCTAGATGATGGTAGATTCTCAAGGAATGCTGGGAGTCTTCCCAATATGCAAATGGTCACAAAACCAAATCTTCAAACGCTAATAACTCCAACATCAGATCTGTTGTCTGGACAAGTGAAGTTTATTTGTTGTGCACGCAGGTTCCAGACACCCAGCCAGCCCATAAGACAATGGACTGACACAGTTTTATAGCTGAACTGATGCCAAGATTAGACTCAGCTTATACAGGACTAGTAACAGGTGTGACAAACATGACCATATAAGGAGATCATCTCTGAAGCATCACAAAGCATTTTAAACATCATCCTGCCCAGATAATATTGAATAGAACTGTCAAAAACAAAAATATTTGAAAGCGGCAGCCAATAATGACAGAGAAGACATTTACCCAGCACTGCACACTGCAGGTCTGACATTCAGTTCACTGAAATATTAATCAGGAGGAAAAGCAAAAGAACTACAGCCTGGACCAAGACTTCAAACAGAGTCGTGCAGCAAAACATAAAGGATGATTTATTGGGTTCTGCTGGAGAACAGCGCTGACATTGTATAATAACTGCTGTATAGTATAAACTCCACTCTAGAAGCCCATGTGGTTCTTTACTGCACTCAAATTCATCCTGATATCTTGGCGTCCTGCAGAACTCTCACCTGGCCACCCCTTTACCAACGTTCTAGCTTCACTCCTGGGCTTCAGGGTTTCTGTCATTGGACTCTCACACTCAGCTTTAGGTTCCAAGACCTAGAACTGTGTCTTGAACAGCTTCAGCTGAGTGGACAAAGAAACGGCACTTGGGTAAAAATGTTCTTCCAACAAGAAGCACAACATCAATAATATATAACATGATTGGTTTCATTTTCATGTCAGGACTTGTAAATAAAAAATACTAGCGAACAAAAAATATAAAGTTTTAATAAAAAAATTAAGGGTTTTCTTTATTTTTAGAAAAGGGTGATTTTTCTTTCTGCAAAACAAGATCTTTACTGGATCAACAGGACAGTAGGTTTTCATCCAATTCAAATCATAAAATATTTTCTGTTCTACTTACAGATGGTGATTGTGTTGTCTGCATTAAAAAGCCAATATTTTCACAGCATCTCACAATTTCGGTCTCAGTGAACTACAAGACTCAAAGCTCAGCTTGAACATCAGTGTCCAGTTTTGGAAGATGACCAGCTTGTTACAGCATGATTCACCTCCTCATCTGACTTTCTGAACTGAAGAGGTCAGTGGTCCTATTTTTAGTGTCTGTGCTGGGATGAAGCTTTTGAACGTCTAGTTGTCATGATAAGGTGATAAGACTGTTTCCCAGCTGCAGCGTGCAGCCTTCACCACACATGAATAGGTTGTTTACAGGGTATCAGATGTCTGAGGAGAGTTGGGGAGAGGAGGGAGGCTTTCTGCACTCAAGGCCAGCATTGGTCCTTTTCCTGTGGTTCAAAAATTTGTCTGTGACAACAGTTGAACTTACTGGGGTCGTCTTAGGATAAGTAAACACTTGTCCTCAGAAGACCCCAGTGAAGAACACCCACTAAAAAACAGGTTCACTGTGCTGTGATCAGGATGTAGAACAACTTCACTCACACTACAACATAACAAATGCAAACAGTTTGATTCCATCTTTTTGTAAGGAGACTAACACTTATGATTCTGTAGTGGAAATCACTGCATTGGTTCAGAAACACTTCTGAAAAACACTGTCTGTGAACACAGTTCATCACTGCATCCACAAATGCAAGTTAAAACTAAAAAAAAACACAAAAAAAGTCCAGACCTGTCACCACTGAAAACATTTGGCACATTATGAAATAAAAAATACCACAGAGGAGACCCCGCACTGATGAGCAGCTGAAATCCTATGTTAAGCTGTTAAAACTACAGCCGTGTCTCCTCAGTTCCCAAACACTTACAGAGTGCTGTTAAAATGTGATGAAACACAGTGATAAACAGGCCCCTGTCCCAACTTTTTTGGAACATGTTGTTGGCATCAAATTCAAAATGTTTTTTGTTTTCTGCTGCAGCTCGTCTTTGAGGTCAGTGATTTTGTCCTGCTTGTCTTTTCCATCCACTTTGCCTTCCTCAGGCAGATGCTGTTCCTCCTCCTCCACCTCCTCTTTCACTAAGCAGCTGATGTGGGGTCTCCTCCTGAGTGTCCTCACCTGATGTCTAAACTAGACTCCATCAGCCTGCTGGGGCTGGACGCTGTTAGTTCTGCTCACTTCCCCCATATGATTTTTCTCTGGAGCTGTTCATAGCTGCCTTTTTTGCTGCTTGGGCAGCTCATGTTGTGTCTGAATGTACCTGTCTAGCAAGGCTGTTGAATGTTGTTGGCAATGTGGAGCTGGGCAGGTCTCCACCCTGATGTCCACTCTCCCTGACGCTAACTTCAGGAGGAAACCCCTTTCTTCTATGTCAGTGACTGTGGAAAACCTTGATGGGTCTGGCATCTTCTTCCTTGAAAACTGTTCCCTGCAAATTCACCACTTCCAGTGGCAATAACCAAATTCACGTTCTGACTGTTTGGTCCATTAGATGGAGTCAGAGAACCATCAAAAAATGATTCATATGAAATGGTCTACTGTGCACAAGTTGTCTGAATGTGTTTAATCAATTACATTTTGGACAATCTATTTTATTTTTCTGTATGTTTATTGACTACCTGGGTTTTGTTGCATGTGTGTTACAACTAAAACAAAAGGTTCCTTGTTGTTGAGGTCAGTAATAACCACATAACAGATGTAACCGAGGAGGAATGTGTGTGTTTGTGTGCCTGTGAGAATGTAATACATAGAGATACAACTTAGAGTGAAAATGCAAGACACAACAATCTATGTGTGAACTGACCACTTGACACAATACACACCCATGCTCTGAATTTTCAGGGCCCCAGTCTCTGATGTATTAGGTTGTCCAGTTTCAAAGTTCAGGGGCCTACAAGTTTGCTAAGCGGAGAAACAGCCTCATAGACAATTATCTCTGTAAAAGCTCAGCCTTCTGTGACCATCCAAACACTGTAGAACAGCACTGGCTCATCAACACGTCGACTGACTGCTTAACGCTCTGCACAAATCATTTTCAAGACCTCATCTGGGAAATGTAACATAAGAGCTGAGGCAGGTTGCCAGTGTGGAGTGGCTTCATTAGTGGCAGTCCAGTTCTCATAGTCCATAAACCGGGCAGGGGTCAAAACACAAGCAGAGAAGACAAGCAGAGCTCAAACCACATGAACCAAGAGAAAACAGGCTCAGAACTCAGGTACTGAAGCAGAGAGACTCTGCAAACACACAGGGAAAGCAAAGGGTTAAATGCAGCAGTCTTATTTAGTCCTGAGAACAATGTGCAGGTGTATGTAATGGCAGAGTGGGTGGAGCTAGAATAGAGAAAAACAACTTGCACCTGAACTCACTTGCTTCTCTCAGCTTTAGCTACCTGCCTGTACCTTGACTCAAAGGCAGACGTGGGAGTTTAGCAGTTATATTCCATAATTTAAACTTTCTTGCCATTGACTTCTTTTAAACAGCTTGTGTGTAAATGACCAGATCTGATTTCTCGCTGTGCTATTCTGTCGTCCTCCTTCTATGCAGACTAGTTTTTGGGATTTATCTTAATTGCTTACTGAAGTATGCGCTCTGTCATCTACTGTCAATGATTCCATCTTGCACACTTTAAACATCCCCTTACTTCTGTCTATCAGTTCCCTGATTTATTTTCTCCTGATATTGTCCAGCCACTCTCATGTTTCACTCCTGTGACATCTGTTTCTGTAGTAGAGTTGATTAAAAAATCCACTCCAACCAGAGTGTGACAGAGATAGCCATCCCAATCTCACACCTTATTAATAGATGTTTTGCAACTTGTTGTGTCCCTGCTGATCTCAAAACCGCTGTTGTTACCCCTGTCCTGAAAAAGCCAGGTCTAGACTCTCATGACTTAAATAATTACTGGCCAATTTCTAATCTCCCATTCACTGCTAAGCTGTTGGAAAGAGTAGTTGCTACACAGTTGCAGTTCCACCTGGAAGCAAATCATTTATATGAGCCTTTTCAATCTGGTTTTCGTTCCTTGCACAGTAGAGAGACTGCACTTCTTAGAGTTACTAATGATCTCCTATATGTAGCTGACTCAGAACTTGGCTCAGCTTTTGGTACCATTTGATCTCATGATCTATTACTCTCTCTGATGCGCAGCATTGGTATTTCCGGATCTGCTTTCCTTATATCTTAGATGGCAATTAGTAGCTATTCAGAATAATAAATCCTCTATAGTGTCTGTCACTATAGGTGTTCCACAGGGCTCAGTTTTAGGTCCAATGCTCTGTACCAATTACATGCTGCCACTTGGCCAAATAATACGCCTTCATGGTTTAAGCTTTCATTGTCACACAGACAACACTCAGATCTATGTTAGTGTCAGCCCTGTTCAGACTACACCACCACCTGCTTTATCTGACTGTGTTCATGACTAAGTCAAGAATGAGTAAGAACTTTTTAAAACTGAATGCTAGCAAAACTGAGTTGCTTTTAATTGGCTCAAAAGCAGCGATATCTAGTTCATCTGTCTTCGGCATCAACATTGATGGGATTCTGATAACACCTTCTCCCCTCGTCTGCAATCTCTGAGTTATTTTTGACCCCACACTCTCTTCTGATATCCACATCAATTTCGTTGATAGGGCAGCATCTTTCCATCTTTGTAATATTTCTCCTCTCTGACCATTTTTCAACCAAGCCAATGTAGAAACATTCGTGCATGTGCATGCATTAGTGACATCACAGCTAGACTACTGCAGTATTCTTCTTTCTGGCCTCCCTGTCAAAGATCTCACTAGAATAGAGTATGTTCAAAATGCCGCTGCTAGGATTGTCACCTTTTCAAGAAGAAGAATAGATAGATAGATAGATGGATGGATGGATAGATAGATAGATAGATGGATGGATGGATAGATAGATAGATAGATAGATAGATAGATAGATAGATAGATAGATAGATAGATAGATAGATAGTGAAAAAATGCAAAATTGCAGTCACTGGTAGCACTTTATTTTGAAGTAACTAGTTCAGTTGGTAAATATGTAGTAATTACAAGTAATTTTGTAGTAAAAACTTTGTAGGTACCAGGTGTTTACAGCAGTACTTACTCAGAACTTCATCATAAATATGTAATATTTACAAGTAATACATACTTGGTACATACTTTGCAACTCATGGTGAGAATCTCTGAAGAATTTCCACCGGGATATGTGAAAACCAGAAAATGATTATAATTATAAGACTGATGAACTGATGTCTCGTGAATCTTCACACATCATTCTTCTTTCACAATCCCAGTACTTGCCTCATGTTCTCTTTGGTCAAAGCTGTTGCAGAAGTAACATATCTCACCGCAGTGTTGTGTGAAAGATGAAAGTGGAGCACTGTGGTGTCACGTTTTGCTTTAGTCTTCAAGTTCCAGCCTCATTAACAGTCCTCATTACACAGTGCACTCAGTTTATCACACACACTTCAGTGAAGAATGAATGTCCGTCTGCCTTCAGTGTTCAGCTGAAACTCTGCACAGACAGCTGTTGTGACTTTTGCCTTCTTTCTACAGCAAAGGACCAACTTCCCCCTCACAATGTCTAAAATGCTCAATTTCGCAACTTTCATTTCTAAACTATGAAGCACATCCTGAGTTAGAAAAAGATAAAGATGCTGCGTTTGTCACTGTGGGCATTCACTGAAGTTTTGTTGGGTGATTCTCACAGAGCAGCAGCAGAAGAAAACAAGATGCACTGCAAAAAAATAAAGCAGATAAATATACTGAGGTAGTGTTTCCACCTACATATAATAAATAAAGGCATTTGGATAATTAAAACAACACAATCTTCTGTCAGTGCTCCACAGAAAGTGTGTGTGTGTGTGTGTGTGTGTGATGAAGGCTACAGCTCTGGTGAAGAAGCTGTTCTTCAGGCTGTTAGTTCAGGCTTTGATGGCTCTGTGTCTAATCCTCTAACCCAAGGGGACAAACAGGCTGAGACCTGGGTAGGTTGGGTCCTTACTGATGTTGCCTTCTTGTGTAGACGGTGAGCATACAGTGTGTCTACGTTTAGGTGCGCAGTTCCCACAATCCTATGTGTGGATCTATGATCTTCCTGGAGTCTATGGATCCTCCTAGAGTTCACAATCATCTCCAATGATCTTGGTTTTGTGGTGTTCAGGGCCTGATTGTTGTCTGAACACCACTCAACCAGATATTGGACCTCTTGTCTTTAGTGTCTCCTCATTGTCAGATATAAGTCTCACTATAGGCCGATGCCTCTTAGGTGAGATGGTGATAATTCCACTGGGCTCCTCAGGATGCAGGATCTCCAGTGGAATAGAGTTCAGGCTTTCAGAGCTTAACATCAATTTATTTATTCAGCTAGTTCGTATTGTTTATGTGCACAGAGTGCTTGAAATAGTGACCTTAACACACAAAATAACAAACACTGCTGCTTAACTGACGCCAAGCCACAGCGTCTGCTCAGTGAGGACTGTAAGTGTGTTCAGTGTGTTCAGTGAGGACTGTGAGTGTGTTCAGGGTGTTCAGTGAGGACTGTGAGTGTGTTCAGTGAGGACTGTGAGTGTGTTCAGTGAGGACTGTGAGTGTGTTCAGTGTGTTCAGGGTGTTCAGTGAGGACTGTGAGTGTGTTCAGTGTGTTCGGGGTGTTCAGTGAGGACTGTGAGTGTGTTCAGTGTGTTCGGGGTGTTCAGTGAGGACTGCGCTAGTGCTCACATATCTTCACATATCATTTATCTTCATACAACCCTTTGACTTCTTTTGAAATCTCACACGATCCCACTACTTGCCTAACATTCTGTTTGGTTAAAAGCCGTTGCTGAGATGTTTCAGCAGCCGTTACCCATCTCACCACAGTGATGTGTGAAAGATGGAAGTGGACAGAGAGCACTGTGGGGTCACGTACAGACAGTTTTGCTTTAGGCTTCAAATTCTAGCCTCATTAACGGTCCTCATTACACAGTGCACCCAATTTATCACACATACTTTGTGTCGTTTTTGTTAGGATTTGTGCTGCTGCATTTTGTACATGTTGTAGAGGACTGTTTTATCTAGGAAGTCTACAAAAAAGAGAAAAAAGAAAAAGATCATTACAATGATCAACTCTACTTGTGACAAATGCATGGACAAATTTCTCTGCGTCACTCTGGGACAGAAAAGGTCTGTCTCTGGGAAAATTCCTCAGATGATGGAATACAAACTTAGTAATCATACCCAGCCGTTACCATGTCTTGGGATGTCTTAAGACATGTCTAAAGACACATTATGAAGACATCTTAGGACATCTTGAGGCATGTCTTAAAAAATGAAGACATGTCTATAGACACGGATCTTAAGATGTCTTGGCTATAATAACATCCCAAGATGTCTCTAGATGTAAGATGCATAATATTTATTTTTAAATTTTACCTAAACATTTTTTTGAAATAAATCTTTTACTTCTAAATATTTTTAAAGGAATATTAAAATGTAAACATTATACATTATTTATAGCAAAAGCTAAAGAATTGAATTTTTAAAATTATTTTATTTTGCATAATTGTATTATTTACTTCCATATATATTATTTTATAAACATACAAACATTACATACCCTAGTACGTACTACAGTGATAAATTTCAGAACAAATTTAACAATAAAAGTAGTAATAATAATAATAATAATAATAATAATAATAGGCACGTTTCCCAGTCTGTAACTTTCTCTACAATGAGCCATTTTATATCAAACCACTAAATAACTTTGTTTACATTGCAATGACAGAATCATGCAAAATTTAGAAAAATGTGGAATTGCCCTTTAAATGTTTCTGTTGTGTTCGAAAAGCTTAGGGAATCAGTGATATGATGAAAATGTATTTGTGAGTTCAGACCATGCTTCAACATGGTGGTAGTGTGAGGGGAAAACTCTTGTGCAACTAATTTTTAATACAGCGTTGCTGCAAAATTAAAAAATCTAATTCAGTGCTTTTAAATACTATTTTTTATAGTAATTAACCCTTAATGAAAACATTTTTTTAAATTACTATTTTACAGTTCTTTCATTTTTTAATCCAAGTGTCATTTTATCAACTTTTATAATAATAATAATAACAGTAACAATAATAATAATAATAATAATAATAATAATAATAATAATACACATAAATTACAATTTTACAGTTTTGTATTTCCTTGTCAATCTGTTAAAAATCTAGAATACTTTTACATTCAAATAATTTATTCAGCAATCCAAAGCCCATCCATAGCCCATAAAAAGCACACATAGCCTAAAAAATATAGATTACAGTTATTGTTTGTTGTTGTTTATTGTTTATTTACTGGTAAACTTTGAAAATGACATTCTACACCCATAAGTCTAAAGGCACAAAATTAAATAATTATTATAAAAGACAAGGGAAAACATGTTAACTGACTAGAAATTTGGAATACACTACAATAAATACACAGTTCCACAAACCAATAAATCTGATTTTAAGGTCTACTGTTATTCTGTATATTATGCTAAAGTTATTAGCAACGTAGTTCAATGAACAATTATAAATAATATATATATATATATATATAAAATCTGAGGGGCGGCACGGTGGCGCAGTGGGTAGCGGGTACTCCGGTTTCCTCCCACAGTCCAAAGACATGCAGTCAGGCTGATTGGACATGCTAAATTGCCCCTAGGTGTGTGTGAATGTGTATGTTTGTCTGTCTGCCCTGTGATGGACTGGCGATCTGTCCAGGGTGTATCCTGCCTTCCGTCCAATGACAGCTGGGATAGGCTCCAGCACCCCACCGCGACCCAGAAGGATAAGCGGTTTAGATGATGGATGGATGGATGGATGGATGGATATATAATCTGAACCCCAGCAGCACTCCTAACATACCTGATCCAGGTAATGATCAGCTGTCAAACAATTAATACCAGACTCAGATGTGCTGGGAGCTGGAATAGAGCCAAGCTGTGGACATTTTATGTGGACATATGTGGACACAGGAAACAGGACACAGATAACTCAATGTGCATATGTCCATGCCATAATGCCTGAACACTAACATTACTGATATCGCACTGCTAATGTTACCGATCTCTCCTTTCAGAGTTAAATCCGTGATGACTGAGAGAACTGTCAGATTCACAGCCCATCGCTTCTTCCTCTGTTTTTTCTCAGTGTTGGTCTTCTTTGTCAGAGATATGAGGAAAATGCATCTGTTGAAAAATCAATTTTAAGACAATAAATTTGAAATTACTTTTGGATCTGCATACACAAGCAGGCTGAATTTAAAGGGGACCTATTATGCTAATTTCCAATGTTCATAATTTTATTTTTGGGGTCTACTATAATATATTTACATGCTTCAGTGATCCAAAAACAAATAATTTTTCTCATACTGTAAGTCTCTACTCACCCTCTGTCTGAAATGCTCAGTTAGAGTTCCTGTGTCTTTAAGCCCCTCCTTCCTGATGAGCCCAGAACGCTCTGATTGGTCAACTCACCCACTTGGTTCTGACTGGTCAAGCGGCAGAGCGGTCTGCCAATACACGGCCTCCGGTAGATGCAATTTGTTGCGTTGTGTGACGACATGCCGAGCTCGCTGGTAGGTGGGCAATAAGGACTGTGTTATGGGATTACATCATCTTGTAACAAAGGAAAATTGCTGGAGTTCTTACTCCCTCTGGCTTGAACTTTCAGCTTTGTATCTTTGCATTTACATGCACAAAAAGCTACATAACACACTAAATAAAAGGGGAAGCCCTTTATATTATATATTCCCTTTATAAGTAGAGTATAATGTACAGTATACATACTTATACTCATCTAAAATCAACTCAGGCATTTAGTGCACAAAGAAATGTGACAAGGCTTTAAATAATACTTATGCATGAACTCCAGCGTGGCACCCAGCTCACACGCATAGCTGATGTTCAAACAATGATTTTCAGTGTGATGAAAGAAGCATCAGGATGAGGCCACTTGGGTAAGAGTACAGTTGAGTTGACAATGATATGGACTGCCACCATACTGGATGAGGCCTAAAGAGATGTTGCTTTGGAAGGTTTGAAAGCAACATAACTGATTAGATAATTCACAATTCTATTGTTTTCATACTCTAACATGCCTCAGTCAACACGTGACAGAAATGATCATTTGCTGTTGAGGCAGGTGTGAGCTTAGTACTGATATCTGTATCTGTTAAAAGCTGTGTTAAAGGAGAATTCCACCATTTTTTTCTGCACAATTTCATCATTAAGATGCAAAAAAGTAGTCTGATATGAAATGTTCCACTGTGGAAAAGCTTACAGAGTCAGAGTTGTTCACAGTGGCAGTGACAAGAACCAGACGTTTGAAGAGTTCAATGCCTCTAATCTCTCTCACAGAGAATTATTACATGAAATGATTATTAATAAGAGCTAAACTCTATTACAGCATGTTTACCACATGCTGTATGCTATAAACTGTAGGGCTCTGAGACTTGCAGTATTACACATTAAAGCACCATGTGGAAGTAAATTCACAAATATTGATACAGTGTTGGTTGTTAAAATACCTGCCAAATCTAAACATCTGTCTGACATTCATATATTTTTATTTAAAAAATTAAAACTTGAGTCTCACCAGTTGCTCAGCTTCAGATGATTTGATGACGTTAGCAACGTGAGTGAGTTCAGCTATTGTAAACGGCTGTAATGGTCGTGTTTGGCTTTAAAATGAAGAACGGCTGAGAGCGCTCGCACTTCGAAACCGAACATCCAAGAGGCAGAGTCCCGCGCTCTAATTGGTCTGAAAGTCCCGCCAGTCATTTGTTTGTCTTCCCATGGATCTTTTTTCCAGTTCGCACCTCTGAATGAACTGTGCTGTTTTGTTTTTGTTTGTTTGTTTGTTTGTTTGTTTGTTTAATCTAGACACAGAGTAGAAAAGTGCAAATCCTTGAAATACGTGAGACAGCTGTACAGGATTATCATACAAAGCATCACTGAAGAGTCTGTCTTAATATAATAAAGTCAAAATATGAAGTTGGACATTTAAACAAAAATCTGTTTATCATGTAATTTTACATGGTGAAACAATATAGATCTTTATATTACTACTCAAATACATTTGTTTATTATTGTTTGTGTTTTCCAAATACCTGGAGATAATAATTTTGAAAGTTATACACAGTATATTAAAAAGTTTGTTCTCTTTCTGTTGGGCCAAATTAAAAGTCCTAATTGTCTAACTTTGGGCAGCCCTGATCTACTTAAGAAAATAAACAGAAGTGTAGATGTTTAAGAGAGTGAACTAAGTGCTTTTTTTGCATAAAGTTTTGGTTGTATGTAATATCTAAAGTACTCAGGTTAGCTGTTGAGTTAAGACAAAGACAGTGTCTTCACTCATACGTCTTAAGACGTTCTTGAGATGTCTTGACTTGAGAAAATGTCTCAAAACATCTTGTAAATACTATCAAGACATCATAAGAAACAGTGACAGCTGGGTATGATGTTATTTAATTGAGGAATAAACTAAAGATGAAAATATAAAATGACAGCTAGTTTCCATACTTCAGATTTAACATATGATGCCAACCTAATTGCTGATAAATCAGTTTTCTCCAATCAGAATTTGTTTGGTCCACAAAAAACACGTCTCCGTGTAGAGATTTCTGATACACCTTTGTTAGCCTGTCAACAGAGTCTTGACTTTCAGAGGGAAGGGAAATATATAAATGCATATAATCAGCAGAGCTATGAACGTTTGCCTTGTGTTTCCTGATCACATTTCCTAGATTTAGCATGTTCAGTGAGAAAAGTAGCAGCTCTAAAATGGAACCTTGTGGAACTCCAGAGGAAATGTTTACATTTTTGGAAGAATGATGTGCTATTTGGAGTAAAATTAAATCACTGTACTTTGAATATTACTGAAGTTATTTTATAATGAAGTACTTTTACTTCACTACTCTAATTTTTAATAACATTACAGAGTAAACATAAATTGTGAGTGTAACAGCTCAAAAACCAATTAGAAAGAAATGCATTCATTGATGTGGCCAGGTCAGCTTATATATTTTATTTTTATGTTTTTTTTATAAGTTCTATATTTTCATACTGTGTTTGTAGATATCCAAAAAGGAAACTTAATTACTTTAGTTTTCCAGTGAACTACTTATTTACTCTAACTTGAACGACGTCTTTTTGATCATTTTACATGAACTCAAGTAAATGATCTCTACAGTAACAGTCCCCTCACTGTAGTATGAACTTTCAGTTATCTTTCCAGAGTGTATTAGAGCTGCCATATATATATATATATATATATATATATACATATTTACACATCTTCAAATATCTACACAAATCTTCACATATTTTACATAGATCTTTAAATATCTACACATCTACAAATATTTACACATATCTACATATAACTTCACATATCTAGACCTATCTACACATATTTACACATCTTCACATATTCATAAATATCTTCACATATCTACACATAGCTTCATATACAGTGGGTGAAATAAGTATTGAACATGTCACCAATTTTCTAAGTAAATATATTTCTAAAGGTGCTATTGACATGAAATTCTCACCAGATGTCGGTAACAACCCATCCAATCCACACATGCAAAAATATCAAACCATAGATGTCCATAAATTATGCGTAATAATGAGAAATGACACAGGGAAAAAGTATTGAACACGCTTACTGAAAATGTTTTAATACTTCTTACAAAAGCCTTTGTTGGTGATGAAGCTTCAAGACGCCTCCTGTATGGAGAAACTAGTCGCATGCATTGCTCAGGTGTGATTTTGGCCCATTCTTCCACACAAACACTCTTCAAATCCTCAAGGTTCTGTGGGCTCCTTCTATGAACTCTGAGCTTCAGTTCCTTCACGTAGATTTTCAATTGGATTTAGGTCAGGTGATTGGCTGGGCCATTCTAGCAGCTTTATCTTCTTTCTCTGAAACCAATTGAGAGTTTCCTTGGCTGTGTGTTTGGGATCATTGTCTTGCTGAAATTACCACCCTCGTTTCATCTTCATCATCCTGGTAGATGGCAGCAGATTTTTATCAAGAATGTCTCGGTTCATTTGTCCATTCATCCTTCCTTCAATTATATGAAGCGTGCCAGTGCCATATGCTGAAAAACAGCCCACACCATGACGTTCCCATCTCCAAACTACACTGTTCGGATGGTGTTTTTGGGGTGATATGCAGTGCCTTTTGACCTCCAAACATGGTGTGTATTATGGCATCCAAATAGTTAAATTTTGGTCTCATCTGCCCAGACTATATTCTCCCAGGATTTCACAGGCTTGTCTAAATGTTGTTGAGCAAACTTTAAACACGCTTCAACATGTTTTTTCTTCAGCAATGGAGTCTTGCGTGGTGAGCGTGCATACAGGCCATGGTGGTTAAGTGCATTACTTATTGTTTTCTTTGAAACAATTGTACCTGCTGATTCCAGGTCTTTCTGTAGCTCTCCACAAGTGGTCCTTGGCTCTTGGACAACTCTTCTGATAATTCTTTTCACTCCTCTGTCTGAAATCTTGCAGGGAGCACCTGGTCGTGGCCAGTTTATGGTGAAATGATGTTCTTTCCACTTCTAGATTATGGCCCTAACAGTGCTCACTGGAACCTTCAATAGTGTAGAAATTCTTCTGTAACCAATGCCATCAGTATGTTTTGCAACAATAAGATTGTGAAGGTCTTGAGAGAGCTCACTGGTTCTACCCATCATGAGATGTTTCTTGTGTGGCACCTTTTTATAGGCCGTCAGTTGAACCAGCTGATATTAATTTGCACTAAGTGGCAGGATTGCTTTCTAATTACATATAGATTTCAGCTGGTGTCATGACTTTCCATGTCTTTTTGCACCTCTCTTTCTTCATGTGTTCAATACTTTTTCCCTGTGTCATTTTTCATTATTACACATAATTTATGGACATCTGTGGTTTGATTTCTTTGCATGTGTGGATTGGATGGGTTGTTACCGACATCCGGTGAGACTTTCATGTCAATAGCACCTTTAGAAATATATTTACTTAGAAAATTGGCGACGTGTTCAATACTTATTTCACCCACTGTATCTACACAACATCACATATTTACACATCTTCACATATCTTCACATTTCCACACATATCTACTCATATCTTCACACATCTTCACATATCTACACATATCACACATCTTCACATATCTACACATACCTACTCATATCTTCACATATCTTCATATATGTTCAAATATCTACACATATCTACATATATCTTCACATATTTATACATATCTACACATATCTTCACAACATATCGTCACATATCTGCACATATTTTCTCATATCTGCACATATCTACTCATATCTTCACATATCTTCATGTCTTCATATATCTACACATATGGTCACATATTTACACATATCTACTCATATCTTCACATATCTTCACATATCATTTATCTTCATGCAACTTTTTGACTTCTGTTGAAATCTCACACAATCCCACTACTTGCCTAACATTATGTTTGGTTAAAAACTGTTGGTTGAGCTGTTTCAGCAGAAGTTACCCATCTCACCACAGTGTTGTGTGAAGCATGAAAGTGGACTGAGAGCACTGTGGAGTCACATACAGACAATCTTGCTTGTCTTCAGGTTCTCTGTGAGAAGAGCACTTTAATCTGTGTATTCAGTGAAAACTGTACTAGAGCATGAAGGGTGTCGCTAGGTCCATTTTAGCCCTGACACCAAATGTTATTTAGCCCAACTTCCCAAAAATATAAATTAAAATAAAAATAAAATCATCTATAGCTTATTCTCATGTATTCTTCGTTATTGAACTATGCCATCTCATCTCTAAATTCTTAACAGGCTAGACAGCTACCTTTCACTAAGATCTTTAGCTAGAAAATCAACACATGCACTCTGTTCATCATGGCTGATGAGCTTAAAAAACCCAAACAGATCGCCCCAGAGCTCCTTACCACAGAGAGATGAAGTGAACATGGTAAATTTGAGTTTCAGTCAGGCTTCCAGCTTCAGCACTGCACTAAAACAGCCCTTAGAAAAGTGTTACACAATATACAGCCAAAACACTGACTCAGGTAAAATATCAGTCCTGGTTCTTTTAGATCTCAGAGCTGCACCTGAAACTTTAGATCACAGAATATTGCTAGATGGGTTGGAAAATTGGTAGGACTTTCTGGAACAGTCCTTAATTGGTTCAGGTCTTAGTTAGAAGGCTGGAGTGACTTTGTCACCATTGGCAGTTATGATTCTGATGGGGGGCTATGACACGCAGAGTGCCTCAGGGTTCAGTTCTCAGACCTCTTCTGTTGAACCTCTATATGCTGCCTTTGGGCCAAATTGCACAGAACAGATGTGGATCATACACAGATATATCTGGCTCTCTCACCAGAAGATTACAGCCCAATACACTTACTGTGTCAGTGTTATTTATAAATAACTGGAGGAAGCAAAATTTCCTACAATTAAATAAAGACAAAACCGAGATTATTGTGTTTGGCAACAGAGAGGAGAGAAATAGTATTAGTGAACATCTTGATTGACAGGCTGTAAAAAACAAAGACTAAGTCTGAAATCTTCTTATTCTAATAGACTCAGATATCATCTTCACCAGCCACATCAAAGCCATCACCAAACAGTCTCATATTGCCTTAAAACATCACCAAAATCAAAGGTTTGTTGTTCCAACAAGACCTAGAGAAGCTCACCCATGCTTTTATGAGTTTAATAGACCAACGTTTTATTAAATACAGGAAGAGAGGGAGAGAAAGAAGCTGAAGGAGACTGGCAGGGCTGAAAGAGCAGATCTGATGGAAGTTAGGGGTCACAAAGAGATGGAGTGAGACTTGTTTAAGTTGTTCTCAATTAAAATGAATAAAGAATTTAATTGAACTTAACTGAGGAAATATAATTTTGTCAATATGACAATAAAATTTTATTAATCTTATTAAATATGCCTACAGAGCAAAATCACACTCTTTTTGAGACTGAACTGATCTACAACACTGTTTCCAGAAAAGTTGGGATGCTGTGTAAAATGTAAATAAAAACGAAATGCAATGATGTGTAAATCATTTAAACCCTGTATTTCATTGAAAATAGTACAAAGACAACACATGTTCTTGAAAAATATCTGCCCATTTTGAATTTGATGCCAACAGCACATTCTAAAAATAGTTGGTCACTGTGTTTCATCACCTCTTCTTTTAACATCACTCTGTAAGTGTTTGGGAACTGAGGAGACACTGCTGTAGTTTAGAAAGTGAAATGTTTTCCTGTTCTTGTTTGATACAGGATTTCAGCTGTTCATCAGTTCAGGGTCTCCTTTGTTGTATTTTTCATTTCATAATGTGCCGAATGTTTTCAGCGGTGACAGGTCTGGACAGCAGGCAGGTCAGTTTAGCGCCTGGACTCCTTTAATACGGAGCAATGCTGTAGTAATATGCTGTGGTTTGACACTGTCTTGCTCCCATAACCCCCACTACAGGTCTTAGCCCCCCATCCATAAACCGCTATTGACACCCCCGTAGAGCACTATACGCTGTGTTAAGAGGGAACTGTGCTAGAACACTATAAGCTCTGTGTGCAGTGAGAACTTTGCCAGAGCTAGAAGTGGAAAGTAGTAATAATAATAATAATAATAATAAGAAGAAGAAGAAGAAGAAGAAGAACAACAACAACAACAACAACAACAACAACAACAACAATAAAAATAATAATGCTACATTTCATTTTATACATAAAGCATCTTAAAGTGTTTTACAATTGAAGAGTAACATCAAGTAATAAAAACAAAAAACAGCAAAAGTAAAAATAGGAACAGAAAAAAATAAACTAAAAGGATCAAAAAATAATCAAATAAAATAAATAACAACAATATTTTAATCAATAACTGGGTTAAAAACTGTTACTGATACTGTTTGAAATTATTAAAAACTGAAGTTAAAAACTAAACTGGTTGAATAGAAAATAAAATAAAATAAAATAAAATAAAATAGAAAGCAGTCACACAACAAAAAGACAAGACCTAGAGAAGCTCATGCTTTTATCTCCAGCAGAGTGGACTACTGTAATGGTCTCTTAACTGGACTTCCCAAAGACTATTAAACAGCTGCAGCTCATCCAGAATGAGTTTTAACTGAACCAGGAGATCAGAGCTCATCACTCCAGCTCTAAAATCTCTACACCCGCTTCCAGTTAGTTACAGGAAAGATGTCAAAGATCAAGGATACCTTTACTATCCACAAGAGATAATTTGTTGTGTAGTCAGCAGCATCAACAGCATCAGATCAAACGATAATACATAAACAGTAACTACAACATAAAAACCCACTGGGTTCATGTAAAGAGCCATTGGACAATAACTACAACATAAAAATCACATTGATTTATATAAAGACCACTAGCGGCCGGGACAAATGGGTTCTTGAGTCTGTTAGTCCTGCATGTTGTATTTAACATGGCTAAATGCATGGAGAAACGCTGGAGGTATAAACCATCTATTCCTTCGGTGGTGATTGGGAACGTGAATTCTTTGGCCAACAAGACAGACAAACTAGCGGCACTGGTTCATAATCAGTGGTTATACCGGGTATGTAGTCTTTTATGTCTCACAGAAACATGGCTAACCGGCAACATTCCCGATGCTAACGTGAACATTCCCGGATTCACCACCATGAGAGCGGACAGGGACGCTAAACTGAGCAGCAAAAGCAAAGGTGGGGGACTCGTGCTTTTTGTGAACATCAGATGGTGCAACCCAGGACATGGGACGGTGAAGGAGATAATCTGCTGTCGGGATACTGAACTGCTGGCGGTGAGTCTCCGACCCTATTACATGCCTTAGGGAACTGCCCCACGCCATTGTTGTTTGTGTTTACATTCATCCTTGCGCAGATGCTGAGACGGCGTGTGACGTCATACACACAACCATCACAAGACTTCGGACCCAGCACCCTGAGGCTTTCATTGCTGTCTCTGGTGATTTTATTCACATTACACTGGACTCACTGCTCACTGCTTTTTACCAGTATGTAGACTGCCCCACTAGGAAGAACAGGACAATTGATCTCCTTAACGCCAATGTGAAGGATGCATACGCCGCCACACCCCTGCCCCCTCTGGGGAAATCTGACCACAACCTGGTCTACCTGCAGCCTCAGTACAAGCTCCGTGTTCAAGACAACATGTAACCACACGCTCCTTCAGGAAATGGTCTCCTGAAGCCGAAGCAGCTCTCAGGGATTGTTTTGAGTCCACTGAATGGAGTGTACTGCAGGAGCCATATGGGGAGGACATTGAGAGGATTACACTGGTAAGCTGGTAAGGATGCAAGTTGTTCCACACCTGGTCTCCTGGGTTACTCACTACCTCACTGGCAGACCTCAGTATGTCAGGCTGAAGGACTGTACATCAGAGACTGTAGTCAGCAGCACAGGAGCCCCACAAGGAACTGTACTTTCCCCCTTTCTCTTCACATTGTACACCTCAGACTTTCAGTACAACTCTGAGACGTGCCACATGCAGAGGTTTTCGGATAACACTGCCATTGTGGCATGTGTAAGGGGAGGGCAGGAGGAGGAGTACAAGACCCTGGTGAAGGGATAGGGGACTTTCGCAGGGATAGGCCACCTACACAGCCAATCTCTATTGAGGGGGTTGAAGTGGAGAGGGTAATGACCTACAGGTATCTCGGTCTGCAACTGGATGATAGGTTGGACTGGTCAGCCAACACAGACATCCTGTACAGGAAGGGGCAAAGCTGGCTCTACTTCCTGAGGAGGCTGAGGTCCTTTAACATCTGTAGGAAACTCCTGCAGATGTTCTATCAGACCATGGTTGCCAGCTGTCTTTTTTATGCTGTGGTGTGCTGGGGCGGAAGCATGAAAAAGAGAGACGAGATGCGACTGGACAAGCTGGTCAGGCGAGCGGGGTCAGTGGTCGGTGTGGAACTGGACTCTGTGGTCAAGGTGGCCGAGAGAAGGACTCTGCACAAACTGCTCTCCATTATGGAGGATGCTGGCCACCCACTGCACACCATCATCATGGACAGGAGGAGCATGTTTAATGGCAGGGAAGAGGGAAAAGGAGAAATGAGAACTGAATCTCTAATGCTAAATCATAGGTTTATTTTATCCATCTGCACTTATGGACACCTAACTGTACATGTGGCACATCTGGACACTTTATTTCAGTACCAATATCTGCACATATTTATTCAGTATTGTCATTATATGCTGTTACCTGTGCCTCCATGTACAGTCATTACTGCACTGCGTCTTTCATCTCAGGTTATAGATCTTATTCCAGATTGTCATATTTTTCTATTTGTATATCTGCCTGTAGATAGGATGTTTTATATTTATCCTTCCTGTTATATTGTTTACACTCTTATTGCTATTACTGTGCTGTGTTGTGTGAATGCTACTGGCTGCTAAATTTCCTTTGGGATCAATAAAGTATCTATCTATCTATCTATCTATCTATCTATCTATCTATCTAATTGTATCTACGGCCAGACGGAAGCAACTTAAACAGGATGACCAGGAGCAGCTAAAGTCCTGACCTCATACAGACAGGTTAAATTATTCAAGGTCAACCTGCAGTTTTGCTGCACACTTTGACAGCACCATGTGATCTATTTCTATTTTTAAGATTAAGTGACAAAGGAGAATATGAGGACAATATTCAATAAAACAAGACTAAAATATGTTCTTAACGTATTGTCAACATTAAAACTTCTGTGACCACTGATGAAGGACTAGAGGATGACCAACACAAACTGTGCAGCAGCAGATGAGCTATCGTCTCTGACTTTACATCTACAAGGTGGACTGACAAGGTAGGAGTATCTAATAGAGTGGACAGTGAGTGGACAGTGTTTAAAACCTGACCACTGAAGAACAGGGTAAAAGGGGGCTAACAAAGTATCAGAGAAACAGATGGACTACAGTCTGTAACTGTAGAACTACAAAGAGCACCTAAATAGTAAGTGGAGCTGATAAAATGGACAGTGAGTGTAGAAACAAGGAGGTGGTCAGAATGTTATGCCTGATCGGTGTACATCTGGCACTAATTTGTGTACAACATAAATAAAGAGTTGAGAGGATGCATCCCTGAGCTGATCCAGTAGAGGAGAAAATAACATGTGGTAAGACACCATTAACCTTCACATGTCACAGCTTTCCTGTTAAGAAAAACATCAGCCAAGATACCAGGCCTAGATCAATGTTGTGGTTGCTCTAGAATGTGAGGCTGGACACAGTTTAGTTCAGTAGAAAAGTTAAGAGTAGGCTACCAATAAAGGAAATTGAACATTTCTTAAACTGCATCCCCTTCATGGACTTCACAGCCTCCCATGCAGTGAGTGAATTACCAGTATTGAGCATGTTCTCTACTTTGTCCTTGTAGCTACAGCAAACTTTATTTTTTTTAACCTCTAATTGACCAGCGTATATTTTGGTTTGTCCATCTGAATTCCCATGACCAAATCGTAAGGCAAATTATTCAGTAACTGCATGAAATAAATGTAAATTTTTCTTTTATTTATTTATTTTTTGTAAAAGCTTCCCTCAAATTAACAGAACATGTGGTTTATGATACACATATTGCTATATGCTTACAATTTACTGCTGAAAGCCAAAAATCTTAGACGCTCTTTGTATTATTTTATAAAAATCATTTTTACAGAGCAGATCACTGAAGAGACGCCATCTGTTTATAGTTTATAGCCCAGATTTGTGGAAAAATGGGTCGACTTTCAGTAGGAAAAAAAAAAAAAACTGAGTTCAGCTTCTTTTATTATAAGGGTTTAAAATTACATCATCCATCTATTTGACTGGAAATAGACAGTTACAGCTCTCATACGACCCCCACCTTTAGAATGTAGCTTATGAAATATGAAAGTTATGAAGAATATGACAAAGTGTGTTTTGGAACCACCGGTGGTCTCAAGGAGTAGAAAAAGTTACCTTGCTTCCATAGTTCCCAGTACAGAGTCACATCCCCTTGATTAAAACTTTAACTGATTTATCTAGATAATTGGGAATTTCTCCATTTGTAGTAGAAAACATGTCCCAGAGGCTGCAGGGCTTCAAAGGATGCTTAAAATATTAGGCACAGCTCCAAACATCAGTATGTACATTTACACAGTTGAGCTAAGATTAAATAACACTTTTGCCTCATGATTTCTCTTATTTTTCTTTTCATATCATGTTCCATAGTTGCTCTTCAAAAGCAAAACTGCTCATCACAAAACCATCTATATTCTTTAAAGGGTTTAACGTAGAAAACTGTATAAACCAGATCCATGTTTACTATACACATCATTCTAATTATACTACATTAAAAATATGTATTTTGGTCACTGGTGTCATCAGGACTGATTTTATATTTTAACAGTGTTTTCAGCTCTATTAAACTGCTTTATTGCGTCAAGGCTCATCAGAGAGGAAGCAACTCAAGGAATGATCAGATGAATGAAATTTCGCTCATTATATTTCAATTATTTATTAATAATTTTGTTTATCAGGCAGCACATAGTGTCTATATGTCACTGGTGTTATGTGCTTTAGTCAAATTCAGAATCACTATTTCTCTGAGTGTGTTACACATGGAAGGAATCAGTCTTTACATGTATGACAGTAACACATTGAACAGAGGTTTAAATCAGAATGTAACTGCTGCACCATTTAAGGTGGAACGGGACAATTCAGACGAGAAGCTGGACAACAAGAAAATGACTTTAGTTTCATGTGTTTTTAGTGTTTCAGTTCCTCATTGCATATTAAACGTATCAGGAAACCAGCTAGAGTGATTATAAACACAAATCAGTCTATTTGTCTCCAAATTATGTTCGTCTTAAATCTCTCTCTTTGCCGTTTCGTTAGCTACTAGCTAGGTGAGATTGTCTGTGTTGCTATGGTGACCAGCAGTCTGCGCTGATCTTCAGGGTTAAAGGGTGAATTAGCAGTTCTACATTAACTCCAGAGTTTAAGACCATTTATAGTTAAACTGTGTTGAACGATCAGCAGAGCTTTATTTTACTGTAAAGGAGGATTATTTTACTTTTACCTGCAAATCTGATTCTGCTGTGGAGCCACGACAGGACAGTAAAAGAGCCGCAGGTTGCTGACCCTTGAGCTAACTTAGCATATGGAAGCACTTTGGCTTCTGTGGAGCATATTACATTTCCACCCATTTTCCGCCCGGTTGTAGTGTCTGCCAACCAGAGGATCATCAATCAAGCGATGTCAAAACTTCCACCCAACTCAAAAAGGGTGAAGCTATGTTGCACACTTTGGAGCCAAGGTACAGTGTCCTGTCTCAAAGATATTTTACTGACACAGCGACACCCCACTCTCTACAATGAGACCAAAACTAGAGTTATAAAATCACTGAAGAAAACAGGTAGAATAGCTGTAATCTGCTGTGTGGACATCCATCACCACTGGATCTTATTTCACCGTAACTGCGCATTTTATCACAGATGAGTGGCAACAGTGTCTCATGTGCTCCCAACAAGAGCAGTGAATGAGAGCCTTCTAGTTCAGTTTTTAAAGGTATAATAAAATAAAAGGTATTGAAAGTAAATGCATTATGGAACATTACAAACACTTTGCATTAACAGTACAAAGTCCTCACACAGTGAAAAAAGAAATCCTGTACAGAAAAAAAAGCTGCATCAAGATGCATCGATAATCGTTTTATAATCGCAGCCTCTGAATCTTAACTGAATCGAATCGTGAGGTACCCAGAGATTCACACCCCTAGTCTCCACCATCTTTTCCGTGTTCAGCAGCAGGTAGTCGCTGCTGCACCAGGAGACCAGCTGCTCGACTTTCTTTCTGTAGGCTTAATTTGATGTTTTTATGAAGTGTCCACACCATTTGGGTGAAAGACACCGTTCAGGGTCAGATCTGACAGTAGTACAGAAAGGCAGCAGATTAGATAAACGCAGTGCAGATAAAGTTTATTATAATTTGTAAGGTTTTACACACACATACGCCGTCCATGGGAATCAAATATTTCTTACAGGGCATTATAATCTGGCCCTATTAGGGGAGGGGCCATACTCATATAAGGGTCCTGTACAGGACAGAGCCCATCTGCATAGTTCAATCTGCTGCCACCATAACAGCTAAGAGGAGGTTCATAGCCTATGAAATCCATGAAATCGATGGCTGCGATTTACCAGATGTTGATAATGAAATAGGAAAAGCGTGAAAAAGAGAAATCAGTTCAGAGCTTGAGGAATTGTCCTCTGATGATGAAACTGGTGTGCAGCAAAATGTTGAAAAGCAGGCATTTATGTAAAAAAATATCCAAATAACATCCTCACCCCCTCTGAAACTCGGGGTAGGATGGCAAATGCAATCAGATTAAGCCCAGGACAAACAGCGTTCACAGGAAAGATAAACAACATGCTTTTGGTTTCATTCATAACATAAGGGTCAGTTTTGACCCAAAAATATTGTGAATTTATCAGCACAAATCAAACATCTAATGTTATAAAGTGATAATGCAGGAGAATATATGGCTGCTACATCCAAAATATCAATTTCAACCCATGTGTGTTTTGTGATGAAAATGAATGTCTGATATTGAAGTAAATAAGGTGATTATGAACAGTACATTACAATAGAAGAAGTTAGTCTCCAAGTTGTTGATGGGGAAAGTGGTTGACAAGTAGGGTCAAATTTAATTGTAGAGATATATGTGTTCTAGGACTGTTCTGAGGTGAGTTCGCCATAGAGCTAAATGATGCAACTGATTTGCACACATAATAGGAGGGTTAGGTTTAAGGTTTACGGTGACTTTAACCATTAGTGTTCCTTTGTTTTAGGTTTAATACTTTATGGCCACATCAGTCAGTGCTTGACTAAGAGCATTTTCTGATCAAACACACAAACAATATACACTGATTTAACAGTCATAATCTAAATAAAACTTATATAATAAGTAATATATAATAAATAATGAACATTAAAATCAATGAAAATAAACAAGATTAAGATTGTGGAGTGGAGTTCAAAAGTCTGATAGCGGGCAGGTCGATGCTGTTACTAAACTGAGACATTCTACAGACAATGCTTCGAAACCTTTTGCCAGAAGAGATCGATTCGAAAAGGTGCTGTAGAATTTTCAATGCTTTCTTTGTCCATCATTCTGGCATAAACAGAGACCACAGATCGAAGTTCGCAGCCAATCATTTTGGAGGCTGTACACACCACTTTCTCTAGCTACTCTCTCTCATATGCTGTCGTACTCTTATACCAGACACATATGGAGAAGGTCAACACACTTTTAACAACAGCTTTAAAAAACATCATTCAGTCTCTTTTCACACCAAGTCTTAAGCTATCTTATAAAGAAAGGCCCTGGATGAGCTTCACCAACAAGACAGCAGTGATACTCTGCCACTTAAGAGATGAGCTGATGGTCGTCCACAGGATCCCAAAAAAGGCAACCATTTCCTCCTCCCTGCCATTGATGGTCAGAGATGGTAGGTCCACCTTCGGATAGCCACCAACTCTTTTGTCTTTTCAATATTCAGGCTTATTTATTTGCCCTGTTCTACTCGAGTAAGACCGCAACTATGTCCCTCTATGCTGTTTCATCATCTGATGATATACAGTCAGTGGTGTACAGAGAATATAAGAGAGGAGACAGAACGCAGCCCTGCCCCCACAGTATTGAGAATTTGAGGAGAGGAAACCACGTTATTCATTCTAACAGCCTCCTTTCTATCAGACAGAAAATCAAGAATCCAATAGCATAAAGACTGGTGGACACCAGACTTCTGAAGCCTGTCAAAGAGCCTTAAAGGCAGTAATGAATTAAATGCTGGGCTACAATCTATGAATAAGATTCATGCAGATGTGCCTGATGCCTCCAGGTGTTGCAACATAGAATGTAAGCAGAGTGACACTGCGTCTTCAGCTGACCTATTCACCTTATATGTGAAGTTTTATGTATCCATCCCAACACCAGATAGATGACCACAAATCAGCCTTTCAAAAACTTTCATAAAAAAGTCACAGAAATAAGAGCTACAGGTCTGTAATCATTAAAAAAGGTTACAATGGACTTTTCTGGAACAAGGACAGTGGCTGTATTTTTAAAACATAACAGGCCCCTTCATGTTTTAGTGACTATACATCCATCCATCATCTAAACCGCTTATCCTTCTGGGTCGCGGTGGGGTGCTGGAGCCTATCCCAGCTGTCATTGGGCGGAAGGCAGGATACACCCTGGACAGGTCGCCAGTCCATCACAGGGCAGACAGACAGACATACACAGTCACTCACACCTAGGGGCAATTTCAGCATGTCCAATCAGCCTGACTGCATGTCTTTGGACTGTGGGAGGAAACTCACACAGACACGGGGAGAACAGGCAAACTCCACACAGAAATGACCCTGGTCACCCGGCCGGGAATCGAACCCAGGCCATTCTTGCTGTGAGGTGACAGCGCTACCCACTGCGCCACAGTGCCGCCCATTTTAGTGACTAATTAAAAATATATGTAAAAATATTAGACAGTGAGTCAGCACAGAGCTTTAGGGAGGCTGGAAAGACTTGGTCAGGTGCAGCAGCCTGCAGTTCTGCTTTAAGAGCAAAGACTGACAGTGAAAGGTGATACAGAAACGGCCACTGCTTGTTGGTAACTTTGCCTGGTACTTACAAATCAATTCTGCGTTAAACATCATTAAGCTGGTCAGAAAGTGTGGAATCAAAAACCTGAACATCGTTTTTGATCTGTAGTCACTGATCTACTGAAGACATTTCCAGACACCCCTACCATCTTCTGTCTGCCATTTATCTAATTTATCTGTATATTTTGTCTTTGCCTGCTTCACTTTCGCCCTCCGAAATTCATGCATAGCTTTTTTGCATAACTCTTTATCACTACGTATTATTACTAAAAACAGTTATCTTCTTAGTTGGGATGCAAATACTCTGTGAAAATGTATATATGATGTAACTGTGTCTGCAAGCTCATCCGAATTATCATTAGGTGCCAGTGGTGGACAAAGTACACAAACCATGTACCTGAGTTAAAGTAGAGATACTCAGGGTAAAATATTACTGCAGTAAAAGTAGAAGTTCCTCCCTTTAGACCTCCACTGGAGTAAAAGTACAAAAGTGTTTGCCTTCAAATATACATAAGTATCAAACATGAAAGTACTAAAAGATTAATTATGACTTTAATGTCCTATTATCATTTTTATAACAAGACTCACTTCATTAACTCATTTTAGGTGAAAATACAAAGCAAAGTTTCAGTTTAAGATTTATTTGCATCATAGTTACAAGTTTAAGTCTAATAAAAACTTGCTTTAAACTAAACTGCATCTGTAGGTCTCTGTTCATAAACTTAAACTAGCCAAAACAAATTTACTACAAAATGAAATAGTGTTTGTATAAATTCAGAAAAAAGACACGTCAGTCACAACTGCACATGTGTACATATTTCTATATTGTGATCTATTTACACAAAGTTAGGTTAGTTCATCATTTATGTTGAATAGACTCTCCCAAAATTTTACACTGCTGCACTGATGTTGAACCATATGATGGCGTTATAGGGCCATCATAATAAAGATAAAAATAGTAGACTTTGAGAATAAAGTTGTAATATTTCGAGAAAAAAAGTCATAGAATTACGACATTAAAGTGGCATTAATACCAGGAAAGGTCGCAATATCGTGGCCAAAGGCTTTGCAAAGTGAAGCAGCCCTGCCTCATGTTAATTGAGGGGCGGTGAGTCGGTGGAGTTCTACTTTCATATCGATTCACCCATAAAGAAACACTCCGTCTCCCTGTCTCTCCTGCTCATCAGCACCAGCCTGTTATTAGTATAAGAACCGGCTGAAATGGCTGAGCAGGAAACTGTGTTTATCTAGAATAAAGAGCCAGACGGACTCGGAGGAAACTGTCTGTCTGTGTTGTTGAAGGAGAATCTCAGGCAGGGTCGTCTACACGGCTATCGGGGCTCCATCTCCCCCCATTCAAAGAGGGCATGAAGTTTCACAGACAGTGAGAATGATGATCAAAATGATCCACAGAGAGACAGGAGTGAGTGGAGCTCCGGCGCCAGTACAGCAACCGAGACCCCCACGCATTATGGCAGCCCCCTACAATACAGCGACTGAGACCCCAACGCGTTATGGCAGCCCCCCTACAGTACAGCAACCGAGACCCCCACGCATTATGGCAGCCCCCTACAGTTAGCCCCCCTACAGTTGGCCCACTTTATCCTCCAAATATTATAACTTTATTCTCCAAATATTAAGACTTTATCCTCCAAATATTACAACTTTTTTCTCAAAATATTACAACTTTATTCTCCCAATATTATGACTTTATTCTCAAAATATTATGACATTTTTCTCAAAATATTACAACTTTATCCTCCAAATATTGATTCTTTTTCTTGAAATATTACACTTTTATTCTCAAAATATTATGACTTGTTTTCTCGAAATATTACAACTTTATCCTCCAAATATTGTCTTTATTCTCCAAATATTACGACTTTATTCTCAAAATATTACAACTTTATCCTCCAAATATTACGACTTTATTCTCGAAATATTATGACTTTTTTCTCGAAATATTACAACTTTATCCTCCAAATATTATGACTTAATTCTCAAAATATTATGACTTTTTCTCCAAATATTATGACTTTATCCTCCAAATATTATGACTTTATATTCTAAATATTATGACTTTTTTCTCAAAAATATTATGACTATATCCTCCAAATATTATGACTTTATCCTCCAAATATTATGACTTTATTCTCGAAATATTATGACTTTATTCTCAAAATATTACGAATATATTCTTGAAATAGTATGACTTTTTCTCTAATTTTATTTCTATGAACAGTGGCCCTAAAATGCTGTCGTAGAACCCTGTGCTTGTGGGTCGGTATGTCCAACAGGTCAAAACCAGCTCAAAACGAAGTGCGCGCTGTGCCCTGATTGGTTTTCTTGCTTCGCGCTGCTTTTGTTTTGACTTTGAAACATGTTACATTTTTATACACACATAAACCCAAAGGAACGACAGATTTCTCATAATGTAGTGGAGTAAAAAGTGAGATATATGACTTTGAAATGTAGTGGAGTGAAAGTAAAAAGTCACCCAAAATGGAAAAAGTACAGATAGATGAAAAAACTACTTAAGTACAGTAACGAATTACATTTACTTTGTTACTGTCGACCACGGTTAGGTGCATCCCTAAAGACATTCCCATTTGTTGTCCTTAAATAGTCACTGAGCATTTCTGCTGCTTGTGGTGTCCACTGATTCACTCGCCTGGTGACCTTTCTGATGATCTTCAGTCTCTGGTGGTATCGTGGGATGAGAAAGATCATATAATAATCAGACTGTCCTAAAGGAGATGCTCTAGAGACAGCGCTGTAGCACTGGTTTGAAATTTTGTCTCCTCTGGTAGAAATACAGCAGGTGAAATAAGTATTGAACAAGTAAATATAGAAATATATTGAATAAGTAAATATATTTCTAAAGGTGCTATTGACATGAAATTTTCACCAGATGTCGGTAACAACCCATCCAATCCACACATGCAAAGAAATCAAACCATAGATGTCCATAAATTATGCGTAATAATGAGAAATGACACAGGGAAAAAGTATTGAACACGCTTACTGAAAATGTTTTAATACTTCTTACAAAAGCCTTTGTTGGTGATGAAGCTTCAAGACGCCTCCTGTATGGAGAAACTAGTCGCATGCATTGCTCAGGTGTGATTTTGGCCCATTCTTCCACACAAACACTCTTCAAATCCTCAAGGTTCTGTGGGCTCCTTCTATGAACTCTGAGCTTCAGTTCCTTCACGTAGATTTTCAATTGGATTTAGGTCAGGTGATTGGCTGGGCCATTCTAGCAGCTTTATCTTCTTTCTCTGAAACCAATTGAGAGTTTCCTTGGCTGTGTGTTTGGGATCATTGTCTTGCTGAAATTACCACCCTCGTTTCATCTTCATCATCCTGGTAGACGGCAGCAGATTTTTATCAAGAATGTCTCGGTTCATTTGTCCATTCATCCTTCCTTCAATTATATGAAGCGTGCCAGTGCCATATGCTGAAAAACAGCCCACACCATGACGTTCCCACCTCCAAACTTCACTGTTGGGATGGTGTTTTTGGGGTGATATGCAGTGCCTTTTGACCTCCAAACATGGTGTGTATTATGGCATCCAAAGAGTTAAATTTTGGTCTCATCTGCCCAGACTATATTCTCCCAGGATTTCACAGGCTTGTCTAAATGTTGTTGAGCAAACTTTAAACACGCTTCAACATGCTTTTTCTTCAGCAATGGAGTCATGCGTGGTGAGCGTGCATACAGGCCATGGTGGTTAAGTGCATTACTTATTGTTTTCTTTGAAACAATTGTACCTGCTGATTCCAGGTCTTTCTGTAGCTCTCCACAAGTGGTCCTTGGCTCTTGGACAACTCTTCTGATAATTTTTTTCACTCTTCTGTCTGAAATCTTGCAGGGAGCACCTGGTCGTGGCCAGTTTATGGTGAAATGATGTTCTTTCCACTTCTAGATTATGGCCCTAACAGTGCTCACTGGAACCTTCAATAGTGTAGAAATTCTTCTGTAACCAATGCCATCAGTATGTTTCGCAACAATAAGATTGCGAAGGTCTTGAGAGAGCTCACTGGTTCTACCCATCATGAGATGTTTCTTGTGTGGCACCTTTTTATAGGCCGTCAGTTGAACCAGCTGATATTAATTTGCACTAAGTGGCAGGATTGCTTTCTAATTACATATAGATTTCAGCTGGTGTCATGACTTTCCATGTCTTTTTGCACCTCTCTTTCTTCATGTGTTCAATACTTTTTCCCTGTGTCATTTTTCATTATTACATATAATTTATGGACATCTGTGGTTTGATTTCTTTGCATGTGTGGATTGGATGGGTTGTTACCGACATCCGGTGAGAATTTCATGTCAATAGCACCTTTAGAAATATATTTACTTAGAAAATTGGCGACGTGTTCAATACTTATTTCACCCACTGTATGAATCTGCTTCTTATATCTTGGTGGTGATTCAATTGAGACTAATATGATTAAATTCTCCAAAAATAAAAACAGATGTGTAAAAGGATTAGAATTCTCCATTTGCATTATGTGTGTGGCCAGATGCTGGGTTGCAAGGAGGGCACTGGCTTGTGATGAAATACAGGCAAAATGACTAACGAAAAATCTCTCGGTAAATAAAGAGACCTACACTTTATGGTATGGGCTTCTAATTCAGCAGAACATATACATGAAAGCTCTTTTGTGTCGGTGCACCACCCATTAAAATAAAAACACAATTCACCACCTGTCTGTGTAAGGGAAGCGAACCGGTGTTTGGGCAGCCTCAGGGGAACCAAAACCCCAGCTCTCTTTCTGTGTTTCCTTGTCCTAATCTGCTGCTCATTATGGCTGTTTGGTCATTCTTGGTTACATTTACATTTACAGCATTTAGCAGACCTTCTTATCCAGAGCGACTTACAAAAATTGCCTTGTCTATCCAGAGAAAGTATCTTTGCTAGTCACAAATAGGTTAGAGAGAAAGACAGTCCTGAGCTCAGATACTGCTAAAAACAAAAGCCCATGTTGATACCCAGAGAAAAGAGACAGAGTTAAACACAGAGCAATACAATACATTTCAATAAGTGCAGTACAGTACATTTCAATCAGTTACATAACTCAGTGCTCACTTAAGTGCTATACAAAGAGACGGTCTTCAGTCTGTGTTTGAAGACCACGAGAGACTCTGCTGTTCGGTCAGCCAGTGGGAGTTTGTTCCATCACCTGGACTCCAGGACAGAGAAAAGTCTTGATGGTTGTCTTCCATGTGTCTTGAAGGATGGCGGGTCAAGCCGAGCTGTATTCGAAGCTTGAAGAGCTCGAGGTACAGTTGGAGTTTTTACCTTTGCCATCAGTGTGGGAGGGGCTGGTCCATTTTTGGCTATGTAGGCATCAGGGCTTTAAATCTGATGCAGCTATAGGAAGCCAGTGAACGGAGCGCAGCAGTGGAGTGACATGGCTGAACTTAGGGAGACTGAAGACGAGCCGAGCTGCTGCATTCTGGATGAGTTGCAGGGGCTTGATGGCCACATAGGAAGATCAGCCAAGAGCGAGTTGCAGGAGTCAAGCCTTGAGGTGACAAGAGACTGCATTAGCACCTGGGTGGCCTCTCGAGTGAGGAAGGGTGGGATCCTCCGGATGTTGTACATGACCGAGTCAGGTTCATGATATGAGCTGAGAACGATAACTGACCATCCAGAATCTCACCAAGACTTCTTGCCTCTAATGATGAAACAATCAGAGAGTTCTCAAATGAGATGGCAAGATCGTGATGAGGACCTGCAGTTGCAGGGATGAATAGCAGCTCAGTCTTGCTAGGATTGAGCTTTGTGAGCTGCCATCAATGAAGAGACATCAGTCAGACATACTGAGATACGACTGGAATCCTGGGTATCAGAAGGTGAGAAAGAAAGCATTAGTTGAGTGTCATCAGCATAGCAGTGATAAGAGAAGCCATGAGAGAATATTACATCACCAAGAGAACGAGTGTAAAGAGAAAAGAGAAGAGGACCCAGCACCGAGCCTTGTGGGACACCAGTGGAGAGCCTGCATGGAGAGGATGTGGACCCTCTCCATGTTACCTGATAAGAGCGACCATCCAGATAGGACTTTGATGCAGAGCCAGTGATTCCAAGGTTGGTGAGGACGTCCAGAAGGACTGTATGGTTGACCATGTCAAAAACTGCTGAGAGGTCAAGAAGAATCAGGACAGATGACAGTTTGGCTGATCTGGCTGACTGGAGCTTCTCAGTCACTGCTATAAGGGCAGTTTCTGTTGAGTGCGCTGGTTTGAAGCCAGACTGGTTGGGATCCTGGAGCTGGTTCTGTGTGAGAAAGAGAGACAGCTGATTACAGACTGCAGGGTCAAGAATTTTTGAAAGTAAAGAAAGGAGTGATACCGGTCTGTAGTTGTTGACATCAGAGCTGTCAAGCATGGGCTTCTTCAGGATGGGAACCACTCTTGCAGTCTTGAAAGTTAATGGAGCTTCACCTGATGACAAGGAGTTGTTTATGAGAAAAGTGATGAAGGGCAGTAGATCCATGGAGATTAGAGGTTCCATGGAGATTAGAGGCTATATGGAGATTGAGGATCCACGGAGATTGGAGGTTAGTCCTCATAACAAAGTCCTCTGATGAAACAAACATGGTAGGTGTCATGACTCCCTCCAGCCCTGACACCTCAATGGACTCCATCTCCCAGAATCCTCTGGGAGATCATGTGACTCATGACCTTCCATCCTGCACCAATCACCGTTCAGCTTCCCCTGAATACTAATCTGTTGCACCTGTTCTTGTCTTTGTTTGCCTAGTTAGAGTAGTATATAGCCTGGGCTTTTAGTTTAAATCATTGTGAGGTATTGCATCTTTTGAGAGCTACTGAGTGTTCACTTTGGTTATTGTTTTTCTGGATGCTGACTACCTTTCTGTGTTTTGGACTTTGCCCTTTGGACTCTGTTTGCCTGGTAATGTTTGTTTGCTTGTATTTTCTGTCTTTTTTGGATTTGACCTATGCCTGTTTTTCGACTATGATTTTGGATCACGATTTTACTAGTAAAGCCTTTTTCTCTTTTTTCATCCGTGAGCGTCTGAATCATTCTGGCACATTACAGAATACCTCACCTATAATGCAGACAGCGGATCTGGAGGCTTTTCAGAAAGCGTTTGCTGAACAGGGTCACCTACTTTGTCGTCATCAGCAGGTTCTGGCAGGTGTGACTCATTCACTTGAGTCTCTGGCTCAACAACAGTCAGAACAACAGGCTCAACTGGTTCAGCTCGTGTAAAGGAATTGACCAGCCAACTCCAGACTCGTAGCACCACTGAAGTAAGTTCCGCTGCTTCATCTCCTCCCCTGCAAGCTACTGGTTCCCTGTTTCCTGTAAGCAAGCCAGACAAGTTTGATGGCAATCCAGATAAGTGTCGTGGCTTTCTATTACAATGCGACATTTTCTTTGCTAATTCCCCTGCTTGTTCCGATCAAGCCAAAATCTCGTTTCTGGTTTCCCGTTTATCGGAGAGGGCTTTAGAATGGACCACTGCCAGCTGGCATCAGATCCACGCTCTTTCATATGACCAGTTTTTAAAGAAATTTCGTACAGTTTTTGATCACCCGTATGAAGGTAAAATCAGTGGTGAACTTTTAATCAAGTTACGTCAAGGCAATCGGTCTGTATCGGACTATGCTCTCGAATTCCGCACATTGGCAGCCAGCAGTGGTTGGAATGAGGCAGCGCTACTGGTGACGTACCGCCAAGGGCTTAATCCTGAAATTGTCACTGAACTGGCTTGTCGAGACAATAACCTGACCCTAGACCAACTAGTAACTCTGTCTATCCGTCTCGATCATCTTATTAATAAACAAGGAAAACCTAAAACTGACCATTTGAAGAAAACTACTTCTCGTAGTCATTCACCACTGGTTCCTGCTGTACACCAAGGAGTAGAGGAACCCACGCAGTGTGATTCATCACGTCTGTCTCTGGACGAAAGACTCCGATGATTAAGAGAGGGCCTATGTTTGTACTGCGGTTGTGCCGGTCATCTCATTCAGAACCGTAGGACCAGACCACCCAAAAAATCAGCGCCGACCCCTGGACAAAACTCCACGTTAACGTGGTGAGTGTTCCCACAAAAGGGTTGGTTTCAAAATCATTCTTATTACCAGTGGTTATTTGCTGTCATTGGGTCTCTCTTGTTGTCTCAGCCCTTATAGATTCCGGTGCAGAGCGGAGTTTCATCCATGCTCACCTGATGGACCAACTACAGATTCCGGTGGAGACCCTGAGAGTTCCATTATGTGTGGCAGCTTTGGATGAAGCCCCGGTTGGAATCGGAACCATTTCATCCATGACCGAACCAGTACAACTAGAAACTAGCGCCATACACAAGGAACTTCTTTCCTTTCCTTTCCTTTTCTTTCTGGTTTTGGAATCCTCTGAATTTGAACTCATATTGGGTCTACCCTGGCTAGAAAAACACAACCCCAATATCTCTTGATCAGAACATGAAATACTAAAATGGTCCGAATACTGTCACCAAACCTGTATTAGCACCCCTATAGTAACTGTTAGATCTACTTCCTTTGAAAGCCCTGATGCCGAAACTTTCACTGACATTCCTCCCGAATATGCAGACCTCAAGGATGTGTTCAGTAAAAATAATGCCACTCAATTGCCACCTCATCGCCCCTATGATTGTGCCATAGACTTGATAGATAATCCTGTCCTTCCCAAATTTAGAATCTACCCCCTAAACTTTATCCTGTAGCATTCTATTCTCACAAAAGAATGGAGACACTGGTTAGAGGGAGTTAATCATCCTTTTGTCATACTAACCGATCATAGAAACCTAGAGTATCTTCGTAACGCTAAAAGGCTGAATGCTCGACAAGCTCGCTGGTCTCTTCTTTTCCAGGTTCCAATTTAACATCAACTGGAAGGTTGTGAGTTCAAATCCCACAACTGACTCTGTAAACCTGGTTGTGCCCTTAGGTGAGGCACTTGACCCTCCACTGCCCCAGCTGGTGCTGTTCTGCTGTTGATGCTGTGCTGCTCCCAGATTGGTTAGGCAGTAAAATGACAAATTTCCCTAGTAGGACCAATAAAGTAAATAACAAGTGTACATCTGTATTTTAGTCTCATTAAAAGCTTCTGTGTAACAGCAAACAGCATATCAGATTGTTTACTGTCTAGATATGTTCAATACTGTGCCTCCATTTCCATAACAACACAGTAGTGCCCACCAGTGGCGCGCAGAGAGAGCTGGTGCTGTGGAATGTGGTGAGAAAAAGTGCAATTCGACACGCGTTATTACACAATGATATCCATCATCCTCGTCTGCCCAATTATCTAGAACACCTTGTGACTTTTGGTTACACAACACCTCCGACAAACTATAAAAGTAACGAACCGGCACAATTTCCATCAATTTCTTCACTCAGAAGCTTTCGTTTTGAAAGAGTGCTGGGCTTGATTGAAATTTCGCAGAAGATTGGCTCGAGATTCAAAGGTAGTGTTTCAAACCTTCCTTCTAATCTCTACTGTATTTTTGAAATGATCTGATATCAACATCAAACAGCGACATTTACTCTGGCAAAAGACTCAAAGGGTTAAACTGTTCTGTATGTTTACACTGTGCATGTAGAATCTCTGATATGTTAAAAATCTATCACTGATCTATTTTGACTGAAATTTCTATGCAGTCTCTGTCGGCATGGCGATCCGGTACTCCTTGCTCCTTTGGGTCATGTGTCTCCTCGCTGTTCACCAAGCAGGTGAGAAAACGTAACCATTTAACTCATATTACAATCACATATTTACTAATGAAAAACAGTGTGTAAAATAGTTTGTGATTCTGAAAGCTCATAGGAATGAGAAACTGTCAACTCCAGCACTCAGATTAGGAGACTGATCTGCGTTGAAAATTATATTTTAGATCAAAAGATGATTGTGAGGATAAAGTGGTAATTCAGCTTTTTTTTATCATGAAATAATGCTGGAACAGTGCGTTTTTGTATCTTAGTCCCCTTTTTAAACTGAGCACAAGTGGATGATTCTACTGAACTGGTTCAAAGTCAGAATTTAAAACACAAACTGATTTTGGACTTTAGACTGAAATCCTTTTGTCTGAGTGACTCTAAACCTTAATTGCGGTTATTATACGAAAACTACTGATTGATCATTTCATTTCATCTCTACCAAAACAATCATAACTCTACCAAACTGTAACAAATGTTTCAGTAGTGTCTGTTTCAGTAGTGACTGTTTCAGTGACAATTTTAGCTCATTTTGAGCTCAGAAACTCAGCAGTCCATGACCAGCAAACACAGCTTTGAACAGCTGTTCACACAGAAAATCCTCTTTTATCAAAACACTAAAAAATTGCAGAAAACGTGACAATTCTTAATGTTACACACTGATTTTATTATAACAGCATAGCAGTTATAATGATATCATAGGATCAGTAGATTATAATGTTACACTCTGCAAACTAAATGAACACACAAAGTCTCAGTCATGTATTTTGTATTCACTACATTTTCAGTACGGGGTTATAAGTATTTAAATAGTGAGTGGGTCCTCATGAGAAATTGCCCCATCAGTTGGTAAGTTGTCACACCATGTGGGGTAAGAAGTCACACCAGATTTTGCAACACATAAATACAATCAGTTGTTTTTTTGTTATTCTTGGATACTTTAAATTTAAAATTAATTGCCACTTCAGAAAAAAAGACGGATTAATTACTGAAATTTATTAATCGTTAATCACGGGTCAGACCTGGTAGACCTCATTAAAACAGTCCCAACCACAACAACTGGAAAATCATTTCAAAGAATCTTTCATTTAAAACATTTTAAGCATTTAAACAAAACTAGAATGCGACCTGTCTTTTATTCCAGTAGGTTCTAGGTTATCTGACCTCAGAGTCGTCATCATTCTGACAGTTCTGGCACATATAAATTTCCTAGCATCATATGTGATAACTTGCCCCAAAATTACTGGGACACCCAAACTGCCCGGTTGGCTTATATTTGCCATATTGTAAAGTTTAGTGCAGGGCATCAGCAAAAGTATTCTCTCCTTTGCTAAGTACAAGTGAGGAATGGTGAAGATTTTAATTAGATAAAAATGTACAGTTCCAATTTTTGAATTTAGGATATAAAAAACAGGAAATGTGCGCTCATGTCAGCATTTCTCAGACAGGATATAACATCAGACCAAGTAGATGCACAAAACTAGTACTGCACTTTAAAGCAGCAGCATCCTCTCGGAAATATTAAGTGTGACTCACCCATGTGACAAGGAGCCCAGTCTCCTGCTCACCATGTGGCCATGAAGGACCAAGAAGCAGTCTTTCCTCCTGCTCTAAAATGCAGGGTGTGGCTAAAATAGGGCTCCTCCCACAGGCTAAAACTTATCGGCTGTTTCAAATAATGTAACACACATTGCTTGCATACTGATTCTGCCCAAGAAGTACTATGCAGTGTGACCACAGGTTTGACCACACAACAAATCCAAAGCTTTATTTGTGGCTTTGGAGATGGATAGAAAACAAAACCCTCTACTGTTATTTTAAAACTCATCAACATGCCTTATATATCCGCATGTGTGGCTAAAGACCTGACCTGAAACAGCTGACAAGTGGCCAGCAACAGCTAATAAGCAATAATTTGAGGGCTAAAGAAAATATAGTGGGTTTTGAGATCAGTATAATTGGCTCCATGCCTGATGTTGGTCATCTATTCAGGCTCCTTTTCTGTAGTACGCAGATTGTGTTGTAAACTACTATGAAGAGCAGTATCAGTACATGGTGGTGCAATTTAGCAGTAGAACACAGAGGGAGTGTGTAATCGCGAAATAACATCACGGCTGTGATTTGGTCGCCGTAGATCATCACAGCCGTGATGTTATTGGCGATAACACACTCCTCGAGTGTTCTATTGCTTTTATACAACAGTTAAATAAATACAGTAATAAATTAATAAACTGGGCCGTGAACGCGGCGTTTAATATGTTTTAATGTTCGCAGTTCCTTCACCAAATTATAGTTCCTTAACGAGCAGCTTGTTGATACGTCAGAGTAACGAGCTCCGCCCACTCGCTGCACAGCCAGCAGTTCGTTCTCCAGCTCCACACAGACCAACTGACCGTTTGGGGAATTTAGTGTCGTCTCATCTTCAGAGTTGACCAAATCGGCTGTCGGTCAAATGTGATCTTAAAAGTGTCCATTTTCTGTTTGTAAGTAAGAAGTAAAAACATTCAAAATGGCTTGAGCGTCTCCTACAGCTGTCAAAGTCGTTGCTTAGCAACGGCGTCTCAGCGGAGTGATACAGTGTTTGTGAAAAAAAACGTGATGTTATGGTGAAATAACAGCACAGTTAGACCGCCTCTCAACCAATGAGCTTGCGTGGCCGGAACTACCTGTTGTATAATATGCAGCATTTAGTATGGTGGTATGCCATTTTGAATAGTGTTTTCGTTGTGACATGAAAACATGGGACAGCATTTTTGAATAAAGTTATTTAACCATTAAATGTGTGATGAATCTAAATTTTTCAACTTCACTTTAAAGGAAACTAAAAAGATCAAGTGCCAAACTGTAATATAGGCACAAGTGGCAATCATCACATCAGAGACTCAAAGATATTGTAAAATTGTACAGTTTGCTGTTTTTGGCCAAATTTGCCATCTTTTTAGATTTTCAAACTTACACAACCTGTTCTTGATGCAGTTGCTGAGGAAAAAAAACATGCTGTTCTCAGTGACACTGATTGGAAACCTTATGGATCTCGCGAGTTCAAATTCTTTGGCATTAAAACTACATGGGACGAGGCTGAGGTATGTTTATTCAATACCGTGTACAGGCTAGACCACCATGTTTTTGTGCAAAATATCCTTGATGTGGACCATTCCACATTACAAGTCTTGATCATTAAACCAGTTTGAGTTAATTTTATGTATTATTGTATGTTTTTAAATGTGTATAATGTTTTAGTTGTAAGAATATAAAGTTATAAAGTTGCTCATTCAGTTCATTGTCCAGTGTGAAATACTGAATAGCAAGTTTTGGAGTAGAAACTCCAACATTCTAAAGTAGACGTCCAAACAGGTTGGATTAAAGTAAATGTCCATCTTGGTTAAACGTGTGTCTCTCTATCAATTCTCCCTGTAGAAAACCTGCGTGCGGAACAACGCACATCTGGCTTCGGTGCATGATGAGAGCGAAGACGATTTCATTAAGCGTCTGATTCACGCTCACGCTAGTCAGGATGTTCCTACGTGGCTCGGAGGCTACAATAGTAAGACTGTAAGTTAGTCAGTGTTCTTCACGTTCACGCTCCTTTCTCGGGGACATGGATCCTCATTTCAGATTGTTGTTCTTCAGGCTCGTGATCGCTGGTACTGGACTGATGGCTCTCATTTTGACTACGCTGACTGGGCCCCAGGTGAGCCGAATGGCTCCGGACGCTGTCTGCAGACCAACTTCCAGGGTAATGAGAAGAGTTCTTCTCTAAATTTTCTCAAAGGTTTCCACATGCTCTGCTGGCAGCTACAAGCTCATTTCACTATGAAATCTTTCTGGCACAGTCGTCTTATTATATTTATGATTTACATTTGTATTTATTATAGCATTATGTTTAAATTGCCACATTTTCAGCACTATGCTGTTATAATCATTGGAATATTGTGTTTTGTCATTATGAGTTTATATTTCACTATTCTTACAGGAGCCTGGGATGATCTGGTTTGCTCTTATAACCGTCATTTTGTCTGTGCTCGAAAGGCCAAAACCGGTGAGTTTTGTTTTTTCTGCGTTGTGTAGCTGGTCATAGAAAGCTGTTGATGTTGTTTTATTATAAAAGAGTACCTGACAGTCTGGTTTTTGTCAGCCACTGTGCATTTTGTAATCTATAAATATTGATCCCGACCTTTGCGTATGGTGTTTGTGTAGTGAAGTGACACAAGCTTGTATGAAATGACTCAAATGAATTAAAGTGATAGTTAATGTCCTCAGCTCTTCATACATTCCACTGAAACAGTTTTAGTTCAGAAGATTTTCTACAGATTTTTCTTCAGATTAGTCAGATAGTAAGAAGTATATCAAATGTACTGTGTTGTACTTGTTCAATATATGATTTGTGTTGAGACAGAGTGTAAGTTTTGTTTATGGTGTACAGATTAGATTTATCTTTCTGACCCCACCCCACCGGGAGGACCATAGAGACTTTATTGGTGGTGATCCATAATAAGATCAATCCCTATAAAGAGAAACACATACTGATTAACACAAAACAACAAATATATCAGAGAGGAAAAAGGACGAAACCAGAAGAAAGAAACAAAGAAAGGATGAAAGAAAGAAAAAAGGCAATAAAGGATGATAATATTGTGGAAGGTGTGTGAGAGGAAATTAATGGGAAAGACAGATAAACGTTATTTATAATGGCAGCTGGTGGAGGAGGTGCTGATGTAAGAGGCTAGTGAGAGTCCAGAGTTCAGCTCTGTAGTCATGTTTTGATAAAGGTAGAGAGATTTTCTACATTTGACTAGTCGGTTCGTGAGTTTTTCCAGTAATGTTTTACCTTAATTTCCATTTCGTAAGAATCTTCTTGGCAGTGGTGAGCTCTATGAAAAGTGTAAAAATTGGGTTTTCTTATTTGTGGATTTGTTTTGTGAATTGTATTTATGTAATTAGTTACTGGTTTGCTCAGTGAGGTTATGAACCATCTTATCCTTTATTTCCTTACTTTTCATTTCTGTATCTTTACTGTGTCTTTTAGTGTAGGGTATCATTTTGCCTCTCTGTTTTCTACTGTTGGTGAAGATTTAAGAGAATCATTCATGTCCAGCAAGAGCCCTTACAATGTATCTGTTAAATTCCGTATCTCTTAATAGGAACACTTTAAAGTGTCACCTGCTGGCTGATTAATGTGGATGATTTACAACCCTATTTCCCAAAAGGTTGGGACACTGTGCAAAATGTAAATAAAAAAAGAATCTTTGTGTCAAACATTTAAACCCTATATTTAAATAAAACGTGTATAAAAACAAACATATCAAATGTTAAAAATTAGAAATTTTATTGTTTTTGAAAAATATATGCCTATTTTCAATTTGATGGCAACAACATGTTTCAAAAAAGATGGAAGAGGGTCAACAAAAGACCTCAAAGTTGTGTAATGTTTTTAAAACCACCTGGTGGAATCCAGAGAAATCTCTGTATGCAAGGGACACGGCTGAAAACCAGTATTGGCTGGCTGTGACCTTGGGGCCCTCAGGCTCAGGCAGCACTTAATTAGAAACACACATGATTCTGTAGTGTCCCAAGTTTTTTGAAACATGATGCTTGGAATCAAATTCAAAATAGGCATATATTTTTCAAAAAATATATGCCCATTTTGAAAAAACAATACGGGTTCTCAGTGACAATATTTGACATGTTGTCTTTGTACTATTTCCTATCAAACATAGGGTTTACATGATTTGCACATCATTGCATTCTGTTTTTGTTTACATTTTGCGCAGTGTCCCAACATTTTCGGAAACGGGAAGTGTGGTCAGTGATAGATAGGGTAATGCTATATATTTAAGATGTTTGCTAAAACTGAATTCCTTATTAAGAGGAAGTCTGTGTGTGAATATGAGCAGTGAACTGCTGAGTAAACAGAATTCTTTGGAAGTTGGGCGTTTAAGACATCAACCACCGCCTGCCCAACATCGGACATGACTAGGAGGTGTAAGGAGGTGTAAAAAGGGACAGGTCATCAGTGTTTGGGTCATAGATGTTGGCATAGATGCAGATGTAAAGATTTATTATAATAAACTGTCCCTCAGGGTGTCATTTGGTGGCATTAAGTGTGAAGGAAATGTTTTTGTTTATTAGGACAGATATTCCTCTTTATTTGGGCAATTCTTAATGTTCCACACTGATTTTCTGACTTTGGGACACATTTACTTCAAAACAATGGGATCTAACTGCTCACCATGTGGCCATGAGGGACAGGGATGTAGCCTCACTTCCTGCTCTAACATGCAAGAGAGTGGCTAAAATAATGCTTTACATTTTTATTTAAAAAATAAATTCATGAGAACTTCACTTTAAATGAAATAAAAACAACAACAACAAAAAAAAATAAAAATACAAAAATAAAAATGTAAGTATTATTTGCAGAAGTGTAAATTTAAGGGTTTGGGACAGACTCCTCCCAAAATAAAGTATCCTATAAATGATGGTTTAGTATATATTTAGCTGTAACTGTGGCAGACGGAACCAGATGCTCACAGCAGAGGCTTGAGTTCAAAACGTTAATATCAAAGGGGCAAAACAAACTCAGTCGGTAAACACAAGCAGAAGGTCAAAAACCAGAGAATCAGAACAGCACAAAAGGGCAACACTAGAATCATAAACAGGAAACAGGTCACACACAGAGCAGAAAACAAGACAGCGGAAGCGCTCAGTATGCGCATGAGTGACGATACTTCACGAAGAAACTAGACTAAAGCCCAGACTTATACACTAAACTAACAAACATATGAAATGAGGAAAAGGTGAGCATAATTAGAAGTCTGGCGAATTGGACCAGGGTTAAGTGGATTTCTGAGAGTCCTGTGTCATGTGCTGCAGCGAGGGGTTCTGGGAAACATAGTCCTGTGCAGCAGGGTTGGCTGTAGGCTCAGCTAGTGCAGAGGAAGGTACAAAGATCAAAGGTTTCACACCTTATACTGTGTAATCAGATCCTAAAGCATAAGACAGAATAACCCAGTGGTGGAATAATGTTGATCAGTCAACAGTCCAGCAGCAAGTTTCTGACCACCTCTGTGACCACAGCTTGGAAAATCCTTTAAAGCACTAGACAGAGCTTCTTTAGGAATAAAACCTGTCAATATGTTGGCCTGGTGTGTAATAGAAGGACCATTAAACAGAACAGTGGAAAGAATTTATAAGAAGTGTTTTAGAATCCAAAGGAAATTCCTCTGTAGTACCAAGTATACAGGCTTGTGGGATGCAAAGCTCAGTGAAATATTTTCTTACGTTCTCTTAGAAACCTTGATCAGAAGTGTTTAATCTCTTTACAGCTCCAACAACAGTGTATATGAGGGTTTCTTTACATTTCGTAACATTACAGTTCATCCTGTGTTTAACAATGGCTGTAATATTAATCAATGCAGAATCTTATTACAGGCTATTATATACACAGCATGCAGGTTCAAGTGCCCGTGGTCTAATCACACGGTTAGTTGATTCACACTTAATTGCTCTGATTTCCTCTGCCTGGAGTGCAGGAAGGCTCTTGGTTCAGAACTACGTTCAGTTTTGCATATCCTCCATCTTTTGTTTTGTATAGAAAATTAAACTACAAATTAATTTAAAAATATATAAAAAAGTAAAATAAGTAAAATAAAAAGGGTGGATATAAATGGTAAAAAAATGGCAGTGTTTATATTTACAGATGCAGTTTAATAATAAATAAACTGCAAATGAATGTAAATGTCTTTAATATCCCTTGAGTATGTTTTGGAAAGGTGCAGGTAGACACTCTATTCCTGTGTTGTTGGTGCCTGGATGGCAGTGTGCAGTGTTCAGTTCTCTGGGGCAGAAGCTGTTCTTAAGTCTGTTTGTCCGTGATGTGATGGACCTGCAGCGTCTGCCTGAGGCTAACATGTCAAACAGATGATGACCAAGATGAGATGGGTCTTTCGGGATGCTAGCTATCCTGCTGCGGCAGCGCGTCCTGAAGACCTCCTCCAAGGGGGGCAGCGAGCAGCTGGTGATTTTGTGGACTGTGCTGACGACTCTCTGAAGGGCTCTACTGTCTGCTGCTGAGCTGCTGGTGTAATATGAGGAGATGCCATATGTAAGCACACTTTCGAGGGAGCAGCTGTTCTAAGACACCAGAAGCTTCTCTTCTGAGGATTCTTAGAAAGGAGAGTCGCTGCTGTGCCTTTTTAACTGATGCCGTTGTGTTGGTGGTCCAGGAGAGGTCTTTAGCAATGTGTGCCCAGGAACCTGAATTCATGTACTCTTTCCACACAGTCCCCACTGATGTATATCAAAAAAATGTGTTGAGTAAAATGTAGTCAAGATCCGTCTCTGACCACCTCCGATTTTTTGAGTGACCTGATTGTAATGTGCTCACAACGCATGCTGGGGAAAGCTTTTGATTGCAATCCCAGTGAGGTGTAAACAGGTCAGTTTAACACTCAGATTTGATCTAATGGATTTTTTGTCTTGTTCTAGGTGATTCAAAGGCCTGATCTGAACTGAACTGCTCCTTCCCTTTTGCGTGTGCCAGAAAGCTCATAGAATGATCAACCCTTCAGCCTTGAGAGGCTCAGATATTAAAGATAGAAGAATGTTATTGTGATCATGTGTTTTCAGTTTCTATTTAATCTAAAAACCAAGATCCAATTACTTTACAGCATTGAAATATGTGTGTGTGTGTGTGCGCGCAAGGGGATGTGATTGATATCAAATAAATTCAGCACTGCATAATTCCTGCTTTTTGATTGACTCATCAACCTTCTGTATTATTAATCTTCTTACTTTTGATTTGGTCACTACATTTCAGGGTCCACACACTGTACAGTAGAATGTAGTCCTTTTTTTTTTTTTCTTGAACGCTCTGATACTCAATTTGATTTTTATTGCATGGCTAAATTATGAGCTTTTATCTAAAATACCCACAGCAGCCTGAAATATTTGAGGAATTTACAGTGACTAAATGTTTAGGCAATGTGTAATCATCTAGTATGCTCTCCTTCTGCTGCCTTACTTTATCATCATTATATATTTATTCATCAGATACAGAGTGATACACAGGTTCATTCATAAAAAAAATACATCAAACGCAATGTTCCTACAGCTCTATAAAGGCAACATGACATGACGTTGAGTGCAATTACACATTTGGGGAGACCAGACACTCTCCAAATCCCCAAATCTCATATACTGTATTTTTAGGAGTAACCAGAGTAATTCAGGGTGGTTTTGTGTGAAACGTTCTGTTCTAGATAAACTTCCAGAGTCAGAACTGTTCACAGTGGTGTTGATAGGAACCAGATATCTAGACAATGTAATGTCTCTAAAAGCTCTCACACAAAAAGCTATAATATGAAATGGTTACAAATACATTGCCTGTTGCCTGAGACACTGTTTTAAGAACTTTATTTTTGACTGAGGCAAAGTTTTGTCCTATAAGGTATTTGTAAAACATTCACACAGCGGGGCTGTAACAGGACAGAGCGGTTCAGACGTGTGTGAATTGTAAAAACAAAAGAGACTTTACTTGAATCAGGGATTTCCAAAGTCGTGGTCAAAAAACAGGCCAAGGTCAGTTCCAACACAGTCCAATACCAGAAGAACACAGTCATAACCAAACCAAGGGGAGAAAGCGAAAGGCAGAGTCGAATCAAATAGGCAAAAGATCAATACACGAGAAGAACAGACCAGAGTGCACAATGAAACACCCGGTAGCTCTGTAAACAGTGGCAATACCTCACGAAGCATACCCAGCTGTCACTGTGTCTCATGATGTCTTGACAGTATTAGACAAGATGGCTTGAGACATTTTCTTATGTCAAGACATCTCAAGAACGTCTTAAGACGCATGAGTGAAGACAATGTTTTGTCTTGAGACATGAAAGTTAAAGTCTTAAGACAAAGAGGTAATATTTTGTGTGTCTTGAAGATGGGGCATGACTTAAGACATCACTTTCTTTGTCTTAAGACACAGAGATGTTTAAGCAGTAGAACACAGAGGGAGTGTAATCGCGAAATAACATCACGGCTGTGATTTGGTCGCCGTAGATCATCACAGCCGTGATGTTATTGGCGATAACACACTCCTCGAGTGTTCTATTGCTTTAATACAACAGTTAAATAAATACAGTAATAAATTAATAAACTGGGCCGTGAACGCGGCGTTTAATATGTTTTAATGTTCGCAGTTCCTTCACCAAATTATAGTTCCTTAACGAGCAGCTTGTTGATACGTCAGAGTAACGAGCTCCGCCCACTCGCTGCACAGCCGGCAGTTCGTTCTCCAGCTCCTCACACTAAATTCCCAAACTGTCATCACCACTGAGCAGCTTTTTTGTTTTTTATCGTGGCAGTTTTATGGCTTTTCTTCTGTCACAGCTGCCGACTGAGAAGCTGCTCAGTGGTGACGACAGTTTGGGAATTTAGTGTCGTCTCATCTTCAGAGTCTGACCAAATCAGCTGTCGGTCAAATGTGATCTTAAAAGTGTCCATTTTCTGTTTGTGGCAAAGTAAGAAGTAAAAACGTTCAGATGGCTTGAGCGTCTCCTACAGCTGGCAAAGTTGTTGCTTAGCAGTGATACAGTGTTTGTGAAAAACCCGTGATGTTATGGTGAAATAACAATAATGTAGAATATAACAAGAATATAACAAACACGTCCTAAATAACCAGACTGCTGGAATATTGTGGTTTTTGTGTGATGTTACCAAAAAAGCATTCACTAAGGTTTTACCTGCTGTACTTTCGTAATCTTTTTTTTTTTGTATGTTTTGTTTTTTGATTATTGCAGAAATGTGTTTACAGTAGCAAAAGAAAAAAAATAAATTCTTAAACCATTTACCTTACCTTAAAATGTTTAAACTCGTTTCCTTATATCATTGAAGTTCACGGTAGAATAACTTTTCATTTATCTCCATTGGTAAATGTTACAATCACAGTCAGCCACAGCCTTTTGCTCATTTGCAGAAAACATGCCATGATTAACACGTTGATCTATTTTCAAATGTACAATTGTAACCAGAGACAACAAGCTAGGAACCAAGATAAAACAACTTTGAACTAATAGGAAGTAAATGTACTTAACAGCTAACCTGGGTACTTTAGAGATCTCATACCACCAAAACTTAATGCAGAAAAAGCCCTTGGTTCCCTCTCTTCAACATCTACACTTCTATTTATTTTCTTAAGTAGATCAGGGCTGCCCAAAGTTAGACAATTAGGACTTTTAATTTGGCCCAACAGAAAGAGAACAAACTTTTTTATATACTGTGTATAACTTTCAAAATTATTATCTCCAGGTATTTGGAAAACACAAACAAAAATAAACAAGTGTATCTGAGTAGTGATATATAGACCTACATTGTTTCACCATGTAAAATTACATAATAGATTTTTGTTTAAATGTCCAACTTTATACTTTGACTTTATTATATTAAGACAGACTCTTCAGTGATGCTTTGTAAAATAATCCTGTACAGCTGTCTCATGTATTTCAAGAGTTTGCACTTTTCTTCTCTGCCCTCATAGCAAGAAGATAGTGGACCTCTGTCGGCCTGCTGATGGCAGAGCGGGTGGTCCACTGGCATTTTGCTCTGCATTTTCTGGGCAGCCCACTGATGGTTAAGCAGAGTAATAGGCAAAACTACAAACAACATTTTCTATAAAATCATTTTATATCAGGCCTAGTCATTATTTTTCTCTCTCAGTTGTTTGTAATATTTGTCTATGATTTTATTTTCTAAAATAAAAGTCTCTGTGCATTGAAAATCTGTTTAAGGAGATTAAAATCTAGGTACAGCTTGTATAGAGGACAGTAATCTGGGTGGTCCGAGGGGGGACCAGCAGTGGCGAACAATCAGTGGGGTGCCAACCTTTTCAAACCAGCGGACCGATATATACTCACTATCTGGGTGTGTCTAGATTAAACAAACAAACAAACAAAACAGCACAATTCATTCAGTACAGCAGAGAGGCGCGAACCAGAAAAATAAAGATCCGTAGTCCACTGTAGTCCTGAGTCATTCTGTAGTCGTCTGAGCTCCATTTCTCTATGGCCAGAATGAATAGGGTTTTCGAAAAATTGCCTCTATCGCCCCCTGTGTTAAATAAAAATGTTCAGAACCCGATACGTTTTGTTCTGTGTACATTTTTCTCTCAAATACCACTGGATCCTCCGAATTACGAGGTCGTTAAAGAGCTATAATACTAATATTGCTACGTGCTAAAGCTACTGCGCATCAGTTTGATGTCACTAAGCTACACTAAACTAAGGCGGGCTGTGGCGCTGCTCTGACGAGCTGTACTACCTTATTGAAATCTTCTACAGTAGCGCAGAATTACAGATATACCTGTAAATAAAACCTCTGGGTGGGATATTTTGATAAAGGCTAAAACTCCTAAAATATTACCCGTGTTTAAACTATGAGGCTGAATTCAGCTTCTTTTTTTGCAGCTTCTTGTTTGAATGTTCCCGTTCCACCTTAAATGGCGCAGCAGCTGTGACTATACAAACATTAGCAAACGAGACAAAATCCTGACCTGTCACTTCTGTGAAACAGCAAAAATAAGTTAATGTTAATAAACCTCCTGATTTTGTTCTGTACAGAATGACGACACGACTACAGTGGACTATGGGAGAACAAACAAATGACTGGCGGGACTTTCAGACCAATTAGAGCGCGGGACTCCGCCTCGTGGGCGCTCGGTTTTGCCGCTGTTCTCCTCTTTTCTCCCTTTCAAAGCAAAACCGTTACAGCCGTTTACAGTAAGTGAACTGAACTCACTCACGACGTTAACGCGGACAGCGAGTGTTAAATCTCGTCCAGACAGTCTCTTACATTCCTTACGAAGACAGCGCCGTGTTCTGCACATGCCCAATATTATTATCCTCGGAGAGGAGTGCATTAAGATTCTATGGCTGCGAAGAGGGGTATGCTCCTGTCTCGAGACCGTAGCGGCTGCGGTGACTGTAAGGGGAATGGCGCTCCCTACAGCACAAGCGTCTGCTTTAAGAAAACCAATCATTTCGCTCCTGCTCCATTCTCGCTTCCATTTCTCTCCAATCGGCTCACAGCGCCCTCTCCATTTCTCACCAATGAAACCTTCTCTTCGGTTTACCGTCCATTTCTCACCAATGAAATGCTTCTGCGCCTCTCCATTTCTTGCCAATCAAATCGCAGCTCTCCCCGTTGCCATAGAAACGGCTAACGGCTCCGCGCTCGAAGCTCGTTCCATTTCTAACCAATGAAATGCTCTCCGCGGGCCGCCGTGCGTTGCTGACCAATAAAAATCTCCGACGCCTCTCCTTTTCTTGCCAGTCGCGTCGCGCCAGCGGTCGTTGCCATAGCACCGCTGTCTAGGCGTCACAAGTTAAAGTCGAAGCGGGTTTTTTTGCTTGGAAGAGCTGCCTGTACATGGATGTCACCGCGAAGTAACGGCGTAACTCGGCTGTCTTCGCTCTTGACAAGATATGTTAACTACTTTTCAAAATGTTTGTGTTGCTTATGCTTCTAACTAACTTAGCTAGCTATGGTAATATTACAGATTACTATATTTAGCCAAGAACAGTCTCTGAATATGTTCTTGCTAGTTAGCGTAAGAGTTTGAGTGCGTTTGTAAGCGTAGCAACAATAAAATGATTTAACGGCAGGTAACTCCACTCTGCCTGTGACTATGAAATGTTTTTATTAACGTTGCATCTTTGATAATACTACAGATCACTGTATTTAGCCACGAACGGTCTCTGATCATGTGCTTGCTAGCGTATCTGAGTGCGTTTATAAGTGTAGCGATCATAATTAATGGCAGATAACAGTTTTTTCAAGCAAATTATTAACGTTGCATCTTTGGTTTCGAAGATGCCATCTAAAAAAAAGCATCATGCCATGGGAGACGAAGAGTGGGTTGCCAGACTGAAGAAGTTTGCTGATACAGGCGTTTGGCCCTCTGAGGCAGGGAACAGGCCAGCCCCGAGGCAGAAAAGGTGGCATGACTTCTATCAAAAGGCAAGCATTTGGTTTTATTTTGCTTTATTCGTGCCAATTAATACCAATTACATAAGTATTATTACTTAAACAATTTAGGCATTGAACAATTCTTGTGAATCAATGTGTTCTTTGAAGGAGAATTCCACCGATTTTCAAAAAAATCTCTATAATTTAGTGACTGAGGTGCAAACAAAGTCATTCAGAGTGGTTTAATATGGAAAGGTTGATTGTAGAGATTTCTTTACAGTAGTTAGATAGATATACAGATAGATACTTTATTGATCCCCAAGGAAATTTAGCAGCCAGTATCAGTCACACAACACAGGACAGTAATAATAATAAGGGTGAAACAATGTAAAAAGAAAAATAAATACAAAAACCCCATTTACAGGCATATATACAAATAGAAATGTACAAAAATCTGCAACAAAATCTATAACCTGAGATGAAAAAGGCAGTGCAATAACAACATAATGACAATACTGAATAAATATGTGCATATAGTAGTACTGAAATAAAGTGTCTAGGTGTGGAGTGTCTAGATGTGCAAGATGTGTGGTAGGGGTTACAGAAAGTGCAATATGTTCAGTAAGGTGTCCACATGTGCAGATGGATAGAATAACACCTATGCTTTGGTATGAGATAAACCTATGATTTAGCATGATATTCAGATTCAGTCCTTATCTATCCTCTTCCTTCTTCTCTCTTCTCTTCTTCTTCTGGCCCCACTGGGAAGAGTTGAAGAGTCTAAAGTGGTGGTAATAGGAACCAGGGGTCACGCACAAATATAGTCATCACTATCCAAAACCACCAGTGAACCTACATGTGTCTTCTGAGTTTTCATATGTATAGTTGATAATGGTAAAACAGTGGTCAGTCAGAAAAGTTTTATTTGGGAACTATTTTGCCTTACAGTGCCCTCCGTTATGAATGGATTAAAAATAAAAATTACTTTTTAGGTCAACACCTTATGTCATAACTACTGTAAATCAATGTCTCAGACAGTGCATTTATAACCATCTGATGTAAGCTTTCTGTGAGGGAGCTTCTAGAGGAATGACATTTTCAGATATCTGGTTCCAATCACTACAATTCTGACTGTAAATTTCTCTAGAATGGAGCATTTTACATTAAAACCCCTCTGAATGACTTTGTTTACATCTTAACCATTTGATTACATTCTAAAGAATTCCTCTGCAAGAGTGAGCTATGGTTGCATAAAGGTTAAAATTATTCCATGAGCTCTGCCATGGCTTTTAGCCTGTCACACAGTACAGAATTAACGTGCGGTTATACACCAACTTCATTAACTACGCCTCCTTGTTCATTTACTCTTTGTTCATTTCATCTGGTCCACTTATCATATCAGAGCACTTTGCATTTCTACAATTACTGACTGTGGTCCATCTGTTTCACTGCATACTTTATTAGCCCTCTTTCACCCTGTTCTCCAAAGGTCAGAACCCCCACAGTGGTGGTCCTAACTCACAATAAAGTGGTCGTTCAGTATGTATGTGTACTGAATGTTGCCTCACAAAGCCCCAACTTCTCTTAGCCAATAAGATTTTGAGCCAGAGTTTTTCGTTTTCTAATAATTTATTTTATTGCTAAATTACAGCACATAAACATTTTTGGTAGATACAGTACTGTCCTGTTTTGAAATTTACTGTTTATTTTAGTGCTGCATTACAGGCTATACACATTTTCTGAATTTCTTGCAGATAGAGAAGTGCCCAGCTCTGCTCAAGAGACAGATGTCACTTTTTGGGGGTCTGCAGAGCTGTGTGTGTGGGTTCCACTCTGCTAAGGTGTGGAATGAGTAAATATAACAAGCAGATAGGCGGACAAACTTATATATTTAGGTAATTTGTAGTGGTTGGGCATGCTTTATTTTTTTGTTTATTTCTTCAGCCCACCAGTGAACCAACATCAATTGCTACCCCTGTTGCTGTACCAGGCACATCGAGTAAAGCTGGTGTTTCTTCCACCCCCTCTACTCCCAGCTGCCCAGCACCATTGCGACAGACATTAAACATTGGAATGGTGAGTGTAGTATTCTAAACTCACTTCTTTCCCTTAGTGAGGAAAAGGGCTGGAGAACGCTTAAGGTACTTTGGATTTTGTTACTATACCATACTATTATACTTCTTTGGAAGATTTGTACTGGAAGTATTATTGAAGAATATTCCTTACTCAAAATCGTTTTTTACTGCATGCGTTTTCATTTAGAGCTTCAAAACACTTGTTACACATTACAAAAGCCAGAGACTCCAAAGTTATTTTCTCTTGTTTTATTTTTCTCTTCCCATTCAGTCAAATTTCTGTGCACTCTAACAGTGTTTTTATTACAACACCCAATCAAATCCCTATCAGTGTAAAATAAAACATCCAGGGCAATTTATATGATTAAATATACGTACTCTTTGACATTTACTTCCATGTTTAATTGAATAGAATTTTGATACAATACTGCTTGAGTATAGTGTTTCTTGTGTTTCTAGTGTGGCACTTTTTCCTCCCTTGCTAAGGAGCTGCTCTAATTTTTTCTTTGTCTTCCTCTAGTTTACAGCACTCCGTTTTGGCGGAAAACATGCTGCTGCTGCAAAGCCAACCCTTAATTTGGCAAGGAGGCCTCCTGCTCAGGTATGATGAATTGGATGTAAATGCTTGTTATATCATATCATTTGACCTATCAGTCTCTTTTACTATGGATGGCTGTTATTGAATGACACAGAATTTTTGTTCTCTAGCATCACTCCACCATCACTACCACAGAAAGCCCACCTGGTTTCACCAGCCCCGTCACTGCCAGGACCACCTCTGCCACACCCCAGCCATTGTCCAGTCCTGCAAAGACATACGTCCAAACCACATCCCCTTTTTCCATGCTTCCCTCTTCAGCTTCCCCTGTGAAGATGAAGAGTTCTTCCTTCTTGATGCCACATCCACCAGTTTTTCTTCAGTGTTCAAATTAGGATGTGATATATGTTTCATTCTCTTATTATACAAGAGTTAGTTCCGGCCACACAAGCTGATCGGTTGAGAAGCGTTCTAACTGTGCTGATATTTTGCCATTACAGCACAGATTTTTCACAAACACTGTATCACTCCGCCGAGACACCGTTAAGCAACGACTTTGACAGTTGTAGGAGATGCTCAAGCCATTTGAACATTTTTACTTCTTGCTTTGCTTTGCCCACTGTTACGTTGCCCACAAACAGAAAATTGATACTTTGAAGATTACATACATCAGACTACAGCCAATTTTGTCAGACTCTGAAGATGAGACTACACTAAATACACAATTTAAACAGCTGGAGAACGAACTGCCGGCTGAGCAGTGAGTGAGCGGAGTTCATTACTGTGACGAAGCAACAAGCTGCTCGTTAAGGAACTATAATTTGGTGAAGGAACTGCGAACATTAAAACATATTAAACGCCGCGTTCACGGCCCAGTTTATTAATTTATTACTGTATTTATTTGACTGTTGTATAACAGCAATAGAACACTCGAGATTGTGATGTTATTTCCCGATAACACACTTGTGTTCTATTGCTTAGATACATTTTTAATCTGTATTTTGTTTGTGTGTTTGTGTGAATCAGAGTGAATCTGTTACCACTGGTTGTGCATCAGATGACTGAGCCAGCGTGGAACCCACTGTGACCAATTCCCCCTCAGTCATGCCTGCTGACCCAACTGTCCCTCCAGCTTCTTCTCAGTCTCTTGCCCTGTCTTCTTTTGGCTGTAATGATTTCTGGTTGCCAGTGGAGATGAAGAGAACCATCCAAGACCAGAAATGGATATTCTGCAATAGTGGTTGATCTTATGTCACAGGTATGCATGTGATATACAGGTCATCCGCATGATGAAAGAGAGGACATTAGGGAACAGCTCCCATTGTCTCTTAAAGCAGCTCAAGGAAAATCATAGTGAGGAGTGGTTGATTCGCCTGGCCAGATGTTTTGGGGAGTGTAAACCATTTGTGGAGCATCCCAGCCTCTTTCCTTTTTCCAGGAGCCCCAACAGCCTGTTGCATTCCCAACAAACAAATGGCTTCTTACAGTCTACGGGAATGACATAATGAGTCGAGTCGACCACATTAAGGCCTCCATTACTCACCATTACTTGGCTTACTTTCAAAGCCACTCAGAATGGTTTGGTGTGAAATGCTCCATTCTAGAGAAACTTGCTCAGAATTGTTCACATTGGTATCAATGTCTGAATCATTTAATGCCTGTAAAAGGTACATCATAGAGAGTTGTTGTTTACAGTGGTGGTGATAGGAACCAGACGTATGAAATGTTTTTTCTTCTAAAAGCTACCTTACAGAACGTAATATAAAATGGTTACCTGAAACCTGAGACAAAAAAATCCAGGGAATAAATAGTCTAACAAAATTACTAGTTGTTTTTATATAGAGCACTGTATATTCAGTTGTACAGGTTTGTGTTGTATAGTGTTGCATTGTGTATTTTGTTTATATTGTGTATTTTTCAGACAAAATTATAATTTTCTCTCAGCCTAATTTTCTCATTTGCCAAGGCTGTTTTATTCTTTATTCATTTATTTATTACATTAAGAATTTATTGTAAATATTACATTGTTACATTAAGAAAACCTTGTAGGAGTAACAGGAACAGCTCTTTCCTGTTTCAGGTCCTACCTCTCTGATCGCTATCAGTTTGTTAATATAAATGGTGAATCATCTGTTCTCACAAAAGTAAAGTATGGTGTTCCACAAGGCTCTGTTTTAGGACCTGTATTATTCACTTTATATATGCTACCACTGGGCACCATTATCAGTAAACACAGCATAAACTTCCACTGCTATGCCGATAACACTCAGTTATATTTAGCAAGTGAACCGGATGATAAAGTTAAACTTAGCAAGATTGAGGACTGTATAAAAGACATAAAGGACTGGATGTCGAGTAACTTTCTCCTTCTAAACTCAGATAAAACAGAGGTTCTGCTTCTTGGTCCAAAAGCTGCCAGAAACAAACTGTCTGATTTTACACTTAAACTTAACAATTTCTCAGTTGCATCAAGCTCATCTGTAAAAAGCCTTGGTGTCATTATAGACCCTGATCTGTCCTTCGACACACATATAACTAATATTACTAGAACAGCCTTCCTGCATCTCCGCAATATTGCTAAATTGAGAAATGCATTCTCTCTACAGGATGCAGAAAACTTAGATCACAAGGTGCTGCTCATTATTAGTACCTAGAATTAATAAAGTTACGTCAGGGGGGAGAGCTTTCTCATACAAAGCCCCCCAGCTTTGGAATAGTCTTCCTGTTAATGTTCGGGACTCAGACACAGCCTCAGTGTTTAAGTCTAGGCTAAAAACTTACTTGTATAGTCGAGCCTTTGGTAGTTTTGATTAGTTTTAGTTTGATTAGTTTTCCCTGTAAGTTCTATACCTGCCAGAGTCTCTGCTGCTCTGCTAACACTGTAATCTGTGATCAGTCACCCATTACAGAACTGACACCCATTACAGAACTGACACCCATTACAGAACTGACTCTCAGTTCTGTCAGTCACTCATTACAGAACTGACTCTCTGTGTGTGTTTTCCTTTCTTTCCTTTGCCGAGTTGAACAGCTGTCCATCCTGTGCGTCTGATGCTGCTGCCTCTTCTGCCGTGATCAGGTGCCACTGCTCGCTGTGCAAACCTCACCCTCACAACCTGATCCCACTGATGCTGCTGCTGCTGCATGAACTATATAAATAAACTTTACTTACTTACTTTCATTAAGAATTCTGATTCATACAGATTTGTAAAATACCTCTGTTCTTAGAATGTCAGTAAAGTTAGATATATTGTTTAGAGGAATACTGTTAGAAGAACACAAGTTTGGCTCCTGACTTCTTGCTGCTGTCCAGCCATCACAGATTTGTTCAATTCCATCAGTGGTAACTGTAAATACTGAGCTAAATATTGAGAAATTATTTACAGTTACCATCCAATATTAGTTAAATTTCATTAAATGAGGACATGAGCTGCTGGTGGAATGGAACAAATCTATACTGTGACTGGAGTGCAGCGAGAAATCAGGAGCCAAACTGGTGTTTTTCTAACTGTATCCTTCTAAACAATATTTTTCAGAAAAATCTTGTAATATTGTACCATATTTATGGTTACTTTTATTTATTCTCATGTTATATATTGTTTTACTGGTAAAAACATCACTTTTTGATATACTGTAAGTAATATGTGTGTTGGCAAATAAATTCTTTTAAATTGCAGTTCACTCTTATTAAGGTCTCTTATTTGTTGACTCGTTTTGACAAAACTGATGTACCTGTTTAAGTATAAAACATATAAAACGTACATTAACCGTGAATAATTGATAATAATGATTAGTTAAGCATTTGTTAAACATCTAATTTAAAAACCGCAGTGCTGTATATTTGAAGCCAGCCTGGAATCGAACCCGCGACCGTTGGATCTACGCCGATCTTCCCCAAACGCCGTACGTCGTTATAAAACCCGAAACTTTTCTTTGCGGCAGCTTTCGCTCGTTTGTTTCGCTCGTTATGTATCTGATGCATAAAAAATAAAAACAATACCAATTAAAATAATATCAATAAATAAATAATATAAACAATACAAATAATAAAAAACACAAAACAAAAATGAGTTAGGGGTTTTAGTGATTTAATCTACACTAAATTTTAATACTGTTTTTGCATTTTTCCTTTTTTTCTTTTAAGAGATGCAGAAAAGGGAAGCTTATGAAAACCTTGGAAACTTTGCTTTGTGCATAAACCTTTCATCCAACAACATGAGTCCTTATAAAGTTATAAATATTCAAATTATATAATTTTTTCTCCAAAATAACCCTGCATATAAAATCATAAAAAGGTCACATGAAGCACTTCCAGTGGTCGCTAAAATAGTAAATAAAAGTGCTGTTTTCACAGCCTATTTGATGGTCTCATTGTGGAACACAGGAAAAAAGATTTTATCCTCAGCAGAAGTGTTAGCGTGAAAAAGTTGTATGCAGTGAGACTCTACAGGCAGCAGGTGGCAGCAATGCACAGCGTTAGGGCTTCAGCGGGACACACTTCCTTTTAATATATAAAACAAAGGCTAATATCTCGATAGCAATACTGATATGTAATTAATAAATTAATGTCATTTATTAATTATATATTAATTTATTAATTGATTACATATCAGTATTGCTATGTGATTAATTAATAAATTAATATGTAATTTATAATATAATGGCTAATATCTCATTAAAAGTGTTCTTATAATATATAATACAAAGGTTAATATCTCATTAACAATGCTTATATGATTATATGTACCACAGAGGCTAATATCTCAATAACTATGCTGATATGATATATGATATATGTAATAAAGAGATTAATATTTCCATAACAATATTAATGTAATACAGAACATATAGTACAGAATCTATTGTTTAAATTGCAATGCTGATATATAATATATAATACAAAGGCTAAATGTGAACCTGAAACCTTACATTTGCTTTTCCATTAGCATAAAAACTTCCAGATAAACTGAGAGGACAGAAGCAAAAGTAGCTCCTTTTTCACATATTTAGCATCAGCATCTGAAAATATTCAGTTCACTGCAAAATGAAAACACTTAGTGTTGATATTTTTATGGGAGATTTGTTTTTTAACAAAGTAGAGGTCTGCACTCCTGCAGGACCCACCACAATATCTTGCAGCACAGGACTAATTTTCTGGAGTAACCACAGCGGGTATCTTGCCCCCTGCAGGCACTCATAAAGAAAATCACACAAATTAATGAGAAGCCTAAATAAATTACAACAATCAGTGAATCATATATGTAGACAATATAAAATGATAACAGTAAATTGGTTAAAATAAAGTCATTCTGAAGAGCTATTTTATGCTGGGGGCTGGTGGTCAGTGTGAGGGTGAAACTTGTGACTGGTGGTGACCTTCCCCCTACAAGTTCAATGATTTGTATGAGTCTTTCTGCCCTGGTGTTTAGTAAAGAGCACTTCTTTTTCAAAACTTTTTTCTACAGTAAATTGACTATGTACTAAATATCATCAAATAACTTCATATAGAGTCAGATTAGTGTCATCTAGATCTCATTAATTTTTATACAGCAAGAAAGCAGTTACATTTTCAGTTACATCTAGCAACATTGTGTCTATTTTGTATACACTAAGTGTAATATGGTATCCATATCTGTCTTTGTACTTCCTAGTGATATTTAGTGGCAAAAAAATTAATACCCTCAACTGCGTGTCAGCTGACTCTCAACTTTATATATCCTTACTGTACAGTGTCTATGCTGACACTCAAATGAGGGTATACTTTTACATGCAAAAGTATTAAACTTAAATACACAACTAGATTACATGTCATTTTATGCAACCATACTGTCAACTACATTATAAGTGTAACTTATAGGTACTAGTTATAAATAAACTTCTACTTCTAACGCAAGAATATATATATATATATATATATATATATATATATATACATATATATGTATATATATATATATATATATATATGTAATACTAGTCCACTTTTTAGTCTATTAAAGTATACTTAAGTAAATATACTATATAAGTATACACAACTAGTTTACATCCAAGTTTTATTTTGTACTGCAACTATACATTCCACGACTTCAGGCTTTTTAAAGTCAAAAGTTATGTGATGAAAGTCAAGTCGACATCGACTAATCACTGATGATGTCATGAATAAAACAACAGGAGAAGAGAGTGCATTGCAACAACCGACTTTGGTTACTTTATTTTCTTTTATTGTTTTTTTTTTAAATATTTTTTTATAGATTTTTTAAATAGTTTTTTTTATATTTTTTTTATAGATTTTATAGTTTTTGGTAACTCACCAGCTGTCTTCTGTTAGGCATCCATGTTAATGTCATAATCACGTGATCAGTAACTAGTTGACATCAAGTTTAAAACACCATCGCCGAGCAGTAATATACACTAGTCTTTACAACCACTTCTGTGAACTACATACTTTTATTCAACTTTTTAGTTGTGAAAGTACACTTTATGAGGTAGAATTACAAGTCCAGGCCACAAGTAATGTATATAAGAAAACAATTACAAATATAGGCCAAAGATACTTAAACTTTTCTGCATACTTGTCAATACAAAAAAAAAAGCTTACTTAAGTTTAATTTTTGTTAGTACATCGCTAATAAGTACATAATAAGTAAACTGAAAGCATATTCACTTATTTTTACACATCCAGGTTTCCTTCGTCAGGATTGACATATGAAGCTAAAGAGCCAAGTTTCTCATAAAGCAGCTTCTCTGAGTTTTGGTACCAACGATTAGTATTTCAGTTTTTTTTTTTTTATTTAAGGTTTTTTTTTTCAGTTTTTTCTTGATTTAGTAGTTTTGTGACATCCACTGAGAAATATCTAACACACAGCTTGTCAGCCTGTCAACAGAGTCTTCATTATCACAGGGAATGGAAATGTATAATTGCGTGTCATCAGCACAGCTATGAAAACTGATATTATGTTTCCTTTTTTTGATGAATGATTTCCTAGTGAAACCATGAACTGTGTATTAACAAAGTATGATTGAAACCATTCTAAAGCTGTGATTGAGAGGCCTACTCAGAATTCAATACGGTGGATTATATTCTTGTGATCAACTGTATCAAAAGCTGCACTAAGATCTGATAAGACCAGAATGGAAGGATTTTTTTCATCATCGCAGACCCTGAGGTCATTCTGAGGACAACACAAACCAATGATATCTCAGTATTGTGGTTTGAACAGAAACCTGATTGAAATTTCTCAAATAATTTGTTTGATATTAGATACTGATTTAATTGTTTAAAAACAGCATGAGTACAGAAGGATGCATACTGCTCTTTTTTAGTAGAAGCTTCACCAGGACAGTGTCTGGAAAAGCATCTGTTGACAGAGAACAGTTTAAAATAGTTAAAACATCATTACGAACAGAATAAAAAACATCTTAAGGAGAGGAGTAGGAACAGGGTCAAGATCACATATGGAAACCTTAATCTGTTTGTAACAGTTGTAGCGCCTGATAATTGATAACAAAGAAAGATGTCATCAATGATGTTGGTGGCTTATCTGGAACTTGTTTCAGTTGGCTGAGCTATGCTCTGTCTTATTAATGCTATTTTATTTTGCAAATTAATTGTGAACTCTTCACAAATTTCAGAAGATGAGGCGCACTAGCAGGAAAATTGGGGCTAATTAGTCTATGGCGGATAAAAAGGCTTTGGTATTATCTTCATGTCTATTAATTACACTAGAGAGATATGACTGTCTGGATATTTTCATAGCATTATTATAGACTGAGATCTGATCTTTGAGAATATCATAATGTACCTGCAGTTTAGTTTTCCTCCGTAAGCATCTGATTTACCACACTTTCTCTTAAGCTGGCGTATTTCTGCATTCATCCATGGATTTTTAGGAGTTTTTCTTCCATTTGACTGGAGCGAGAATGTCAAGAATTTCCTTTAATTTAGCATTTCGAACAGAGACCAGATCATTACAAGAGGAAGTCAAAGCTGTTTGATGAACTTATAAATGTTTTTAAACTTCTCGACAGTTTCTGAGTCAATGTCTTTTTTAAACAATCTTTAGTCACTTTCTTCCTTACTTCTATATTGACTTGAAAGAATATACAGAAATGACTTAATATAAAAATATCAAAAATTAGTGACACATTTTGTTTAAACTTTTTGTAAGAACTAGATCCAGGATGTGAGTTAGCTTGTGGATAGAGCTGCTCACGTGCTACTTTAAATCATGTCTTAGTTCTGCAGTTTTTGCCAAAAAAAATTAGTATTTTGCCTGGGTGGTCTTTATATTGCAAATAGTAACACAAGTGTCATTAAAAGGTTGATTGCAACAAACTCAAAATATGTAAATTTACCAAGAGTGGTATTTTTGCATTTAAGTCACTATTGTAAATGCATGCCCTTAGCTTGCTCCGTCTTACTGTATACATGAATCTGTATTTTTCAGAAAGTTTCAAGTAGAGTTGCTGTGCCATTTTCATTAAGCCATGTTTTTGTTAGAAACATAAAATCAAGCTTATGCTCTTTAATAAGACCTCAAATCAGAAGTGTTATGTTATTTACTGACCGTACACTGAGTAAAGCAAAGTTTAATTTACTGCTCAGTGGTCTTTACTGGTCTTTTGTAGGGATTTCCTAACAATTGAAGTTGCACGAAAATACTCCTTCAGAAGCAAACCAAAGCTTTTTGGTGAGGTATGCATTGATGCTACTAATACTGATCCACAAACTTAAAGTCTTTCCTTTCAAAATGCTTTATTTTCCAGCTAAATGTATGAGGTGAAGTAAAGTATGCTGTAACTAGTCTAGCAATGGTGTCGGATTAGCCTTTGTCTGTTTCTTGATTCTCTTAAAGATTTTAGATTGATTGCCCCTTCAGCACAACCTGAAGCCATATGTGTGATCTAATATAATTTTTTTGGTGTTCAGTATAGTAGAATCATTTTATCATAGCAGCGCTTGCCAGTAACAGTGAAATATGGCAAAACCGAGTGAAACATGTCAGTAACTGAGTGAAATATGCCAGTAACGGAGAAAAATGAAAAATTGCATGAATCCTTTCTGGTCAAATCTGATAGTGGCCGAGTGAAATATGGCAGTAAGTTAACCCAGTTAAATCTGCCAGCAATTCAGTTTCTATATACAGATGAGCAGACACTCTTCTTGAAATTCAAAACGTTCAAAACATTGTCAAAGTGGACAAAAAAGAACCTGGACATTCCAAAAAACTTTTGAGCATTTAGGGTCTTCTTTGCAAATGTAAGATGCGATTTTAACATTTCTTTTGGTTAGCAATGTTTTCTGCCTTGGTTTTCTTCCATGACGTCCACTTTGACAAAGGCAGTAGTATTCCAGGATACCTCAGGAGCAACACCCCAGCAACAACCTAACAACCACTTAGCAATGCATAGCAACAAGCTGAAATACCATGGCGGGCACCTACCAACACCCAAGCAACTACCTGGAACACCATGTGTGCGACTTGAGACCATCCTAAGATACTGTAATAAACCACCTACCAACAAACTGCAATACTATAGCAACCACCCAGAGTACCAGCTTTTATTGGGCAGAAGGCAGGAAACACCCTGGACAGACCACCAGTTGGGTGAGAATGTTCAAACTCCACGAGGAAAGGATCCCGGTCGTCCGGATGGGGAATCAAAACTTGGGAGGCCACAGTGCTACCTACTGTACCACTGTACCCACTTTCCTATTCTATAATTCTAAAATCTTTAACGTGTAGTCTTACACAAGCATTTAGGCTGGGGTTAGATGCTAGTGGGTGGAGTGGCAAGCCTTAAGAACATCAACTCGTTTGAGACATAACAATAGCAAGTAAACTTGCAAATAACATTTTGTAAAAACTGCATTAAAAAATAATAATAATATAAAGAGGCATTAATTTAAAAAATCCTAGATATGCCCTTCTTTTCATCTGCCTCCTTTAATCTCCCTTTTACTCTCCACACCAGTGTTACCACACATGCAGTGTTTACTTACTCTGTGTGTGTGTGTGTGTGTGTGTGTGGTCGCCACAATGTCCTCCTCTAATTGAGGCCAGATACATTTATTTACCCGTTCCAGTCCTAAAACAGAGCAAATGATCAGACTGAAGGCATGCAGTGAGGAGGCTGTGTGTGTGCTGTACTGCATGACCCACATTTGGACATCTTTTAATGTAATAATTTTACTGAGTTTGTTTTCTGCTTCGTCTCGTGTGGTTGTCTATCTACAAAAGCAGCCAAACTGAGATATGGTGATCCAAGCTGTGACTCAAAGAGTTCATAAAGTTGGGAAAAAAGTATATTCAGAATCGATTAGAATATTCAGCAGGAGATAATTACATTGGTTGAAATGATTAAGCCCAGTACTAGGCCTGTTGTTATCTGTGTTTCTTTTAGGTTCAGAACTGGACTTCTACCACGCTTTCACTTTTGCTCTGAACAGATTTTAGCGACACAATCTCAAAATGACAAACAGTTAGCTTTGGAAGTCATTGACTTCTTTGTAATGACAATATAGCTCAGTCCTCACTAACCACTGCTGTGCTTTCATACTGTGGAGGCCATTTATGTAATAATGCATGCAGATAGCCTGCTTTTAGTTTCTATTCCACAGGCCTTGCATTATACATCTCAATCTAAACTTAAAAATAGTTACACTAAACTAGAAGAGCAAAGTTTGTGAATGCTTTAAGTTGACTTGATAAAGCTATTCCTATGGAATCCCAGGTGGTTGCTAAGGTGCTGCTAGGCAATTGCTGTGGCATCTCAGGTAGTGGCTAAGATGTTGCTAGGTCTTTGCAATAGTATCCCAGGTCATTAAGGTGCTGCTTGGACATCACTATGGTATCCCAGGTGATTGCTAAGCTGTCGCTAGGCTGTTGCTATGATATCCCAGGTGGTTGCTAAAGTTTTCATAGGCCGTTGCTAGGGTCTCCCAGGTGGTTGCTAAGTTATTGCTAGGCTGTTGCTGTAATCCTGAGGTGTTGCTAGAGCATTGCTATAGTGTCACATGTGGTTGCTAAGGTATTGCTAGGCCATTGCTATGCTATGCCAGGTGGTTGCTAAGGAGTTGCTAGGTAGTTACTATGTTATCGCAGGTGGTTGCTAATATGTGAGTATGTATGTGTGCCAGTATGTGTGTTAGTCTTCATAATAATATCTATGATGGGAGAGGTGTCCTTTGTGACATCATTTGTGGTAGATAAATTTAGACAGTCTCACCACTGTTCCATTCACTTAATATGGGAAAAAAGAAAATTGTAAGTGCAATTAGTCCCAAAAGCACAAGCTCCCTATTCCTGCTTATTTTTTAGTCAAGTCAAGAGACTTTATTGTCCTTTCAGCTATATAAGTACACAGTGAAACGAAACAGCATTCCTCCATGGTACAACACAGGAACACAAGTGCAAAACAATACAGTATACACAGTGCAGACTGCAACATGAGAGACTTACAATAAATATGATACAGGGCACAGACAGTACACATGTGCAAAGCAGGATGTAACATACTATGACAGATAGCCTAGCATATATGAGCATAGCAGTCACTGAGGTAGCAACCAGAACAGCAATGGAACACAGCATTTGGTTGATACAGTATTCAAGCAGTCGATATTGTTGAAGAAATAAAATATGCAAAAATGCAAGTAGTCAGATATGAATTGTATAAAGTGAAGTATTTCAGTATGTAATGCAATAATTATATTTAAATACAGTTTCACAGACATAATCTGGAATTTCTGAGTGGGATGGGGTCTTATTGTAGTGTATATGTGTGTGCGAGTGTCCATCAGTTCAGTCCGTAGGAGTTGAGGAATCTGATGGCTTGTGTTGCACAGTCTGGCTGTGAGAGCCTGAATGCTGCAGTACCTTCTTCTGGATGGCAGCAGAAAGAACAGTGAAGGATGTGTGGTGTCGTCTATAATGCTGGTGGCTTTTTGGAAGCAACATGTGGTGTAAGAGTCCATGATGGAAGGAAGAGAGACCCTGATGATCTTTTCAGCTGTCTATTTGCCGAAGGGTCTATGATCTTTTAAAGTTTCATGGTTCTAGATTGAAACCGCCACTTAGGAAAACAGTACAAAAAGTATAATAATTATAAGAATGAATAAGAATAAAATCTTACAAGAATAAGGACTTGTTTTATTCATACATCTGAAGGCCACTGAACACTGAATGCACAGCGTTATGCAGTGTTGCGTAGTGTCACGTAGCAGAGCGCTGCTATTAAATGCTGGCAGGGAGAGCCGATAAACGCCAGGTTCAAGTTCATTTTTACACTCTATTTAATTCAACTGAATGAAATAAACCGTTCAGCATCACTTCTCACACTTGGCAGCAGTTTACTAACTTACCTCTCCACAGACTGGCTGAAAGATACGAGACTACTAACATTAGCTGAGGTAACTTCCCATTAGCATCGGTCTGTTTATCTTAAAGACTGGCGTCTTTTTTTTGTGTAAACCTTAAGCCGCATATCATCTACTGTGGCTTTCTGTGCTCCTAATATGGCTTTATTTAATGTAGTAATGGCAAAATGCTACATGGTGTGCTCTGACACTGAGAAATGAACTGAATAGTGCTTGTAGTCAGAGTGTCAGCCTTTAGTACAGTTTAACTACTACTGCATAAACAAGAACGAGAGAGAGAGAGAGAGAGAGAGAGAGAGAGAGAGAGAGAGAGAGAGACAGATAGAGAGAAATTGAGAATGAGAGAGACAGAGATGATTTCCAGATTGTATAAAGAGCACAGGCCCAGTAAATATGGTTAATTGTATTGTCAGTTTGCCTCTCTCTAATTCCACATATAGAGCTCTATACTGCCCCCTCTGTGTCAAGAGGCCTGTGTTACACTCCTCACAGGTCAGCTTGTGCTGGAGGCATTTTGGGATGGTACATGCTGGTCACTCTTAAAGGCCACAGCGAGAGGCCAAGGGTATCCAGGTGAGGTCATCAGTCCAGCTGAAGTGGAGCTTAGTTTTTACTTTTCAGTTTTGAAACATAACAAAACAACAACCTCATACACTATCCAATCTGGGAATAATCTCTCTTTCTATCTCTCTGTCCTTTTTTGTCCGTCTCTCTCTTTTTCTTGGTCTCTCACTCGCTCGCTACCTCTCTCTGAATCTGTTTTTCTCCTTAATGCCGTTTTTGTCGTTACGTCTCTGTTCACAGTGATTGACACAGGATGTGAGTCATGCTTGGACCCTCTCTCTCCTTCAGTGACACACACATTCACACATACAGACACATACACATGGGAATTAGAGAGGGTGAGGTCATTCTGAGTGGTGATGAGATTTTGGCCAGGGAGATGTGCTATAGGAGAGAGCAGGCCCATGCATGGATATTTGAGGGACAGGGGCTCGACGGAAAACGGCAACCTGAATGTGAATTAAACTTAATTTGCAGCTTGTTGCAGACACTCTTATTAAGACCGACAGTGTAATCATGTGTTTAGGCACAGCCAAAAATACTAGCTTTACAAATTTGAACCCAAATCTCCAGCGTACCAGGCTCTGAAGAATTTACACACATCTTTTAGCATAAGACTAGACAAAGATATGCTTATCGCTGTAGCAATTTAGTTCACCCTGTTGATCATTCATAGTCTAGAAACTGTAACTCATATTTTCTGAAAAAATGGATGTAGTGGATGTGTGTGAAATAGATATTAAGTCTGACGTAAAGGTGGCGTCTTATGGATCCATACACGTATTTCACTTCTGGGTTCTCTCTCCATCATGCAGGGTTGGATTTTTGCAGCTTTCCAGCTGGTTTAAAAGTACAGTGCAGGTGGATTTTGGATAGTTGCAGAGTGTGTTTTTGCTGGGTCCACTTTCTAAATGTACCGTGGCTGTGGAAAAAGATTCAAAAAAACAAAGCATCTTATTAATGTATATTGTTCCTCTGTGTCAAATAGCTGGAACTCAAGGACACAGTCATGTAGAGTAAGAGTAGAAGCAAAAGAGCGCAGCTGACCACTCTAAACCCGAAGGAGGACAACTTGCATGTAATATCACAAAAAAGATCTCTGTAAGACAACACTGACAACTATTATTTAAAGAACGCAGAAATATTTTTACTTTATAATGATAAAAATGAAAGCAGTGCAAAGTGATCACATTATCCATTTTAAATAATTAATCATTTACATGTATTTATCCATAATTCCTTTACTTTTCTTTCCCCTAAATTAAACATCATGACATATTTTTTTTTCTTTGCCAATAGCCTATGAGTAAAAATAATAATGTCCCATATTCATTATATGTAGTAAGTGGTTGCACACAAATAAAGTACATTACATCAGCAAAATTGCATATATATATATATATAGTTCGGGCCAGGCGAGCTGATTGGTTGAGAAGCGTTCTAACTGTGCTGTTATTTCACCGGAACATCACAGGTTTTTCACAAACACTATCACTCCGCTGAGACGCCGTTGCTAAGCAACGACTTTGACAGAGATATATATATATATATATATATATATATATATATATATATATATATATATAAAATGTCCAAAATAGTAACTTTACAGAAGAAGACAACAAAATTATCCTTAAAAAAAAATTAATGGAACGATTTTTTTCCAGGTAATTTTGGCCCATTTCTGTTAGTCCATTTATCATAAAATCTGAACACACTTCAAATGGGGATACATGGTTTATGTGCGACAGCGACAAAATGTAAGCACTTATATGATAATAATGTATTTTCTAAATCTAACTCTAATTTTAACAGGAACCAAAACAAAATAGTTTTGCTCTTAAAGTTTTAAAAATGAAACATGGAGCTTGATAACCCATTTTATTGACTGTGTAGATTAACTGTTTTTTCAGCTCTCCTGGGAGCCTTGAAAAGAAAAAGCAGGCAGTGGACAGCAGGCACAGTTCGGTCAGGTTTATTTATTTGGCAGAGAGTGAAGGTGATATGGCTGGTGATTATTGTGGTAGTGGACTATAGCACACACTCACACACAAGCGCACACACAAACACACACACACACACACACACACACACACACACACACACACAAACGGCTCTGGAGCCAGTGTGTAAGCTGGGAGAACTTCTTTAGTTGGCTCAACCAGAGCTACCTCTGCAATAGTAGTCCTGTTATAGTCCACTTCACACTAGCTGAAACCTGCTAATAGACACCAACAGCTCTTTGTATGTTACCCAGCCTCCCCTAGCAAAACCACACCAGCTCCAGTAGTGCTTTAGTTGTGTCCGGAGGGATGAACTGACCCAGGACCAGAAAAAAATGGGAAAGTCTTTGTTGCTGGTTGGAATCTGTAAAAAAAAATCAATTCCAGCCACAGCAGAAAAGGCCGCTGCTGAGAGGTACAGCTTTTCTGAACACAGTATTCTAGTCAATCGGGGGGCCAAAGAAGAGCTCTTTTCTCTGAGATAGTGGTTCCAAAGTTTCAGCACCGTTATATGCTAAAGAGCATCAGTTCTCAAACCAACGCTAAGCTCAAACTGAGATGTTCCTCTTCATCTTAACGCAATCAATCATCATCATCATCATCATCATCATTATGTACAATATATACACACATATTTACAATTCATTTTAGCATTCAGAGGACAGTCAGTCCTGGAAAATAAAACATCAAGGCAAAAAAAAGAACTCGAATAGAAAAGAAAAACAACACAAGAAGCTTTGGCACAGCATATTTCTCCCACATTAGAACACAAAAAGGTCTAAGAGGGCACTGTCCGATTAAGGAGAAAACAGGTTTTGGGGTAGGGGGTCGTCCCGGGGGGGAACTTCATCCTTTATTCATTCATGGCTCACAGTAAGGCCACACTGGAGAAGCTCTCACTCACTCTCTTCTGTCATTTTCTCATTTGGGCCTCAGAGCAGGCAAATGAGGCTCTTGCCTTCCTCAATCTCCTCCTGCACTTTGTCACTGGAGGTGGCGATCTCAGCCTGCGCGGAGAAGACGGCGCAGATGAAGGTGAGGACGGTGCCTCCCAGTGCTGTGTAGAAGGCCCAGCCCATGGAGCACAGCCCCAGCTTATAGGGAGAGGCGTCCGGGCCGCAGTACAGCTGCACCTTATCCGAACCCCAACCAGCAGGGTACAGCATCAGCCCCAGGATCAGAAACAGACCTGCAGACAGAGACATAAATATTAAATTACCAATAATAACATTACAGGATACTCTACATGCCCTACACACACGTAATGCAGCGTCCAGATAGAGTTCCTACAGAGCAGTAGGAGTAGAGAGATTACAGCAGTTAAAGTTTAGTGTCTATAAAAAGACTAAAGTGAGATGAACAAAGGTGTAGACTTTATTTAAAACACAGAAAGTTTTCATTTAGATGAATAATTTCCAGTCAGACATAAAAAAGCAACATTTAGCAATGTCACAGACCCGGCCAATCAGAAGTCAGAAGAGCAAAAATCACAACAGACCAACAGCATCACTCAGTATCGCATGAATATCGCAGAATTGAGCCACCAGCAATTCACACTGCTAATGCTGTACTGCTGTGTTCCGTAATGATCCTCATGTAACCGAAACGGACATTAGCTGCCCTAACAAACCGAACGCTGACCTAATGTGTCTCCTGACAGCAATGAGCGCTGACCACCCCCCTCGCGCCCTGCAGCCAACTGACCCTGAGAGCAACCATCCCGTAACAACAGGAAGAGGTACCCAGAGGGGCTTTCCCCCTCAATGACCATTCGCATCACTTCCTGCGTCTCAAAGGATGCACAGGGGGCCACTTCCTGTGGAGCAACGGTCCACTTCAACAGTTTACTGACCCTTCAGACTCACACGCACACACGTTCCAGCACACCCAAACACACACGGTACACGCCTGCAGTCTGAGGAGCTACAGAGGAACGTTTATGGAGGTAACGCTCTGGAAGTACTGCCCCGTCGTTACTTTTTCACTTTGTTGTTTAACTCACTCTTAAGGTATTATTTTTTATTAATTTTTTGTTTTTACTTAGTTCATATTTCACTTTCTATCTACAGCTACAACTGGCCTATGCTTTTTGTTTTTTTTATTTAGTTATATTGAAAATGAAGTTTTCTCCTCAATGTATTTTTACATAACATTACATTACATATTCTCTACAGTGAACGCACTTCTGCACATTTTAATACACAATTGCTGTTAATTTACTCATTTTAACATATTGGAAAATAAAACAACAAACAAACAAAGAGTGCCATAACTTTTGCACAGGCCACATTTTGTTTTATTTGTTAATTTATTTATTTGTTATTTGTTAGTATGTTAAATTAATTGTGTATAAATGTGCAGAAGAAGACATGGTGTGACAAGTTTGGTGTGGAGGAACTCCAGTGGCCTTCACAGAGCCCTGACCTCAACATCACTGAGCACCTTTGGGATGAACTAGAACAGAGATTGTGAGCCAGACCCTCTCATCCAACATCAGTGTCTGACCTCACGAATGCTCTTTAGACTGAAAGGGCACAGACTGGAAAGCTTTCCAGAAGAGTGAAGGCTGTTAGAGCCGCAAAGGGGGCGACTCCATATTAATGACCATGGGTTTGGAATTGGACCTCAACAAGCTCATATAGGTGTGACCGTCAGGTGTCTACATACTTTTGGCCATATAGTGTATTTTGGTTTATATTTACTTATATTTATTCATAATTACACTAAAGTGCTATTGGATCCAAAGAGTTTATATTCATATGCTAGTGTAAATCTATCTCTCCAGATTCTCTCTCTCTATCTCACTCACACACTTCTTTTCTAGAAGTTTCATCCTGCTAACAGTTTTTTTTCAGCCTCCTGCACCCCATCAGTCCAATGAAAACACTGACTGAGAGTCACTTTACAATTCATCACCATCTCTCTCTCTCTCTCTCTCTCTCTCTCTCTCTCTCTCTCTCTCTCTCTCTCACACACACACACAGCTGTGCTGCAGTGAATCATTGATGAAATCACAGCTCGGGTGAATCAGGCCGAGGTTTATTTGGACACACCCGACTTTCAGAGCCAAACTCCAGCTGTGAGTCACCACGGCCCTGTACGTCCAGTCAGAGGTCAGCTGTGTGGGCGCTGAGGGACATCGCCATACGCCACCAATCTCAGAGCAACACTGGTTTTCCTTCTGGTTAAAGGAATAGCTTGACAAAAAAACCCAGCGTCCACATTATCCTGAACGCTGCACTGAAGTCTGCTTCATTTGTTTTGTCGTCCTGAAGGCAGAATTCTGTCTGTCTGTTGTTTATAAAGAACACTGAGTCATTAACTGTCAGAAAGCACATAATCAAGTCTGTCATAGATGACTTATCAACGACACAAGTGTGTGATGATTCAGGCATATATTTAGCACCATGCTAACGGATGGGGTATATGCTTAGGGAACATGGCACTAAATATGAAAAATATCTGTATGACACAAAAAGTGATTGTTAGTCAGGTTCTTATTTACTTTACTGCTGGATACAATGCACATACATGGAACGTTAGAAAGGCCAGTTGTATGATGATGGGAAAAACAAACTAATGACAGACTGGCAGAGATACGGACAATGAAGGCAGCTTGCTAGGGCTATGCTGGCTAGGTTAGCTTTCGTCTGGTTGTTAGCTTTTAGGCACTAAGTTGCTCAGACTGGAAAAGACTTTTGGTGTAAACAAGGCTTTAATAATATTGGGAAAAGCTTGATGTTTGGTCCAATATCATCCGTTTAAACCAAAAAGAGAGAAATTTGGAATAATACATCTGTCGTTTAATGAACGTTGGAACATTATTCATAGGACATGTTTTGTATATGTATACTGCGAGAATAAGTGATATTAATCAAATTAGAGAGAAAACACAGATTTAGGTTCCCTGGGGCTATAGCCTCTTTCTGCAGCGGTCATGGTGGAACGGAAATTGATGATTTTATTTTAATTAATATAATCAAATAGAATTGCTAGCAAGCAATGAGGGCAAAGGGGGAGGGGTTAGAACCCCCTGCTGTGAAAACAATTCACACCTCCCCAAAAATGGTGACCATTCTGAACAGCGCAACTGCAGCTTTCTATATATCAAATAATCATGTACCACTACCACAATAAAAACAGCATTTAAACTCAATAAAGACACTGGCAAACACATATGTTGAAAATTCGGTTTGCTTTTGGTTTTGTTAATCACACATTTCCATCAAAATTCCATCAAAATGCACTGTTTAAATGCGGGCCCTCAAAATCTGGCGGAAATGGCATTTTATGGCTGCTGTGACAGGCAGTTGACTAAACTAGCCTCGTAGCTCCAGTGCTAAACTTAAAACAAGTTCAGTAAAGAGTCTCAAATCATTCTACACCATGGCCAGATTAATATTTCTTTCCATCCAAAGTTTCTCTGGTAATACACTATCCAAGGTCAACATAAGGACGTGTAGGATTTTCCAGTACTTGTAAAAGTGGTCTGAGGGCTGTGAAAGACATTTAGTTACATAAGAGGTGATGTGCTGTAAATCAGGGACACTGAATCTGACCAACAGAAATAATAAGGTTCTAGCATCCTACATTTGTGGATTTAGCCCTGCCGGTCCTTTGTGTGTGTGTGTGTGTGTGTGTGTGTGTGCTACATGTTTCAGAACAGGGACAAAGCTTTCCATTACTGGATTGCACATCTGGTGTTATCAGAAACTGGGGTAAAGAAAAATAAGGAACACACACACACACCTTGGAAAACACACTCTCCGAACCAACATCAACACTAACACCCTGCTGGATGATTGGACACTGCTGTGAGTTTTGGACTGTATCTCTTCCTTTATAGTCAGTGAAGTGAACAGCATCACAGGACTTTTCTAAGGCTGCCTTACAGAAACCCTCCAAATCCATCAGAGACCCCCTAGATCCATCAGAGACCCCCCTAGATCTATTAGAGACCGCCCAATTCATCAGAGACTATCCCAGATCCGTCACAAATTGCCCCAGATCTGTCAGAGACCCCCCAGAACCATCATAGACCTCCTACAACCGGTATAGAGCCCCTGATCCATGAGAGAGCGCCTGTTAGAATGACTGTGAGGATCAAATGAACATTATAGAGCTTTTTAAATGAAACAGTAGAAGCCATATCGCCCCCTACACTTTCTGTAGTGTATTACAGTCTGTCAGAGTGACTGTGTGGATCATATGAACATTATAGAGCTTTTTAAATGAAACAGTAGAAGCCATATCGCCCCCTACACTTCCTGTAGTGTATTACAGTCTGTCAGAGTGACTGTGTGGATCATATGAACATTATAGAGCTTTTTAAATGAAACAGTAGAAGCCATATCGCCCCCTACACTTCCTGTAGTGTATTACAGTCTGTCAGAGTGACTGTGTGGATCATATAATGAAACAGTAGAAGCCATATCGCCCCCTACACTTCCTGTAGTGTATTACAGTCTGTCAGAGTGACTGTGTGGATCATATAATGAAACAGTAGAAGCCATATCGCCCCCTACACTTCCTGTAGTGTATTACAGTCTGTCAGAATGACTGTGTGGATCATCATACAGCATGTTTTGAATATAAACCCATGCTGACATGTATTCACAATCAACGATATACATTTTGCAGTGACTTGCAGTGGTAATGACATCATTCAGTAGAGCTGGGCTTAAAGGGCGAGTTAAAGCAGACCGGTCACAATCCACACTCAGGGGTTAATAAGAAACACTGACACTGTGGCAGCTGTTGTAGGTTACATGATCTCACACAGACACAGCTACTGTTTGTTAACAGGCTGCAGAATGGTTTTGATTAACTGAAGAGTGGCACAGGCGGTGTTCTCTATTGTGGTTTCTGTGTAGTTTTTCATAAACCAGAACAGATAGAGAGAGAGAGAGAGAGAGAGAGAGAGAGAGAGAGACAAGGAGGTAAGCATGAAGAAAACAAAGGCACGAGAGAAAGAAACTAAAGCAAAGATGAACAGGACAAGAGTTAAAAGGTAGGAAGCTCTGCCTGTTTAGGACTGTGTGGGCATTTCAGACCACATGGTGACTGACAGCAGCGTAGCCACGAAAACAAACAACTCAGCAAACACAGATCATTGAGTCACAGAAGTCAGGGTTGAATCCGTGTGAGAGATCGGATTAAAATGACTTTCAATTACAAGCTGCAGGTTTTAATGAGTATTTGTTATTAGTAGTTGTATTACTATTTGACCCACACATTTTCAAACTCTGTTAGCATTAGCTAAATTACAGTACTACTGCTAGGTGGCTGTCACAGGTGATAAATCATTTAAACAACATTACTGCCCTGGGACTCCACAAAAAGGTGATGGCGTGACTACATGATTAATAACAGGAAGTGGTATTAAATTGAAATTTAAAATGCTAGATTCTAAAAAACACTTAAATGACAGCTAGTAAGGTCATATTAACAGATGAAAAAGTAGTGTATTCATGCAAGATGCTGGAGTTATCAGCTAAAATGGATCTAAGATATAAATTCTTAGCCTTAGATTATTATTCAGTAACTAGCAGAGGTGGACGAAGTACACAAATCATGTACCTGAGTTAAAGCAGAGATACCCAAGGTAAAATATTACTCCAGTAAAAGTAGAAGTTCCTCCCTTTAGACCTCCACTTGAGTAAAAGTACAAAAGTATTTGCCCTCAAATGTACTTAAGTATCGAAAGTAAAAATACTAAAAGATTAATCATGACTTTAATGTCCTATTATCATTTTTATAACAAGACTCGCTTCATTAACTCATTTTAGGTGAAAATACTCCAGTGTCTCTCTTGGTAAACCAGTCTTTTAATAGAAGGTCATTAATTAGTGATGCTGATGTTTATTAAAATTATCATAACACAAAACACTGAAGGCAAACAGTTTCCATCAGGTAGAACTGAGTGGCTCTGAAATCACTTTTTACAAACAAGCAAAGTTTCAGTTTAAGATTTATTTACAAGTTTAAGTTTAATAAAAACTTTAAACTCAGATTCTCAAATGAGTTTCCTTTACTAAACTGCATCTGTAGGTCTCTGTTCATAAACATAAACTAGACTAAACTAATTTACTATAAAATCAAATCGTGTTTGTATAAATTCAGAATAAAGACCCGTCAGTCTCAACTGCATATGAGTACATATTTCTATATTGTGGTCTGTTTACACAAAGTTAGGTTAGTCCATCATTTATGTTGAATAGACTCTCCCAAAATTTTACACTGCTGCACTGATGTTGAACCGTGTGCTGCACTGGGTTGGTATGACCAACAGGTCAAAACAAGCTCAAAACAAAGTGACCGCTGTGCCCTGATTGGTGTTCTTACTTTGCGCTTTTTTGGTTTTGAGATGTTATGTTTTTATACACACATAAACCAAAAGGAGCGACAGATTTCTCATAATGTGGTGGAGTAAAAAGTGAGATATTTGACTTTGAAATGTAGTGGAGTGAAAGTAAAAAGTCCCCAAATGGAAAAACTTCAGTGAAGTACAGAAACACTAAAAAACTACTTAAGTACAAAAACCAATTACATTTACTTTGTTACTGTCCACCACTGGTAACTATATAATATTCACTTAGTACTACAAATTATTCAGTATCCACTATGAATTACTCAGCATCTTCTATTAATTATTCAGTATTGACTATAAATTATTCGGTATCTACTACAAATTGTTCAGTATATATTACGAAGTACTCCATATCGACTGTGAATTATACAGTAACTACTATAAATTATTCAGTCATCACAAAGAATGATTCAGTAAGTCCTATGAGTTTTTCAGTAACTGACAGAAAATATTCAATATCAACAAAAAATAATTCCATATATATTATTAATGATCTGTCAATTATTCAGTATCTACTGAGTAACTATATTTATATCCACACACAAATGCTGTAGGAGTGTAAGGGGTTAAACTTCCCTCCCCCTCCTGACGGCCCTCAGTGGTCTGAGTTTGGTGGAACATTGTGGAGAAAAAGAGGGAAAAGCCATTCAGCCAAAATGAGCTCACCTCCTCATGTGACCGCCTCCCCCACAGCCTCTCTCGCTCACACACACACACGCACACACACGCGCACACGCACACATGCACACACGCACACACGCACGCACACACATACACACACACACACACACACACACGCGCACACACGCACACGCACACACGCACGCACACACATACACACGCACACGCACACACGCGCACACACACACGCACACACGCACGCACACACATACACACACACACACACACACGCACACACACGCACACACGCACACACACGCGCACACGCACACATGCACACACACGCGCACACGCACACATGCACACACGCACACACGCACGCACACACATACACACACACACACACACGCGCACACGCACACACGCACACACGCACGCACACACATACACACACACACACACACACGCACGCACACACGCGCACACACACACGCACGCACACGCACACACGCGCACACACACATATACACATATACACATATACATACACACACACACACACACTGAAGAGCCCATGTGGAGTCGATACAAGAGTGGAAATATTTTCATGGGGATTACGTTGCCTTAGAGACAGCCATGCGTTTGACCCCGGCCAGACTGCTGTGACCTCTATGAGGTCATCGGTCTTTAGTGAGTGGGGGTCTAGAGGGTACTGATACACGCACACAGTCACCCTGATGGTGGGCACTTAATTGATCTGGTAAATGTTTAAACAGTAACAAAGTTACAGCCTCTTCTTTTCTGTCTTCTCCCAGCATCCCTCGCTCCTCCTTTCACTCACACTCACCCTGAACTCCTTCCCCACCAGACTCTCTATCTAGCATCCTGCATGCACTATCTGTCCAAACCAGCGTTTCTTCTGAAATGAAGGGTATTAATAGAGAGTCTGTCTCCCTCTTTTGTTGCAGCAACAGCCTCTACTCTTCTGGGAAGGGTCTAGATGTTGAACATTGCTGTGAGGATTTGATTGAGCATTAGTGAGGTCAGGTACTGATGTTGGATGGTCAGTTGTGGGTCACTCCAGCTCATCCCAAAGGTATTGGAAGGAGCTCCATTACTCCAGAGAACACAGTTCCACTGATCCACACCATGTCGTTTTCTGTTAAATATGCGTTTCCTTTTTTCTAACACTGAAAAATATAACTTGTACTTTATGGCTGTTTTGGCCAGACATAAATTAAATGAAAGGACGGCCTCTGACTTTTCCACAGTACTGTAGATCACCCAAGACATGTTTGGTGTCTGGAGTTTGCTTCTTTTTTTAAGATTTTTTTTCTTTTTTCTCCCCAATTTAGTCAAATCCAGTTCCACCCACTAGTCAAGACTCAATCGCACAATACCACCAGCTCTAGGAGAGTGAAGGCAAACACAGGCTTCCTCAGAGTGCTGTGAAACATTTTTCAAACGTGCGGGGAGAAGAACGCTAACCACCAGGTCTGTTACATCAGCTAACAGACCCCTGCGCTGGCTAGCATTGTGCTGAGTGATGGAGGGAGACAGGGGGCCATCCTGCCCACCTGAAGAGAGAGAGGAAAAGTGTGCTTTTTGCAGTCCCAGCTCTCCCCTGTAGCATCGCCGGGGATCGAACTTGCAATCTCCTAATGATAGGGCTTGGACAGTCCAGAAGTTTGCTGTTTTAGTTTTGCTCTGGAGCTACAAGGTTATTGTAGCTAACATGTAATGACAGCTAGTACCCCACCAATTAGCACTGTGCTAAGTGCATGCCTAAAGCATCACACACTTCACTAAAACCAAATGACCATTTCTGAAAGTGTCATACAGTGTCAGAAACCTCTTTACTCAAAACTCAACAAGGTTTGAGGCAAGTATGTCACGGATCAGTAAAGCTTGCTAATTTGCAAGGCAGAAGCTTCCACTGCTCCAGCAGAAGAAGAAGCACACTTTAGACACCAAACCTCTCTGTGACAGACTGATTGCAAAACTGTGTAAACAAACTATCGCTTTAACCAAAGTTGTGTAATTGTGCCTCACCTGCGATGGCCTGCAGTAGTCCACACACATTGAAGATACTCTTCTTCATGATGCTCTGAAAACACATGGTGAAGACAGAGATGAAGGCGACGGCGCACAGCAGGAGGATTCCTGCGGCCAGGAAGATGGAGGCGGCCTGCCAGAAGCCGCTGGCGATCTCGCCAAAGTGCACGGCGTACGGGCCGCACAGCACGCCACGCCGCAGCTGAGGCAGCCGGATGCAGCGTCCATACAGGCCCAGCGTGGGGCGGTAAGCCTCCCCCGCTGCCGACGCCCCGTGTGAGGAGATGACTGCGTCGGGGGTCCGCGGGAATCCCACCAGCCAATCGGTGCTCATGAAGGCGATCAGCTCACTGAAGGCTGCCACAATGCTGAGAAGAGTCCAGAGCATGGAACGGCACGTCACGATCACGTGACACATGCTGAGAGAGAGGGAAGGAGGCAGCACGGAGGAGGTCAGAAAAAAGAGAAACAAAATAAAGTTTATTATATATACACATCTGGACTGGCTAATCAACACTTAAATCAGGTGTGCTGGTGGTGGATTTGAACAAATCAGTGTGAAGGCTGGTGGTGTAGCAGTGAAGTCTGGAACAAAACACTGTTTTTCTAACCAACTGATAAAACAGCCTTTTACTGAACTGCACTATTGCTACAGTCTTTAATTTGACAAAGATGAAGCTTAAACACAAAAAGGCATCTTCTCCTGCACCCACTTCAGTTACCAGAAGAAAAACTATTTTTATCTGTAGTAGTATGTCTGTAAATACATCTGCTCATGCTTCTGGACCCATCAGCACTGATGTTCCTGGATGCATCAGCACACGCATTTACAAAGACAATGTTTTTTCATCTCTGCTCCTTTGTTGTGTTGATGCGATAGTGTGTGTCTCAGTGTGACGGTGTGATTGTGAGATTAGACTGATGCCGTGTAAGTGATGATCTTACTTGTTCAGTGAAATCAATTCTGATTATGGAGAGGAGAGTGAACCAGCCACCAATTCCCTCTGTGTCTCTCTCTTTCTCTTCTCTCTATGGTTCTTGTTGTTCACTCACACACTCTCTAGCTTTCCGCTGTCTTCTCTCTCTCTCTCTCTCTCTCTCTCTCTCTGTCTCTCCTCCTCTTCTTCTGTTTTCTACATCCTACTGAAGGAGTGGCACCATGGTGCCTGCTGGTCCTGCATAGAGAGACAGAGAGAGAAAAAGAGAGCGAGAGAGAGAGTAAAAGAGAGAGAGAGTTCAGCTCTTGTTTGGAGACCCATTTACAGAATAAAAGTGGAAACAGTGATTCTTGTGATTTCTATGAAACAGTAGGGTAAAAAATGAAAGAGAAACGATGCATCAGCTCTTCCCTCTAAACACACAGTGTCTTTGTAAGTGTGTGTTAGAGGTACTGGACTGGACATTGGAGGAAAAAAAAAACAAATAAGATTTTTATCTGGAACAAATCTCCTCTGACATATCACAGAACTGCTAACTCAACATAAAGCAGGAGTGTCCAATCTGTCTAACAGGGCCCCAGATTGGGCCATACATGGGTAGAGGACATGATAACACTATCCATTAATAATAATAATAATAATAATAATAATAATAATAATAATAATGTCTTTATTTATAGAGCACCCTTTATGCCAGTGGCAGCTCAAAGTGTTATTCTTCTGGACTTATTTTGAAAAAAGTTTAACTGAATAAAGATATGAATGAGCCGTCTAATTTTTTGCCATTCTCCTGTTCGTTGCCATATTTTGTCCTTCATAATGCACCATGTTTTCAATGGGAGACTGACCTGGACTGCACCCGCATTCTCAGGTTATACAGACGTGTGTAACACACATCGAAAATGACGGTGTCTAAAAGGCAGCATACATTCCTCCAAAATGTGTTCAGTGTTGATGGAGCTTTTACAGATGTGCAGGTTACCCACTAATACCCCCCCAGCCCCCCCCCCACACACACCACGACAGAAGCTGGATTTTGAACTTTACACTGATAACAATCTGAATGGTACTTTTCTTCTTTGGCTCAGAAAACACGAAACAGTCTGAAAGGTTGACTCGTCAGACCATAACACACGTTCCCACTGAGTATCTGTCCATTTCAGATGAGATTGAGCCCAGAGAATCTTGTAATCTTGTAACAATAGAAGAACCTTTTCGGTGCTATATGGAACCATATACATCACATTCTCCACCATTTCAACATGCAGAAAACCATTTAAGCAAGCAACTTTTTTGGAACACTTTACAGCCATCAATTTCAAAATGAGAAAAATATATATAAAAAAAACACTTGAGTTTTCATCATTAAATATCTTTGTGTTGTTTTCATTTAACTGCAGTCACTGCTTTCTGTTTTTATTTGCTCTTCACAAACTGGCTCAACTTTTTTGGGACTGAGGTTTTTTTAATCTGCTAGAACTTTAAAAGTCATGTAGTGTATCTTGTTGTTTACCCTGTTGAACTGAGTGACATCTGGATCACATATTTAAGAACCTCATTTTACACACTGGACAGAGAGCATGAGGCTTTAATTTACCTCCATCCTATACTGACCACAGGTCAGTCTGCAGCTGATAACAGTGTTTATCTCTGCTAGGCTCACATCTCATGCTGCCTTTAAAACTCTGTAATCTCTTTAACCCAGAGGCCCTCGTTTAAACACAGTTTTTGAGTTCTCTGTATCACCTCTATGGCGTTTATGATTTGCTAAGTGTGTAAAAAAATTAGCATTATTGTCTTATTTAACATCATCACGGCTTAATTTGCTTTGAGTTTGTTAATTTCACCATTTTTAATCATGAAAAGTCACAGATCTGTCACAGCTGAGCTACAGAGAGTGGAGTAAAGGTCTGAGGAGCTTTTTGCTGGTCGATGCTGGTTTTCCTAGCAGGGATGTCCTCTGTAGCACTGTGCTTTCTCATATCATTCCTGTTCTTGTTGTACTTTCAGCTTCACTCACCAGAAACTGCATGTTGTCCCAGAACGCCTCAGAGACATTTAATGGGACATAAAATGATAACAAGTAAGTTGCAGTGCAGTAAACAAAGCTTCGCCAGACTCAAAACGTTTGGTGTGCTGTTTGAAAGCTTGATGAATAAATCTGCAGGATACCAGACGATGCAAGTGGTGCTGTCGTTAGAAATATCAGGTTTTATTCTGCACTTTGGATGAGCTGCTTCGGGATTTTGCTGAGCTTGTGACAGTTTTGGACCCAAAACTTGTTGGTTGGGGTCGGGTCGGACTCAGACAGAGGACTCTCAGGCTTTATTCAGGGCCCGATTAAAGCTCTTGGATAGAGTGAAGTTGAGAGGCTGGTCCTCCCTATACCCCCCCACCAACTTCAGGGGTTATCTGCAGGTCGGTGAGTATCAGGGATCTGAACCGCTCTTGGAATGTGAATCCAGCAAAGCAGACAGAGACCAGAATGTAATTAAAGGAACACACACACACACACACACACACACACACTCACACACACACACACACACAGATGACGCATACAGTCTCAGCTGTAGATTACAGGATTGTTATGCAGGTGGGTGGAAATCTGATCTGTGCGTGTGCTGTTTTGTTTGCACACGTGTGTGTGTGTGTGTGTGTGTGTGTGTGAGTGTGTGTGTGTGTGTGTGTGTGAGTGTGTGTGTGTGTGTGTGTGTAGCTCCTGCTGTTGTTCCGGAGTGTTCTCAGGGGTTTTTGAGGGGAATCTGGAGTGTACAGAGCTCACAGGGTCATCATTGCCGTCTCCAGGACGTGTCTACGTTTACAGGCGTATACAAAGGTTTGAACACACTATGGTCAAATTACACAAGTAAAGGGAAGGTAACACAACAAGGAACAAACTTCAATATGACAGTTTTCAGGAAACTGTAGTGCACAATTTCTGTTTATTTGCTGAATTTCACATATTAGACTATAAGGTGCTGTTACTGCTCTATAAATGTCTTAATGGTGCAGTGGCATTAAAATTTGCAGAAGTAAAATAAATAAATAAAATATGGTCAAATCTAATGGTAAAATTGAATTATCTGTCCAAAGCTGATTCTCACACATCCCCTGTGTAAACAGCTCTTCCAGTCACACTTGTGCATTCAGTGTGTTCTGTACCAAAACATTTGAATGAAGTTGAAAATTTCATAATTGAATTGTTTCCTTGAGCAATAAAACACGAGAGGACATAAATAACATCAGCTGTGATTCAGTCGCAGGCACGAGGCAAACACTGCAAGCATCTCTAAAAACATGATGTCAAATTTTCTGTTGCTTTTATACAACAGTTCAGCAAAATAAAACAAAAAGTAACATAGAAACTCAGAAACAGGTCACTGTGTCATGTTTCTGGTTTCAGTCTGACTGAAAAGCTCAGGATCAGCAACAGATTTGGAATTAGACCTGCTGTCCACACTGTTCTTCAGAATCTGACCAACAAGGCTGCAGGTCAAAAATGACCTCATAGGACAGTGGGCACCAACACCCCCCACCACCCCCCACCCCCCCCGGAGATCTGCTGTCCTGCAGACCAGGGTAGGTGACCAATGTGACAGAAGTTCTCTAATGTGTCTATTTTCTGCGACTGCATGTGCTAAAGTAGGAAATTTCTAGCGGTTCACTGCAGCGTAACGCCAGTCTTTACTTAGCAAGTAGTGCTCTGAGTAATGATACAGTTACTGCAGAAAAAATAACCAATCGGACTGTGTCTCAGTGTCTCAACCAATCAGACTGTGCTGTCAGAACTAACTACCGTATAATAATGAACCAATAGCAGAACAAATAGCCGTGAGGTCAGATACACTCCTGTGAGCGTCACTAAGGGGAACGGCTCCCTGTAGTGGTGGAAAAGTGGGCTGAGTCCCCAACACAACACAAACAATACAAATGGGAAAAATAATATGTAAACAAAAAAGAGAAAGAAATAGAGGAAATCCTGATTACACAAATGTGGACAATAGTAAATCTCACACACACACACGCACACACACACACACACACACACACACACTATGTGAGAAAAGCCATTTTAATGTGCTTGTCTTGTGAGGACCACATGTCCTCACAATGATAGAACAACAGGACAGTTTTGTGTCCCCACTTGAGCATGTGATGTAGGTTTTATTAAAAACTGAAAGAGCAGAAAGCTCTGCCCTTTGGATACTGATCGCATTAACAGACAGTACAGTCTTTAGCTTCCCTTCAACATTACTACTACTCTAGATCACACACACACACACACACACACACACACACACAGGACAGTTTCAGGACAAATTCCATGCACAGTGTTGGCTCACCAGTGCTGGGACTGGGAACAGGACTTACAGTGCTGTGCAAAATCAGAGACCACCTTCATTTATTTCATTCTGTCTCTTGCTCGCTGGAGTCACATGAACATTTTTACTATTAAATTTACTATTATTATTATTATTATTACTTTATTTTTTGCATTTGATCTGTGTTTCAATCTGATTTTTCCAATCCCCAATTTCTGTATGGGCTCAGCTACATTATAAACGAGGGTTCTGTAAATTAAGTACAAGTTAATAATTTTTCAGTGTCAGGAAAAATACAGAAAACATGCATTTAATAGAAAATTACAATTACAAAAAACTCCTCAGCAGCTAACTCTACTCTCAGCTGTGTGAGTCAGTGAGTCACTCTCTCCCTTTATTCCAGCTTCCATTCTTTTCAGGAGACTCACTTTCAGCTCCTCAAAGAATCTGCAGACACACCTCCAAAGTTCAGTCTTAGAAGCTGGTTGATCATTTTCTGAAGTAATCAAACACATTCAGTGGTGTTGAGGTCTGGACTCTGGGGTGGTCAGTCCATTGTCCAGCTTCTTTGTTTGATGTGTCCGTCTCCTTTTCTCAGTGAGGTTCTTCTTGATCAGCTACACATCCTTTCAGACCCACAGCGCTGAGTCGTCTTCTCACAGTGGAAGGATGGACAGAAATGTTGTTTTCAGATCTGAAGCAGCTTGATTTCTCCTCTCTCAAAGATGAGAGCTTTAAGTGCTGTTTATCTGATGGGGCAGTTTTGGGGTCGACCAGCTCTTCCAGGTGGTTGTTAAGAGTTTCATTTTCTCTGTAGTATTTAAACAGTTTTTCAATTCCTGTCTTTTTTTGCTTATTTTCCTTCAACTTTTGTCTGTTATTTTAAACATAATTCTCTCAGAAACATCTAAAAAATGTAAAACTTGTACCTAAAGGCCATTTTGCCATGAAGTTAAATAAATGAAGGGGTCTCACCTTTGCTCAGGTCTCTATGTACATGACAGCTGTTCCTCACAAAAGGTCAACACAATGACAAGATGGCCCTAACGACCTCTTACTGAATAATACACTGATTAGTCCTCAATCATTTGATCACTTAAATATTAAAAAAACATAAAACATTAGAAGTAAATATTACACACGGCGAGAAGCGACACAGCGTCCACAGATCTGTACACATGTGACATGTTAGAATTCCACACTACAATAGGAATGAATGGACTCTCAAACTGGGTATTAGTGTTAAATAATAAGCCAAATAAGCCAAAACATGCAATGACTGTGGATTACTGGCCACAGCGTCTGGGGTCTAAAGTTTGTCTCTTTAGTTTCAGTGCTGGACCTTCAAGGCTAATGTAGCTAAAAAGTAATGGAAGCTTATACTCCACCAATTAGCGTGGTGCTAACTTCATGTCTAAACTATCATACACTCACCTCAAGCCATGCAGAGATGTTCAGGAATCTTAAATAGACTTATTCATGTGCTTTCTGACACTGTATGAAACACTGGTATATATAAACATTGAATTCAGTTTTTTGTCCTTGTTTATAGGAAAGACAGTATATCAATAAAGTGTTAGAAACCACATATCATCAAGGTTGAGCCAAAACCTCTTACCTCCAAGACGGAAAAGCATTCTTAAATTTTGATGTATGTTAATTTAACCAATTTTATTCCATGTAATTTAAACCACTTCAATCAAGCAGGAGTAAAACAACAGCACTAATTCACTGTATCTGCACAAAATAACTCCTCAGAGATGACAGTTGGAGGAACTCATTAACCCACACAGCTCCTCCGACCAGGAAACACTAACAATAGGGTCACCACAGATACGCTGGAGGAATGCGGGGAGACACAAAGCCAGGCAAGCAACGGAAATACACAGAGGGGAAAGAGAGACACACACATCATCCACAGGGGAATACTGAGGGTCAGAATCACCACAGTTACACACTGTGGGCTGAAACAGAGGACACGACGCTGCGCATGGAGAGGTCAGAGAGAGTCCAGCAGGCGTCTGCGTTTAGAAATGAAATACAACAGCAGTGAACAGCCAGGAAGAGACTTCTGCTAAACACAGAGCCTAAAATACTTTATTAGTGCAGAAATGCTACACTGCGCAACAGTGTTCACGTTTAGAGAACCACCGACTTTGACAGGAACGGGCCGTTTGACTGACATGCAAAACAAATGACCACAGAAAGTTCAACATGACCAACATGTGCGCAATGAAAACAAAGCCATGTGGTTTATTAGCCACCCAGGATCTCGTTTACTTACTAAAAAAAGCTTCAAACTAATGCCTTGAATAAATTCTTCCGTGCAATAAATACACACTTTAAAATGATGGTTCTTCAGGAGTTCTTTAGTAAAGAAAATGGTTCTATATAGAATCATGAATTCTCAAAGAATCATTTGCAAGCTCTTGGCATCATGAAAGTATTCTTCTGAGGAAAAATGTGCTGTAGACGGTTCTATACAGCACCAAAAAGGGTTCTGCTATTGCTACAAGCTTGACATCATCACTAGAAAAGAACCGTTCTACATTCTCAATCAATCTGAAGAATCATTCCGTTCACAATGCAAAGAACCCTTTAATCATGCAAGGGGTTCTGTGAGTGTTCATGGTTCTACATAAAACCATTTTCTTTTACTAAAGAACTCTTGAAGAACCCTCTTTTTAAGTTGACTGAAATTGTGCAAAGATTACAATTTCTTATTCCAAGCATTTAACCTGTAAACTGTCAGTACAGGCAGTGAGAGAGCTGTGGTGACTTTATCCAAAGATTGTGTGCAGCTACAGCAGTGCAGCGTTTTAGCGTGGAGTTCACATCAGACAGTGTGTGTAACTTTGAGTCTGACTCTAACTGAAACAGACCCTTCTTCAATGCTTATCTTACACCTCAAAACTCAACGTCTTTTTTACCAATTTTTACTAATTCCCAGAACTCTCATTTACTTTTTACTGTAGTATTGACGACTATTCGACTAATAACTTTTAAAGGTTGTGAAACCCCTACTGCACATATGTGTGTGTTTGCTTTTTTCTCATAAAACCTGCTGGTTTTTGGTGTAAAAAGCATTCTTCCTGGTGGAGAGCAGCCCCCTATCTGCCCCCATCCCCCCTCAGATTACACCTCCTCAGATAAGCGTTAGTCTGGTAATGTGAACTCACACAGACAAACACCTACATTACTATCTTTATGGGTCTGTTTCACTGAACTTTTTATGACCGTGTGGAAAGTCCAGTGTTTTACAATGTTACATGGTACAGTAATGTGATAACCTGTAATAAATTAATGTAACACATTACAGTTTAGGTTCTTATAACATATTGTAGTTACTAACAATACAAATTATGTGTCTGTAGGAGAAGAATATCAATTATGCACAGTGCATTTAAAACAAATTTCCTCTATATAGATTATCTGTGCCTGTTCTTGTTTGTAATTTGCTTTTGCTTGTGACAGCTGACTGCTCAACTTTAATGATGAATGTGAGCAGCACAAATTATGTAAACTCAGTGAACTAATCATGCTAATGTGAAACTGATGGATAAAGATTCCCGTCCTGAAAGAGAACCTTACCTAAACAGACCAAAACAGACTCGATTTACATTCAGGAACAGCTTTATAAGCTGATTTTATTTCAGATACTTTTGTTTTGTTTTTGTTTCTGAGTCGTTTTAAGTTTGCAGGACTGCTTTTAATCACCACAACTGTCTTTGCTGTCATAAGGGTAGGTATAGTAACAGGCCTTTTAAATGATGTGTACTGTGATATTTCTTTCTGAATACAGCACTGAAAGTGCTGCTGCTGTTTTCTCTTGTACATTCTAGTTGGTACAGAAGTGTGTTGGTTTTAGAAAGCAACGAGCGGTGAGAAGTGATGAATCCCATTGCAGTTTCAGAGAAGGCATTATTAATTTTCTGTATTTTATGTTTTCTACTGAAAGCTGCATTTTGTGTGATAAAGCATTTTACCTCATGGAGAAAATGAAAAATGTGATTTCACACTAACTACAGTTTATCCAGCACAGCTGTGTTCAGTCCCTGAGTAAAGCAACCAGGAGATCCTGGCATGTTCCAGAGCGCAGTGATCAGCCCTGAAGCCAGACAGAGCTGAATCACTAAACGCCAAACAGTCATCTGTCACAGAAACAGTGAAACAGAATGGAGAAGAGGAGAAGAGGATGAGGACTGAGTCACGGCAACTCCAGCTCAGCATGGGAAGATCCACACTTTCCCCTCTGACGCTGCCGCTCACCAACTAACGCATTACATCAACGCTTACTAACTCAGACAACAGCCCAGCTGCTCTGGAGGATTCAGACTGCAGAGATTCACCAACTGTTTCCAGCCCCACCACCTCCCACTCTGCACACTGCAGTCCTGAGCTTACCAACCCCTTCAGCACTAAACAGAACCACAAGCTCCCCACATCGGGATCCAGATGTGGCAGTTGCCTCACTCAGTAATGGACAAAGAGCGCCCAAATCCACAGCTCGAGCGGGTTCCAGATACCACAAACAGTAATACAATCACAACCAAGCCTCACAACCTCCACCAACTACCAACTCCACCATCTCAACAATAGAATGAGTCACTTTTTTCCCCATAAGTATTCGCCTATAAGATCCCTAACTGCAGATCTGGAGCTCCAGACTACCACAAGGATCTTTCTACAGAGAAGGAGCTCAGCTGGATGAAGCTGCTAAGTCACTCAGAGCAGGTAAATAAGAGCAGGTGAATAAGAGCAGAAGAAAGATGTCTGACCGTTTGTGAAACTGATTTTGTTTCCATGTCCCGAACGCTGGGCTCCTTCCTCTCCACAGCTCCTCACTGAATGAGTCTATCCTGCAGCCTGGAGGAGCTTCCCCATCCCCCCAACCCCCGGCTCCACCTCCAAACCCTCAGAGCGGTCAGGGGCACCCCCAAGCCCCTCCCACCTGGCGGGAGTTCCACCCCTCTGGCAGGAGCCCATCTCTCAGCTCTGAATCTAGGTTACAATAACACAGACTTGGAAAGCCTCCCTGCTCTCTCTCTCTCTCTCTCTCTCTCTCTCTGTGTCACTACTTCTCTAACTCTCTGAGTTAAAAATAATCACAATAATAATAATAATAATAATCATCATCATCATCATCATCATTTAACTTGTATCACACTTTTATGACCGTAGTAACTGCACCACTGTAAAAAAAAGACAAAGTAATAATTAAATATCTAAAATTAGATTAATAAAATACTAAAGGCCATTGTATAAACACAAAACAACAAAAAAACAGTAACAATTTCTCCATGACCATGAGCTAAAAGCTAAAATATAACGAATAAAAGAAAGTAGAAAACACAATCAGACATGTTATTTTATGAAAACAATAAAAATTAACATGACATGAAGAGACGTGGAAAACAAACTCTTCCCTGTCCTGAAGCTCAGGTGGTGGAACAAACTCCCCCTGGCTGTCTGAACCACTTTGTGAAGCATTTTAATACTAATGTAGCACTTAATGAAATTTCTTATTTCTGTATTGAGTACATTTCCTTCTAGCTATCAGCACTGACGTCAATGATCCTGTCAGTCTCTCAGCTTTCCAGACTAGTTGAAGTAAATTCTCTGAGCAGAAAACGAAAGTCACTGTCTATAAGAATGTCTGCTAAATGCCATAAATGTAAAAGTTACACCTTTAGGTGGCAGAAGTGAGTAATGTTTGTATATTGGACCGCTGTTTCTTTCTGAACACCTGCAGTTGAAGCTAGCATTACTACCAAGCAAACTACCAAACTTAAAAAAGCTAATTTTTCACACTTCCAGGTGAGGATAAAGTCACCACTACACCCACCAGAATGTAAACTAGTATTACTGGGCCACTTTCACCAACCATTCTTAAGAAGAAATTTCTTCTTAAACCCACTTACGCAGTTTTGACGAAGATTCTGACTCACCAGTGTTTTCTTATTTGGGATTAGTTCTGAGGAAAGAACAAAGACTTTTCTTAGGACCTTTCTCAAGAACACGTTTAACAAACTTAGGATGATATTGGAGAATAAGGCCCAGTGTAACTTTAGCCACCTCGGTCGCTAACATTAGCATGTATGTTAGCATTGTGCTAATTATAAACGGACCATTCCTCTTTCATCTGCCTATGTTTTTCTTATTCACCTGGTGGACATTAAGTTGTCCATCACAGCCATACATACTCACGAGCTGTTGACCCTTGTGTGTATGCGTGCTGGTGCAGGGGAGAGTTTAGAGACAACGACATGCACTGTTGACCTCCTAATCCAGCCGCTCAACACCACACAGAGCTCTCGCTGACCCCTGGTCAGTCTGAAAGGCTTTGAGACAGAGCTCTGATAGCATTTGACAGGTCTAAGGACGGAGACACGGCCCAGGCGCCACTTCAAAGAGGCAGGAGAGAAGAGGCCTCTGACCTGAGCGTAGCAACAGCAGAACAACAAACCGTAAACATGACCACAGCCCAGCGTTCCTCAGCGCCGCTAAGCGCGGAGACGACATCTTTCATCCTCTCTGACAGACGGGCTGAAAATCAGCACAGAAGGGAGAAAGAGGATAGAGTGGGAAAAAAATGAGGGGTAGGAGAACCCTGGACACGGCCCCCGTAGGACCCTCCGCTAACAGATCAGAGATAAAAGCACAGAAAAGATTAGAATAACCTCCTTTAAACGGAATGTCCAAACTGAGAGAAGGGACTGTAGAGGGCAGAACTGTCCAGAACCCCCATTTCACTGACTTCACTTTTTAAAAATTTCAGGCGGTTACCTTCCCAGGTCCTCCATGGTGGCAGCTCTTTTCCTACATTTTATCTGACTTACTTCTGACTCATGGCTCATTGAATCAAGTGTAGAAATTGTGTGAAAAGTGCAGATTATAAACGGTCAATCCAGACCACATTTACCTTTGTAAGTAGAAGATGAAATATTTTACTATCATTTGAATTTGACAAAAGTTACTGTTGTGTTTTCAGTCTTATTTTGCAGAAAGAAACACTAAAAGTATTTAAACAAGGAAAATAATGTCAACAGTCTTCTAAAACAACCATGAAAACAGTGATAAAATGTGATGGAAAAGCTGCACTGGGACGAAAGCTAAGACAGCATTTAGGGCTGGGAGTCGATCCCAAAAAGAGCCGAGTCTCCAGTTCCAGGCGTTTGGGAAGCAGAGCTTTGGACTCAATTCCACAAAGTGACATCTGGGTTTTCACAGTGTGAGATATTCTGCTGTCAGTGTCAACAGAGCCCACCTGAAAAACACACTCTCTCTAAATTACCATTTAGATATGCAAATTGGATGTTATCTAATTAAATATGCACATACATTTACATATATTTAAAACACTGTGAAGACACACTATAAAGAAAGGGTGTATGCAGATCTGTTTGTTGAAATCACATTGTTTCATTGTTTAATTAAGAAAGCACTGCAATTACAAAATGTTTCTCAGGTCATTTTGTTTAATATAATTAGCATAAATCCAGCATGAATGATATATGAGGAAGTCCCTCATCATATTCTTCATAATACGATCAGGAACAAACATGTAGAATTTTATGAATGCAGATATTCTAGAGGTTGAAACGTTCTGAACGTAAAGACGAACTTATTTTGAGAAAAACTCTTTTTTTCCATATTAAATTCCACAGGAAACAACCTTTGTGACACATGATGTGGTTGTGTCTTGTGGGCGGAGCTACGTCTTAATTAAAGTTCTTAACCTCTGAAAAACACAGATAGGTTTCAGTGTTTCAGCTACAGTGTTCTCATAGCCTGAGACCGCCTCAGTCAGACCCTTACTCTGTCCTGCCTTTCTTTTGCGTGTGTTTTTGTGTATGTTTTCTTTTGTATTTGCTTTTTTACAGACTTTGTGAAAAGCACCAGGCAAACATCTGAGAATTAGAGAGGGAAGGAATGCAAAATAGCACTCATGACTTTCAATTTTCTGTTTGTTTCTTTTAAAACAAAACACGTTTGGCCATCAGCGGATGCACTTTTCACTACCCCTGCATGGACAAATCATTTTTAAAGGAAATTGAATCTTAGATTTCTTTAGCTTGACTCCAAACTACTGCAGGAGAACCAGCAAACCGCGCTCAGATCAGTGTTAAAATGGCACCTTCAACCATTTCTAGCGTCATCTCACACCTCCTCGGCCCCCCACCACAGGGGGCCCACCGTCTAAACACAAAGCCTTCAGAGGAAATCCATTTACGGACCCCGCTGTAAGAGTTAACCCATTATAGGCCTTAATAATAGCTTGAGGAGGATTAGCGAGAGACATGAGGGCTCTGGAAGCCATTTGTTATCTAAAACAACGTGGATTTACAGTCCAGCTCCTCAGTGGAGGAGCAGATCTACAGTCCAGCTCCACAGTGGAGGAGCAGATCTACAGTCCAGCTCCACAGTGGAGGAGCAGATCTACAATCCAGCTCCAAAGTGGAGGAGCAGATCTACAGTCCAGCTCCACAGTGGAGGAGCAGATCTACAATCGAGCTCCAAAGTGGAGGAGCAGATCTACAGTCCAGCTCCACAGTGGAGGAGCAGATCTACAGTCCAGCTCCACAGTGGAGGAGCAGATCTACAGTCCAGCTCCACAGTGGAGGAGCAGATCTACAATCCAGCTCCAAAGTGGAGGAGCAGATCTACAGTCCAGCTCCACAGTGGAGGAGCAGATCTACAATCCAGCTCAACCAGTAAATATTACAAATAACAGTACAAACAAAAATAAAAATGTGAAATTAGTGACCCCTTAAAATCTCAGGATTATTAAATACTAAGGCATATTATTTAGTAATTACAGTGAATACATTTAAGGGTTAAAAATGTTAGCAGACTGCAAAAACCCATTTTCAGATAATCATTTTGAGATTATCGTGATAAACTCAAAATGAGAAATTTCAGATATATTGACTAGAGTTTTTTTATTTTACTCATTTTACGCAGTGTAGATGTTTGCACCACTCAGGAACCCAGAGCCCCCACTGATTTAATAATGTGCACTTAGGGGGTCCCAATCCTGTCTTTCAGCCCAGAACCACTAAACCCACTCCTGCACATCACTTTCCAACAACAGTCATCAAAAACTGTCTGTCTATCTGTCTATTTGTTTATTTTTAGGATCCTCATTTGCTGCTATCATGATAGTCACTATTCATCCTGGGGTCCAGTAGACATACTATACATTACAAAACAGTGCAATGACAATCAACGAAACAAGTCATACAAAAAAAACAAGAAAGAAACTGAGAAAAAACAAAACACATCCCTGCCCACCATGAAACTCCACCATAATATTATTGCAACTGTCAAGGACTGACCGACCTAACTGATCTTTATATTTATTAAATAGTGTCTTTTTATTAATTTTTAAACATTATACACATCACTGAGAATATCGCTGCTGTCGTTTTTCAGTTTTTGTCATAATGTGAAAACGCCTGTTGTCCTTTACATTGTGTGTATATATTATGATGAATGGACCAACAGAAAAGGCCCAAAATGATGTGGGAAATTGTCTGGTTCCACTGACTTACATTAAAAGTAAAGTATTTTTTTTTTCTTTCTCCTGTAAAGTTACTATTTTGGAGATTTTGTTCTGACAGCAGTGATACGAGCTTTCGTTCAGTCTGACTTGACTCAGATTTAGTGGTTCACTGTCGCTTCTTAAATGAAAGAAAAGAATACAACACAGAGGAGCTCATCTTTGCACTCTTCTGCATCTTCATAACTTTGTAATACAGCCGTTTGACTTCTGCTCACTTATTCCCAGCCAAATGAGGCCATATGGGGTTCAAACAGAGACAAAGGCCATCTGGATCCCAAGGTCATTCTCAGCACTTTGAATCAACACACTGAAAGGCCAAAGATGTTGTGAATGCACAAGAAAGGAAGCTGCTTTAAGAGCAATAAATCAGAGCTGTGTGTTATAATGCTCTGGGGTCAAACGATGTCATCTTATTTCAGAGATTTAAAGGGGGGGCTGTCCGAGGATCCCCCACACAGTGATACTGACCCATAAATCCAAAAACAGTCCAATTCAAAGGCTTAGACTGAAGTTCAGACTGATTCAGGCAGAACGCAGCAGATCTCAGACTTTCAGTGACTTTATCATCTGTTACTGCAGTGAGTGATGCAGAAGCAGAGAAGAGTTACTGCACTGACTGTGCGCTTTTATGTAAGAGGGCTGAGGCGCTACTGGAAGGTTAGCAGCGCAGACCCTCTACCAGCCCCCTTTCCTTCCTCACTGGAAGCGACTCTGCTGATGAAATTAGCCACCACGCCACTTTAGCACACAGCTAATAAGCGCTAAGGTCTGCAGGAGTGTTCAGAACCTGACCAGCACACTAGCCTCACACTCTACATTCAACCTCTGTGCGTGTGTATGTGTGTATGTGTGTGTGTGTGGAAGGCTGGCTTTCATGTCAGGAAACGGAGGAATGCAGTACGGGAAACACAAGGTCCTTCTGAATCAGGGAAAAGCTCTTACTGGGCTTTTTTTACTGGTTTAAAATAATAATAAGCAGTTATCTCAGTTTTTCCTCTACTTGAACAACATGTTATTCTATCATAACTCATTAGGACTCAGTTTTCAGTATTCACCTGCTCATTAAAAAAAACTATTAACCTCTACAGATTACTCAGTTTCTACTATAAATTATTCTGTCTCTACAGTGAACTATTCAGTAACTACTATAAATTATTTAATATCTACTATGAATTATTCAGTTTCCACTATGAATTACTCAGAATCTACTATGAATTACATTAATTATTCAGTATATATTATGAATTATTCTCTCTTCTAGGAATCTTGTAAATTCTGTATATTTTTATACATTTTTTAAAATATTGTCGTTGTCGCTTTTTGTTATGTTTTAACGTCCTTTACATTGTGTGATAGACTGAGTGTTACCATGTTTTCTATTACTGTGTAAAATAAGTTCTGCTGCCTTTATTGCTGGATTCACTGCGACTGTTTCTCAGCAAGTATGAGTGCAATTCAGAGCCAGATTCACATCACAGTGGAAACACTTACCACTAGGCCTCATTCTCCAATATACAAATGTGTTCTTAAGTGTGTTCTTGAGAAAGATCCTAAGAAAAAGTCTCCGTCAGATTCATGACGTGTTCTTAAAACGAAGAACTGTTCTCTCCTTTGTTCTCGAGTGTGTGTAGATTCTGTTCTTACCTAAGAACAAATCATAAATAAGAAAACAGTGCTGAATGTCAACATTGGTCTTCGTCCAAGAAGACCAATGGGTTTAAGAAGAAATTTATTCTTAAGAATGGTTGGAGAATGAGGCTCATTGATTTCATCAGTGGAACAAACAGCCACTAAACCTATTTATGTGCAACATTATGAGCTTTGTGAGATCATGTTCTTCAGAGTCTGGTGCTAAGCTGCTCTCAGACCAGTTGTACTTTTTTAGCATTTCGCTAATACGAGAGCAGACGTTACTTGTCAGTCCCTTCAGTTGTCTGGAAACATCTGTCCATTTCATCTTCTGCTTGTAAATGCCTCTGCTGTTCTGCATTTAGGAGCCCAGATCCAGAACTCATTAGACACGGGTTTGTGTTGAAGGTCTTTTCTGCGTCCTCACACACACACAGACACAGAGACAGACACACACACACACATTTATATATATCAAAAATGAATTACCAGGTCTGACGAGTGTATGTGTCTATTATATATATATATATATATAGACACATATACTCATGAGACCTGGTAATTCATTTTTGCCCTCTGTGGGGGACATGAGTCCCCAAAACATATTTCAAAAACCATATAAGCTACAGTGCTACACTTGAACCGGGTGTGCCATGTAGAGACATCCTGGCCTTTCCAATGATGTATCATATGATTGGGTGTGTCATTCACAACAGGAGTTCTGCCTTTTCAAAGTTGCTGCCATCTCAGCAACCACATTTTATGGGTGCTAAAGAAATAGTTGAAAAATATACATTTATGATGTTTTTAAAGCCTATAGTAGATATGTTTTAGGTAGAAAAATGTTTTAGCTATTTTTCAGAACAGTTTTTTTTATTGATATGCATAAAAGTTTAATCACCTAACAGCATACTTTTTTTGATGTCCTCTGTGGTGGACACTGTAACTAACTTAATCTGTTTTTACATGAAATTCATAGTATCACAGGTGACAGGAAACTGACTGAGGCAGAGAAAATTAAAGCATGATCACAGTTAGAAGAAACAACATGTAGTCTTGCCAGTTAAATACATTACTGTGATATTACCGGATCTATTTTTCTATCTGTGTGGAGGCATTTAAAAAAAATAAAAAAATAATATATATATATATATATATATATATATATACACACTGGGTTGTGCTAAGTCGTGTGTAGTTAGTTGGTTAGTTGTATTTAGTTAATTGAGATATCCTAGCGTACAGAAAATGATCCGTAGCTGTTATCCTTTTCTAAGAGCGCCGTGGTTTATATGGTGTTCGCACAGCAGCTGGTACAACGTAGTGGGTGACACAGGAGACTCAGGCAAGCAGAGCAGAAGTGTCCCTGGGCAAGACTCCTATGATTAAACTGGTTGCTGCTCTGGAGCGTCCAAACACAAAAACGTTGAACTGGGAAGGCGTAAACACTTCGCAGCTACTAATGTGGACGTGGGGCTCTGTATCAGAGTGTCTCTCCTGTGTGTCGTGTTTGTAACTATTACTGTTTTATTCATTTTATTATATTAATATTACTGTCAATCTGTAAAAACTATTTTTACCGTCAGACAGTGGGACCAATACACACTGCAGATTCATACCGGATTACAAGCACAAATCTTGTCAGTAATCACTGGAATTACAGCACCTCCCTAATTAAAATGAATCCAGCTGTAGAGGGACTTTAGAGACCAGCTCCCTCAGACAGCAGTGTGTGGACAGCAATGACAGATCACTCATTTCTGCTCACGGGTGGTCAGGCAGCTTTTCCTCTGAAAGTATATTCGGACACAGAGCTGCTCCTGCTTTTCTGAAACCATCACCGCTGTCAGCAGAGCTGCGCTTCAGAGACACGGAAACACTGCTGCAGCAAAACCACATCAGTGCTGGACATGGAGGTCACCTGGACAGTCTGGGAAACCCTGTCTGCTCCGACATACTCAGTCTTTCAAAACCAATGTGTTGCAGATTATTGTAAATAAAATAACTGTAACTTAATACTCCTCAACTTCACACGCTTCAAATAATTAGTGATTAGCATTGATAAAGCAGTAGAACACCAAGAATAAGGTTGTAATAAAATTAATATCTGAATACAATGTACAGAAAAAGTACATTCAGAATGAAGTTATAATAAAAAAGTCTAGGATTAGGCTTTGTATATCAGAAGTGGTGACCAACTCCTGAGGCAGATAAGCTGGCAAAAAAAGGAATGGAAATGAATAATTCCAGTATATTATTCATCATTTAATAACTTATTGTTGTTCCCAAAGCGGTATATACAATTGTATATACTATATATTATTGTTAATGTTGTATAAAAGTGATGAAAATGATTAATGTTGATACTGTAAAAAGATATGTTGTTTTAAATGCCCTAAATTTTTGGGTTCACTCAATATTAAACTGCTTAAAAGTTAACAGAACAACAATCGGCTACAGTCAGTCAGTCAGGCTGAGGTTTTTAAAATAAAACATTAAATATTTTTTACAGTGAAATGATTCCACCCTTTTAAATGGTAGTGTAGACTCATCACAGACTGAGTGTGTGTGTGTGTGTGTGTGCGCATGTTTGTAGGGGGGTGTTGGCTGAGGGGGGGGGGTGTTCCTTCCCCACATGAGCAGCATTCCAGGCTTTTCAGTTTGCGCTGATTTAAGAGCACTTCCACTGACAATCCCACACAGAAACCCAACACCGCTTTCACACACAGCTCCTATTATCTAGAACCATCAGATCCTCTTTAACCCCCACCAAACTGCCCACGAGCCCCAGGGGGTAAAAGACTCACCCAGACCAACCCCCTGGGGAAAAACCTTGACACAAAGCAGGACATTAAACAGTTTATTTGGTAAAATCTGACTGATTTTTGTATTATACATATATATATATATATATATATATATATATATATATATATATATATATATATATACGGGGATTCAAAAAGATTCATCCAATTTCAAAGCACCATATTTTTACACCCCTGAGGTGCCGAGGAACCAATCACAATCCAATTGAAAGAGGGGGTCATAGAGTGTCTGACTGTCAGTGGAAGATGGCTCCCTTCAGTCTGTGAGGAGATGAGACCCCTGAGCAGAAAGTGTTCTGCGTTCTCCACTTCAATAAGAGTGAATCCGTCATAACTGTGCAGTGTGATTTTCGTGGGCAGTGAAGCTCCAACAGCTCAGAGCGTTCGGCGTTGGTTCCACAACACTGGATGATCTCCGAAATCGCACTGAAAGAGCCGTGAGTGCAGCGACACCCGACATGCTCAATCCAGTATGGAATGAGTTTGACTATGGCGTTGATGTTGTCTGTACAGCTGGAGGAGGTTCAGACTGAGACCTTGTACAATTACATAATAAACTTTATGCTCATTTAAACCATTTACAGTTTACTGCATTGATCTGTAATGATTTACAGGTGAAATAAATCATTTAGAAATCGGATGAATCTTTCTGAATCACTCTGTATAGATATATACACACACATGCACAATTCTTATTGAATAAGTCATATTCACAGAGTTTTGAGTGAGGGGTCTAAAGCACAACCCACGTTACAAAATACGTTGCGTTAAACTACACATTTCCACCAGAGACGATCCCAAATCTTACAAAGCACAGCTTTAATACAACCCCAATCCCAAAAAAGCTGGGACTCTAGAACATAGAACACATATCAGATGTTGAAAGTGAGACATTTTACCATTTCATGAAAAATATTTGTAACTATATTATATAATATAGTTTCGGTTGTACTGGGGGGAGTTTCTGTTCTACCAGGAGGAGTTTTGGTTGTATTACGAGGCGTTTATGTTGTACTGGGAGGAGCTTCGGTTGTACAGGGAGGAGTTTATGTTGTACTGGGTTCTCAGTCCATCTGTTTTAAATGTGTCTTGGGTGCATTTACACTTTTTAAAATGCATTTTTATGTGGTTTGGTCTCATCCAGATATAATCCTGATGCTCAAGGCACACAAAGTGACCATGTCTTAGTCACATGCATCGTTGCTGTTTGAGTCCAAGGTCGAGGGAAAATGTCCATCTCGCTGTGCGAGCAGACCGCTCATCAACTGGTCAGTATTGGAGTGCCCAGGGCCATGTGGATGTGTGTGATAATGGAGGTCACAACGACATGTGTACCATCCTTACAAAGTTCTTTAGCTGGCCCATGCAGACACATTTTGGGGGGACATACATGTGTGGAGTTAGCCGTGTGTTCAGAGTAGGTCAATGATAACAGGATGTGGGGGGCTCTATTTCGGTTCTGCTCTGTTTTGTTTGCTTTTAGAAGCTTTCCTCTCTGAAACAGAGGCAGGTGGACATCAGCAATACCACACTGCATCCTCTCTCCACACACACACACACACACACACACACACACACACACACACATTTATCACTGAAACAGCGGGTCCTCACAAACAGCTCGCAAACACGGCACCAGCGGATGCAGGGCATTGGCCTTGCTAGGGGGACAATAGAACAAAGCGGGGGCAGCAGTGCATGCTGGTTTTTAGATCAGGCTATAAGTGCTTTGTGTTTCCTCACAAGTGTGCGCACTGCTCTGAGCAAAATACCATAACACTAAAGCAACGGTTCTGCAAAAGATCTAATTTCTCTTGTTTTGATCCCTAAATGTAGTTGGTCAGCCTAGACATGTCTGTTCTCTGAGGTTTCCTTCTTTTGTTTAATGCTAGAGGCTAATGTAGCTGAGAAATAATGGAAATTTATACCCTACTGCTTAGGATTATCCTAACTGCATGTTTAAATCATCCCATACTTGCCTCAAACCACACTGAGTTGTTTAAAGTGCCCATAAACTCATAAACTGAACCAATAACTATGTTACAAATATGTGTACGTGGAATTATTATGTTCAGGAAACTACTAAAAATGGCATAGGAGCATCAACACTCAATAAAAATACAAAGCTTCATGCGGCATCAGAGCCCCATCAGTCAGCTTAGCCTTCTCATTAAGCTAACATCAGCCTCTGGTGCTAACAAGCATGTGCAAGCATGTAACAAGCACAGGTTCACTCACTCAGATTTGAGTCTTTATCCTCTAAACTTGCCTCAGAGCAGCTTCAGTGAGCCCAAATTGATGGTGGTTTAGCCTTTTCCCTAAGCTAACATTCGCCTCAGATGCTAGTAAGGAAATGAATTAAAGTAGCCTAAGCTAACAGCTCCACACACAAAGATACAGGGTCACTAGCCCAGATGTGAGTCTTTATCCTCCAAATCTGCATCAGTGAAGCTTCATTGACCTGGAAGTGAACCTGCGTGGTTGTGTGTACAGATGTTCAGGCCTTCTCACTAAGCTAATGCTAGCTTCCAGTGCTGATGTATAGCAGTGCTTCCAGCAGCTGTTGTCAACGCTTGGGGCTCATGGCTCTTGTTGTAAGCCTCTCATTTGTGTGTTTTAGTAATCTGCTATGAAGAGCTCACAAATCACTTTTTCGAATAAACTTAGAAGAAGAATTCTGTGCTACATTAACACATATGATACAAATATCAGTGTATATATAACCTTATAAAACATTTTTGTGTACAGCGGGTCTTGAAGTAAAATAGTGAAAAAATGAAAAAGTTAAATAGTCTCGCTTTTGTGTTTTCTGAAGCCCCTTTCACATCAACACTTTTACATGGAACTATAATGGTAATTAAGTGTGAACACGAGCTGGAGGACGAGTTCAATCCTTGGAAAGTTCCCAGGAAAACACACATGTGAACAGAAGCAGATGGGTCATTCTACAGAAACGTCCATTTTTGCGTTCCTAGCATTTACAAATACATTACCCTTGAAAAACATGTCAGGGTTACAATTTTTAAATATTTTAAAATAAAAGAATACATTATTTTAACAATTACACCTTCTTGAGCCTCAATTTAGCAATACTGGTTTTTAAATCAATCATACAGAATTCCAAGCACCACAGAAGAGCTCGTCCCCACAGTCATGTGTAAAGGATGAGGCCATATTTTGAAGAAAAAAACATTTTTTCTACAATTTTAACTGCAATAATCTAAGCGTGACTATGAAATATATTAAATTAAAATTAAAAAATAAATTACAAAAAGAAAACAAATACCAAATAAATATTATAAAATATATAATGAAAGTTGTGGTCCCCAGGAGTCGTGTCACTGGTGTTACTGCATAACCAAAAATCTCTTATTTTGTAATAAAAGTCACACTGATGACATCACTCGACTTCCTTCTACCTGTTTTCTGAGGATCTATGAAGAAAAGCTCATGGTGAGTCCACTGTGTCTTTCAGTTAGCAGAGATTTTCTCATTTAGCTCATGATTTCATATGAAGCTTTTAGCTGAAGTCACTGGTGTGACCGACTTTATTCTGAGGTAGTGGTGAAAAAATAGAATACAAATGGATTAAATTCCATATTTTAGTGGATATTCCACGATTGACAACATGTGGTTTGATGCTCTGTAGCAGTTATTTTGTAAAATGTATTTTTTATTAAAAGCGTCACTGGTGTTACTGGTCTCTGGTGTTACTGTCTCTGGTGTTACTTTTCTTTTGTGTAACACCAGAGATGATCAGTAATACCAGTGACTCCTAGACAGATAAAAAAGTGGGTGTTTCTGTAGAATGACCCAGATACAAGACAGTCCCATCTTGATCACAGTGGAAACACACTTTAGTTTTAGTTTGGCACACAGCTGCACAGCTGCCACTGCACAATAGCAACACAGTATGGCCAGCATGCATTTGAGCAAAAACATGTGTGCAATTTTTCTGACCAATATTGCAAATATTATTATTTTCTGTAAATTAAGGTCCAGGTCTTTTTTGTGGTCAAGAAAAACGCAGAACATCACAAGCCAGACTGCCAGTTAGTGGATTCTGTTATGATGTAAACAGAACACGAGTGATTGCGTTTTAATGGTCTAACTCACCTACAGGCAGCTCACAGGCTCATTGTTATGAGGTTAAATTTCTTTACTTACTATTTGGACAAGATTGTTGATGGAATAAAAATTGTGATCTGAAATCTTGACTGACCTTACAGCGCTATTATGCATAACATACTGATGGACACTACTGAACTAAGCATCTCACTGGCAATTCATTCTGAGAATCTGGTGATGGACATTCATTCAGAGTGCAGAAGGAGCTTATTTTCATTCTGTTTATTCAGAGTAACGATAAAATGAATCTGGAGTTGGAATTAACGCAGTGAGATAAACTGCAGCAATGTTTCTGCGCCGTCTATAAAGGGCTGCAAGTGTGAATGACGCCAAGCTCAAACATCAGCAGTGCTGGTAATGTAGCAGGTTTTAAGTGTGAAAATGCTACAACACTGTGAACAAAAGTCCATCACTTGGCTAAACGCAGTGCCAGCCATCTTGAAACCCCCTCTGAAGTGTCAGTTCCTGCCTCCTGTTTGTGTGTCTCTCTCACCTTTAAGACCACCTGAGCTGCATTTAACAAAGAAGTTACGGCAAGTCCTCTCCAAAGGTTAGATCACTTTACTTATGAACAATCGACGTTTGTCAGGCGTGTTGTTTATCATATCTTCCCTGCTAACTCGACTTATATGTAGCATGTAATGGACTATAACAAAAATGGGGGTCATTCGGTCACAAAACAACAGAAATGTGAAGCAGGGGGGCTGAGGGGGCTGCAGCACCCCCAGATTTCAGGACTGCTTAACTGCAACTACTTTTTACTTTAAGTTTTGCAACTGAACTCATGAGACCTATGCGTGTTTATTTTAGGGTGGCTTTTATAATTTTTTACTTTATGTTGTATTTAAATATTTTCAAAATCTGTAGTGGTTTTGCACTGTTAAACTTAATTACGCCACCAGCAGATGGCCCCTCAGAGGGCACGTCACTAAAACACAAGCAATACTAGAGGCCTAATATAAACTTTAAAATGTATCTAACGTAATAATGTCCCACATTATATCAACAACCTGCAGAGAGCAGGGTGAGCAGGGCAGGTATCAGCGGTTTGATGTGTCAGTTCTATTTGATGTAGATAATAATAAGCAGTTTTTGCATGATGTCACAGCATACATCACATATACACTGCTTAAGATCCATTCCGTCACCTTCACACAGCAGGCGATGTTACAAACATAATGACAAATTATATCTTGGAAAGGAGTTTTTGAACAAAAGAAAGGTAAAGTTATGAAAGTTATGAAATCCCAGGTGGTTACTAAAGTGTTGCTAGGTAACTTTTGTGGTATCCCAGGTGGTTGCTAAGGTGTTGCTATGTTATCCCAGATGGTTGTTAAGATGTTGCTAGGCCTTTGCTATGGAATCCCAGGTGGTTGCTAATGTGCGTGTATAACTGTACCATATGTGACAGTATGTATGTGTTCCTGTATGTAATATCTGAGAGAGGTGACATCATTTGTGGTAGTTCGGTTTGAATTTTCAATTCGTTAGTAAGATTCGGAACATTCTGCCATTCATTTCCTTGGAGAAAACAGCTACAAGTGATTGATATCAAAAGCACAAGCACACTATTCCCATATATGCTCAAAGAACCTGCAAAGTTTGTAGTTCTAGCTGGAAAACTAAGATCCATGAAAACCTTACAAAAAGAAAACAGTAACAAAACAAAGGACAATAACATTTACTTTATCAAGACCACTTAACTAGTACAAATACAGATCAATAACAGAAACTAGGTGTTTCTCTCGTACAGCTCCATGTTGCAGGACTGTCCATGTCCTCTAATTTGGCACCACATACTCCACCCAGCACTCTTACGTCAGCCACAGCTGGGGGTTTGTGGGTATTTGGAGCCCAGGCCTGCCCACAGTCCAGCTGTGCAACCACATTTAGACCCTGAGGACCGTTTCCCAGATTCTAACACTTCACCCAAAACCACCCACAGCCACGTAAGAGCAGGTGTGGACAGGTCAGCACAGTCCTTTTTGCATGACGCTAACAGCCCTGACCAAGACTTCATTCATCACAGAGGCCATTAACTAGGTTTCTGTGGGGAAAAGTTCCTTTAAATATTACTTTAAGCTCAGGCCTGCATTTAAAACAGTCTTTTAATGGGGGATTTCTGCTGATGGTGCAACAAATGTGAACCTTTAAACCCTACAAGCTTCACATCGTACATAGGTTTTTTATCTTCAAAATGTCAGCTTTGCTGAAGAGAACGACACACTCAGAGAATAAAAGATACAAACAAACATTGTCTGAAGCTTGAATAAAATGCATTTCTCATGCAGATCTAGCTGTGAGTGGTACTGGTTCCTCCAAAATGAGTTTTGTGATCATGCTGTACACACAGTGCAAACCATGCGAACGTTATCCCATTTACCTGACTGGCTGATGACTCCTCATACCTTAAGAACAGTTTTAACCAGCATATCGGATGAACCAGGTATACAGGCTGAAATTCATTCTTAGTTATGACCTTCATCATGACCGTTACACCAGATCGCCACAAATAACATGACATACAAACAGTGGAAACCATGCTGACGTTAGACTGTTTAGCAGGGTTGCTGAGTCAGGGATGTTTCAGTCACGTTTAAAATTTAAAAGAAAGGCAGCGGACCCTTGATCAACCCCACTGTCTGGTCTGTTGCATCTGAAGTAGTTCATGAGTGGATGTAAAGGAATGACCAAACGTTTTGGGTTAGCCTCAGTCTAACATGGACAACAAAACCACTGTCACCGTTCTGCTTCCTCCGCTAATGTACCACCTGAGAAGCTGTCTAACTCAGCCGGCCGCATCATGGTTGTGGCCTTGCGTACAGAACAAGCCGTGGAGCGGCTGGTACTGACGGTGAACTGACCATCAGATGGCAAATGAGATGTGCATGTCAGAAATGACTTGAGAAATTCAACAAAGCTGAAGTTGGCATCTAAATTATTCCTTAAATGATTCAGCAGTTTCATTCAGACACATGTTCAGCAGAATGTTTATAATAGTAATATTGCCCAATACTATGCAGATTCTACTGTGTTGTGAAGCCTTTCAGTGTTGTTAGGTACTGCCTCTATCCTGACCCACATCACACAGCGTCCACTCACCTGTCCAGGTGAGCACTCCGGGGGAGATGGGTGCTACAGTCACTTCCTGTGGGCGTCACTCAGGAGTGCCCTCTTTCACTCTCTCTCTCTCACCCTCTAAATCAGTGTCTGCAAGGAAATGGGAGAAACTGAGTTCAGTCATAAAACCCCCAGGTTACCAGCCAGCTAATCAGCTAATCAGTGAGGACTCCCAACACAATTTCAGTTCACTCTCTTCCAACAGCAGCCTGTCGCACCAGTGATGTTCAGGCTAACATAAACCAAACAAATCTATTGACTTAAAAAAAAAAAGACTTTTGACTTTATTCTTGATGATGATTCATTGATTGCACGCCATAAATAAACTTTTCTGTTAATCAAAGAATCGCTGAAATGGACAGTTTGAAAGAATCAGACGAGTAAACCGAATCAAACTTGTGTAGACTGATGGAGGGAGTGGAAGGAGGAGGAGAGAGAGTGGCACCTGGACGGCCAGCCAGTTCTCTGAAACAGTAGCTGTGAGGTGGGCAGGAGCCAAGTTTTACTGAGAAACGACTGGCCATTCTCCTTACAATGACCACGCTGTGCAGCTAATAAAAATAAAACTGCAACCGCTGCAATCAGTGTGTAACAGAAGTATAGATCCTTCACAAAGAGCCATTGTGTTCATCTCTCCTGCACTTCCTCAGCCCTCACTGACCCATTACCCCCCCACCCCCCCATGAATATTCTTCACACTCACTTAACTGTCCTACTACACTGTGGCCTCAAACACAATTGGCTCTTAAGTGTCCGGCATCGATAGTTCAATAACCGCACTGACCTCAAATCAACATTTAGAAATAACACATAACCTCAGCTTAGAGATAGAGAGAGGGTTTTTACTGTTACCTTTCAATGATATAAGATAAAACAGGTTTTATAACCATAAAACAGCATTTTTCAGTCTCACTTTATTTGGACAGTCCACTATAGTCCATATAGATTCTCTACAGATGTTTAAATTATTAACAAACTATCTGTTGAAACTCAGTTCTAAACAGTGGTGGGGTTAGGATTTGGACCAGGGTTAGGGCTAGGACCAGAGTGAGGGTTGGGTTTTGGTTTTGGGTTGAGGTTAAGGTTAGGGTTAGGATTAGAGCAGGTTTAGAGTTAAAGAACATTCTGGTCAATTTAGTAGATATTTAGTTGAATGTAACCTGAAAGTAAATTAAGTATCTATAAAGCATCTAAAGTGGACTATCCAAATAAAGTGTTATCAATTTTCTAACAGGTAACAGGTAATGAGTAATTGATTATGGGTAGAGATTAACAAGTAAATGGGTAATGGGTAGTGGGTAATGGGTAAATGATAACGTGAAACAGGTAATGAATAGTGAGTAATAGGTAATGAATAACAGGAAACAGGTAATGGGTAATGAATAAAAGGTAGTGGGTAATAAGTAACTGGTAACATGTAATGGGTAACGTTTAACAGGTAATGGTTAAAGGTAGGGGTGTGGGAAAAAAACGATTTTTAGATGTATCGCGCTGCAGATGTGGACAATCTGAATCGATTCATAAATGTCAAAAATCGATTTTCTAAATATTTAATTTATAACGTAATGTTGGCGAAACGCAAAAGGCGGAACTTGGAAGTGGGGAAGTGCAGCGCCCGGACAGTCTGTGGCGGCACATAACAAAAACACTACTGGATGAGTGAGAAATCCGACCGGCTCCCTCTGCATTAAAGCCAGGTTAGATCAGGAGTCACAACACAAATGATATGAAGAGCCATTTTGCCTTTCAACAAAAATCAGACCAGCTTGGGAGCCACAACATTTAATGTCCAGTATGTCTCAGTGTGTGATGATGTCCTAGTATAAGTTAGGTTTAAAAATATAAACGAGATCGCAGACTTACCCTGTTCTGCTTTAAGCTTCAGCTACAGCCGCTTTCCTCCAATTTCCGCCAGAACACTTTTTTTCAGAAGTAGATCAGTTTCTCGTAAAATGTCTTTGAACGTTCAACTGTTTTCCGAGGCTGAAGTCGCTTCTCGTTCTCCAGCTTCTTGTTCAAATTTTCCCGTTCCACCTTAAATTCTGACTGAGGCACCGAATGTAAATGCGGCACCATTTAAGGTGGAACAAGAAAATTTGAAAGAGAAGCGACTTCATCTTCGCAACTTTTGTGTTTGATAGTCTCTTGTTGCAGATTTAACGTTCCAGGAAACCAACTGCGCTGCTTATAAATGCGAATAACGCATCGCTGCTGTGTGACCTGCAGTCTGCACGCCGGTTCTCAGTCGTTGCAAAACAGGGCTTTCTTGCTATGTTTCACACGACCCGTCTCAAAGATACTTCACTGACACAGCAAAGCCCCCTCCCGTCTCTACAACGAGACCAAAACCGAAGTTATAAAATCACTATAGAAGACGGGTAGGACGGCTGTAAAGTGCTGCGTGGACATCCATCACCACTGGATCTTATGTCACCCTAACAGCGCATTTTATCACAGATGAGTGGCGGCAGCGTCTCGTGCTCCAAACAAGGGCAGTGAATGAGAGTCTTCTAGTTCATTTGCCACATCACTTCCATTTGATTTATTAATAAGAGATTTTGGAAGTAAATGCATTGTGGATTATTACAAATACTTTGCTTTAAAAGTACCAAGTTTTGACACAGTGAGAAAATAGAAATCCTGTATATAAAAAAAAGATGCATCGATAATCGTTTTAGAATCGCATCGCAGCCTCTGAATCATAATGGAATCGAATCGTGAGGTGCCTAGAGATTCCCACCCTTAGTTAAAGGGTAATGGGCAACAACTAATGAGTAATGGGTAATGGAAAACAAGTAGTAGGTCAAGGGTAATGGATAATAAGTAATGGGTTATGGTCAGTGGGTAACAGGTAATGGGTAATGGGTTATAGTTAGTACGTAAAGGGTAACTTGTAATAGGTAATGGGTAATGGTTAGTGAATAGGTAATAGATAATGTGTAATAGATAATGGGTTATGGGTAGTGGGTAGTAGGTAATGGGTAATGTGTAATAGGTAATGGGTAAAAGTTAGTGGGTAATAGTTGATGGGAAATGGGTAATTGGTAGGGGTAATGGGCATGGTCTTTGGCTTTGTTCCCAAAGTAGCACTGTCACTAATATTGGTACAAATACAGTATTATGCAAAAGTCAGAGAGCACACTTTCATTTATTTCATTTCCTGTCAAAATGGCCTTTAAGGCAAGGCAGGTTTATTTATCACTGTGATCGTTCAAAGTGCTTTACAAATAAAACAAATACAAGCTATTCTTTTTTCTGCATCAGGTAAAAAGAGTAAAACATCCACTGAATGGAAAATTACACAGATGCCTCAACAACTAAATATCTAAATCTAAAATCTGTATTTCTTTGAGGATATTTCAGGGATATTTTTCCACACTTCCAAAGTTGCATTATAATCCCAAACACATTCCACACCTCACATCCTGACAGGTAGACAGTCTTCCTGAAGGATTGGTAGGTGGAGTTTACATACAATGATTGATTAACAGGTGAGGAGCTTCCTGTGCAGTGCCTGACCTTTGAGCCTGGAGCTGAAAAGTGGCACGAAGGTGTAATGATGTGTTACTTGACCCAGCTGTTAGTATTGAGACTAACTCTGCTTGACAAAAGGCTCCAGCCAATCATATCAGAGCCTGGCCGATCTTGGATGTGACTGTGAATAGCAGTTAAAACCATAAAGTCATAAAACAAATCAGAAAGAGAGAGAGAGAGAGAGAGAGAGAGATCACGTAACCACTGTGTTATCTACCATAGTTACCACACCCAGTTACAGTAATGGTGGTGAATAATGAGGAGGCGGAGCTGAACGTGTGTCTGTTTATTAGAAGGAGTAACGTTAGCGCGCTCGGCTAAAGCGTTTGGGAAATGGAGACTGAAACTGGGGAGCGGCGACGCTCTGATAAACAGCAGGGGGCGCTCTCACAGTATTCACTACTTACAGTTTATCACTCTTTAGTTCTGTTTGACCTTCTTTACATCAGTAACAGCAGCTTAACTCACATTTTAACATTATTTGATGACGTGTTTACATTTCAGCTGTGTTTATGGTCAGTTGCTAGGAAACAGACATGACAGCTGATTGTTGACTTTGATCGAGTAAGTTAAGATTTCCAAACTGGAGATAAGATGCTGTAAGATAAGATAAAATTCCTAAATAAAGATTAGAATTGATTCTGTAGTACGAATTGGTGAAAAATCTTATTTTGACCTGTCAGATCTTAAATTAGGTCTGAAATACATTCTCAGAACTGTAAGCTCTGTTGGTCCATGTTTGGGTCGCTTGTTTTTGAATGTGCAGTGGATAAACTTCTTTATAAAGCCAATGCTTCTTAAAGTGTGGCCGCTGCATTGTCATGATTATATGACAAAAATTAACCACACAACTGTGTGAAGTTTTTGACCTTTTTAATCAATATTTTGGGTAAATAATTCAGGATTAGGCTGAAGTCCTGCTGTATCAGTGCTGAGCTTCCTGTGTTCTCCACACATTGTTTTGCTGTTGTGACGTCATGCTGATCTGTCCTATACTGTGATGATACATTTTTGGCCGTACTGTCAACTTACTGTCCTGTTCACTGTTATAAAGTTATGAAAACAGATTTAATCACTTCCACATGGACAAACACTAACACACAGCCACAGCAGCCTTGACCAGACCTGACCTCACAGACAGAGATTCTTTCATTCTGACCAGATAATGTAGGGTCCTGTCTCTCTCTCTCTCTCTCTCACACACACACTCACACACACACACACGCACACGCACACACACACACACACACACACACACACTCACACACACACACACACACTCACACACACACACACACACAAACACGCTGGATGCAGTCTTGTCCAGACAGTCTGCTCATTTCATAAACACACACCATTTCCAACCACACACACACAAAATGCAGACACACACATACACAGATGTGGAGAACAGCCCAGCAGTAGAGAGTAGAGGTGTGTGTGTGTGTGTGTGTGTGTGTGTTCACCGCTGCAGTGTCTGAATCTGTTTATCAGTGCTTTAAAGCAGCTCTTCATAGGGAGCCATTTTCAATGTTGTATTATTTTAAAGTATTTTTTATTTATATTTTTTTGAAGTTTACTATAAAAATAGCTTTGCATTTTTTCATTATCAAATATTTATACTGTCTGGAAGTTCATGCACTTTATTTTTTATAACGTTCCGATGTTTCCTGTTAGTATTTCATGAAACATTGTGTTCAGTCTTAAGCCCTGTTGGAGCTGGGTTAGTTTAATGTGGGGAGCTGCTGGAAACTGAGTGATTACTGAGATCTGTGATTTCAATCCAGTATGAATCTGCAGTGTGTAGTTTTTACAGTCTGACAGCAATAATTCCAGAGTGAACTAACTTCTGTAATCAGCTGAACTTGGGATCCTCAGTAACAGCAGACCTGTTTGAATCTACATCACAGTGATATAATAACAAAACCAGCTAATAACTAACAGCACCTTAATTTATGTTTTTTTTTTTTTGCTGTGACCTGAAGTCGAGGCTAACAGTGAAACGGAGCTTGATTTGACTCAGTTCCCTCATCATCAAGTTCAAGACTTCTGAAATCCACATCAGTTCAGTGTTCGTTCACTCCGTACTGTGTCATTACGCTCCATCATTTGATAACAGGCATTACCCTCACATTGAAACGAGATGTATCGTCTCCTCCCTTGTCCACTGTCAGGTTTGAGGTTTTTTTGGGGCCATATTTATCACTTAGCCATACCGCAACATGTTAGTAGGAAGTGTGGCACCCGTCGCATAATACTAATGTAAACGTCCACGCCGTGATGTTGGATCAAGGCTATTTGGTGTAATTTGGGGGGAATTACACAGATTCTTTATCCTTTACAAACTGGCCAGTCAAATCATGCACAAATAACATTGGGCACCTCCTCTGCTAAAACTAATCCAGCTCCACTAGAGCTTTACTGTATGTTTGTGTAGGTTTTGTGTTCCTGTAAACTGTCACACTCTAAACGTCAAATTTGGGGCAGTCTCAGGCTGGAAGTTAGGGAACCAGCCTTGTAAGCGGAAGGTCGCCGGCTCAATCACCTGACGGACAGTACGTGACTGAAGTGCCCTTGAGCAAGGCACCTTACCCCCTACTGCCCCCCGCCCTGGATAGGACTGCCCACTGCTCCGGACATGTGTGCATTCAAAAGTGTGTATGTGGTGCTTCACTGCACAGATGGGTCAAAATGCAGAGGTGAAATTTCCCATTGTGGGACTAATAAGGATCAAACTACTTTAACTAACTTAACTTATGCCAAATTAATATTGGCCCCACATAGAGGTTATCAGTCTTTTTGTCTAGCAATACATGTTATTGGTGTCAGCCCAGAAAAACACACATCAGTTGACCCCCAATAAAGCTGATATACCAAAAACTAACAAACTACTAATTACACAGCGACCTGTCCAGGGTGTTTCCTGCCTTCCGCCCAATGACTGCTGGGATAGACTCCAGCTCCCCCCCACAACCCAGAAGGATAAGCGGCTTTGAAAATGTGTGTGTGTGTGTGCGTAATTACACAGCACTGACCAAATAACATTGCTGCACTATTAATTACCACAGTACTTAGCAAATAGCTCATTACCAAACTACTGTTCATCGTTACCAATGATACATTATCAAACTGCTAGTGAGCATAATAGTTACCACAGAACTAATTAGATAATTACTAATTAGCATTGTAGATACTAAATACCTCATTACCCAAATAGTAATTACCATAGTATTTACCAAATAACTAATGCTGTCATGTTTCATATTAGTGAACAATACATGTTAAAGATTCACTGTGTGAGTGTGATTAACTGGAATCTGTGTGAAACACACAAGGCTGTAATATCCAGTGCAGTTACAGCTCTGTTAGTAACAGCTGAAACAGTGATGATCCTCCCTGAACATCAGAGTTGAGACAAAACAAATGCCCTGCTGCCCCGGGGTGGGGCGGTCGGGATGGGGGGCAGTCATGGAGAGTGGACCAAGAATGCTAAAAGGTCTTTCAGGGACCCCATGGGGATGCAGGCTATTTACAAAAAAAAGAGTGTGAGTTGACCAAAACGCAAACATACACAAACACACACACAATCCTTTACAGTGTGCAGATTACCCAAAAGTCTCAGTTTTGTTCCAGTTCAGCGTAGTGAGGAGGAGCAGGCCTTTTGGGCAGTCCAAAAGGAACACATGATGTCACCATGAGATCACAGTGAGGTCACAGGTTAATTGACACATCTTACACAGCCCACCAATCAGACCACCATGAACATAAACAGGTTGGTACTGCTGGTAGATGTAGCGCGAAGGAGTCATAACATACAGAGTCAGACAGAGAGAGACATAAAGAGAGAGAGAGAGCAAAGATAGTGGTCCTATAATAGAACCTTGTGGAACTCCAAAGGAAATGCTGAAATGTTCCCAACACTACAAGAAACAAACTGATTGTGAAATATGATTTAAAGCATTCTAAAGCTTCACCTGAGGTACCTGCCCAGTCTTCAAGACAACGGACCAGGATCTTGTGATGAACTGTATGAACTGTGATGCTGAAGGACCAGAACGGATGGTTTATGTGAATCAACCCTAAACCTGAGGTTATCCACAAGACAAATGCTGTCTCTGAAAACATAACTGGAATTTATCAAGTAAACTAATAGGGAAAAAAAAAAGAATTTCATAGTTTAAAATAATCACAAAGATTTATGGAATTTTTGAAAGGTCTAAAAAGACTTTCTGTGTTATATATTTATATTTTTGTACTATTTCTATTGTCCCATTCATCATGAAGTGTCACACAGTATAAAGAGAGTTATACAGTAAACACTGAAAATGTTCTGATCTGACAGCAAATAAAACCAGTTAAACTGAACTGGAGAGAAAAAAGACAAATAACGAGATTTATAAGAGAGAAAAAGAGGAAGAAAAGAGACGCCATGTCTCCAGCTGTGACTCTCTGGTCTCCACCCTCATGCTCTGTGTGTTCCTCTGCCCGCTCCTCTCAGAGCCCTCCCTCTGCTCAGGCTGGACAGGCCGAGGCTCTGACCACTCCACCAGCAGAACATCAAAGCCTGTGAGGGAACCCTCATATTTACACACCGCTTCCAGAAGCTTCCATTCAGGACTAAGACAGCCACAGCTTCCCCTACTCTCGGCCTCAAAAGCTCCGCCCACGCATGCAAAGAGTCTGATGTCTACATGCTCATTTCACATGACTGCCATCTTGAAACCCAAAGTGAGGCCGCTGTAGGAAAATTCCGGAATCAGACTGGACAGCAAGAGCACAGAAAAAGCTCAAAAAAAATACATTTCTAGTTTGTTATTAAGTTACAAGTATTAAGGATGTGGTTAATGTCAGTTAACCTTTCAAGGTGGCTGTATTTAAATTAGTTAATACTGAAAGATTAGATTAAGAGACCCTTATTAGTCCCACAATGGGGAAATTTCACCTCTGCATTTAACCCATCCGTGCAGTGAAACACTACATACACACTAGTAAAGACACACACTAGGGGGCAGTGAGCACACTTGCCCGAAGCAGTGGGCAGCCCTATCCCCAGCGCCCGGGGAGCAGTTGGGGGTTAGGTGTCTTGCTCAGGGGCACCTCAGTCACGTACTGTCGGCTTCTGGTCGCAAGGCTGGTTCCCTAACCTCCAGCCCACGACTGCCCCCACTATTTTTTAAAATATACAAGGACATATAAATGTTACTGGCCAATAATTCAGTAAGATCTACTAGATCTGCCCTTGTCAAATATAAGTTGCTATTATTGTGAAACGGAAGTGTGTAGGTGCAACAACAGCTTAACCACGAAGCAACCCCACTGAATACCTTTTGGATGAACTGGAACGTTAACTGCGAGCCAGATCCTCTCGTCCAACATCAGTGCCTGACCTCACAAATGCTCTTTTGACTGAATGGACACAAATTCCCACAGACACTCTCCAACATGTTGTGGAAAGCTTCCCAGAAGAGTGGAGACTGTTACAGCCAGAAAGGGGGGCAACTCCATATTAATGCCCATGGTTTTGGAATGGGGTATCCAACAAGCTCATACAGGTGTGATGATCAGGGGTCCACATACTTTTGGCCATATAGTGCATTATACTCTGCTAGAGCAGAAGTGCCTAAATTTGAGTGTCAAGGACGTGACTAAGAAGGCAGAAACGACTTTATCACTAACCAAAACTATAAGCTCCTCCAGCTGACGTTAGCTAGTTCCTGACACTAACATGTTGGCACATCCTCTGAGGAGAAAAGACCTTGTGTAAAAGACAGAGTCCTCATCAGTAATCCTCATGGCTCATTAGCTCATCTGAAGAGGCAGCCTCTGTTAAAATCTGCCTGCACTGAATAATACAGTAGTCGATCCAGTTGCTCTAGCCTGATTTTGCAATTTTACTTCTTTCCTCAGCCCATTTTTATACACCGTTTACTCCAAAATAGGGCAAAAGCTCTATATGAGTAGTCCAGCAAGTCACTTTTTGCAACCACTAACAGAATTTTCCTACCTCAGCCTAGCTGTGGATTTCAACATGGTGGTCGCATGAAATGAGTGTATTGTACACAAAGCCAATGATGACTATCAGGACTTTGTCAGTTCTGTTCTGACTGGTTATTCACAGAGGGCTGTGTGCACCTCTGTGAGCCGGGTTTTATGCATTGGACATAAAACAAACTTTTGTTTATGATGCTAAACACTAGCAAGACATCATCTAAAGAGATAAAGATAATCTGTGTGCAAAGTGGTTCAGAGCAGTTCAGAGTGGTTTGGTGTGAAACGCTCTGTTCTAGATAAACTTACAGAACTGTTCACAGTGGTGGTGATAGGAACCAGACGTCCACCTCTAAAAGCTCCCTCACAGAAAGTTCCTACATGAAATGGTTATGAATTCACTGCCTGATGACTGAGACACTGTTTTATGAAAGTTTAGAGAACTTAAACTCCATTTATGGTGGAGGGATACATGCAGGGCGCTGTGAGGCAAAATAGTCCCCAAAGAAAACTTATTATTTCAGATTTTCCACTATTTTCCATCATCAACATTCCATATAAACTCAGAAGACTCGTGTAGGTTCACTGGTGGTTCTGTAGTCATGGCGACCCCTGGTTCCTATCACCACCACTGTAAAGAAATCTGAACCATTTCACACCAAACCTCTCTGAACCACTCTGATAACATCTCACACACTGAGTTATGCAGGATTTTTTAAAGATTGGTGGAATTCTCCTTCCTTTAACAATAATGAATAATAATAAGAAGAAGAATAAAACAATCATTAGTTCAATCTTTCATTCAGTCATTAAAGTGAGCTTTTTATTGTTACAGTTTATTCGAATATTCAATGTAATTTAATATAATGTTTGAAAATGAGAATATTCTATACTGTCAGCCTTAATCAAATGACAGAAATGAATGTTTTTTTCTGCAGATCTTAAAGCATTAATTGAACAGATTAAACTAAATAACTGTAGGTGGCTCTAATTTTCACTTGTATGTTCTCTGTTACTGATGGACTGGAAGAAGCAGCGCAAACATTCAGAGGTTTTTTTGAGCTAATGAGGATTGTAGCACAGTGCTCACTGTACCCTTCTCAAATACCTCCAAATGACATCAGCATTCCAGCTCAGAACACACACACACACACACACACACACACACACACACACACACACACACACACACACACATTACTCTCAGCTCTGTAAAGTCTCTGTTCACCCCTTTAAGGCTCACTAACTACACTAACAACTACAGACCCGTCATTAAAAACATAAAACCTGCTGTGTTTATCTGTGCAAGTGTGTGTGTGTGTGTGTGTGTGTGTGTGTGTGTGTGTGTGTGTCCACAGGCCGCACACCATGCATGCCATCATAAGTAAAACCAACACGCCTCCAGACCAACTATGATGGAGATGACTCATTAGCTGGCTTGACAGAACTAACTGTTTATTATTATTTATAATTTTTTATTACTATTATTTACCTTTATCATTACTCAGTTTTTTTAGGTCGCAGTCTCAGTGACTAAACGTTGATGTCCCCCTCAGTGGCGCTCCCTGTCTAATGTTGCTGAATGTTATTTTTTTGGATTTTTTCCTGATGCATTTTTGGCAAAGACGACTCGGCTTGTCCTGAATGCACCTTTTATAGCCACGCATAATTACATCATCTGTTTAAGATGTGTTTTTTTTTACATTTCACAGTGTTCCTGGTCTTAAACTGCTCCTGTTCCAACTTTATTTGGAAGGTGCTGCAGGCATAAATTTCAAAATAAGCGAAATTGTAACTTTAAACTACTTTACTTTTAATGCAAGTCAATGGAACCAGACATTTTTTCAAGTCATTTTGGGCTGACTCTTTTTGTCAGCAGAAATATGTTGTCTTTGTGCTTTTTCATCCAAATCCAGGTCAACATAGATTTATACATCACTGCTTATTGTTATTATGTGTATTTTATCTATTATCCCAACTTTGGAATTTGGTTTGTATAAAAGAAGTGAGAATGTCACTCTAGGCCTTACGGAAGTTCTAGATACGTGGCTGACTGCAGGCCTTAGTCTCAGCAGGTTTCAGTCAGCTGTTAGAAAAAGAAAATAGCCAGAAAAAGTTATACATACAAGGTTAAATATATGTTCATGGCTTTGACAAGCTTCAACTGTCAGTGTTTAATCTAGAATGGACAAAAAAGTTCATACGCACCAGTGTTTGCTTAGCACTAACATACTATTAGACATCCCATAGATGCACTAGTAGAAATTAGCATTATTGTAGAGGTTACCCACAAAAACACTCTAATAGTCCATAAAGACCATTTCAATTAACGACTTCGCCCACCAGATGAGGTTTCCTTTCCTGAGGTTTGCTCAATGCAAAAATGTTATTTTTGACCGTGGTGCTGTTCTAACATACTCTGATTTTAATAACACTAATCAGTTGGGCTGGAATGTAAATGATTGCTTTCTGAATGAAGCTAATGTAGCTAACAAGTAACAGAAGCTTGTACCCCACCAATTCACACTGGGTCACAGGGAGCCTATCCCAGTACTCATTGGGAAGGCAGGAAGCACCTTGGATGGGTTGCCAGTCCACAGGGCAGACACACAGGTTCTCACATGCACCTAGAGGCAGTTTGGCGTGTCCAATTGGCCTGACTCCTTGTCTTTGGGCTGTGGGTTGGGGGCATGCAGGAAGGACCCTTGTCGCCTATCCAGGGAATCAAACCCTGGCCCTTCTTACTATGAGGCGATAGCGCTACCCACTGTGCCCCCTACCCCACATACCCACCATATATGGGTGTTACAGTATAGCAGAATACATTCAGGCTTTTTCTCTAGTGCATAAACAATGAGACAAGGGCACTAATACACCATCTACATGGTACACTAGATTAGCATGCTGCTAACTGCATGCCTAAACTGTCACACTCAAAAATGTTAGTCAGTTGGTTCCGTTTGTCAGTTTCTTATTCAAACTTTCCGTTCCACCTTAACCCCATGAAAGAGCCTGGCACAGGCCAAAAAACCCAACACTGTTCCTTTAAATCTGGCGCCAGGTTACACTACATGCACAGTGTTGGCTGCAGAAACATCATTTTATCAAGTTCAGCAGGCAGAACCAGAGCTGTCACTGTATAAAAGATCAGGGCACATTTATTACAGTTTTGTTTAATCAGAGCAACGACAAACCGCGACTGACGTCTGACTTATTTTCCTATTCATGTGTTTTCATGTTCAAGATGGTAGTTTGTGACCCAAATTGAATAAAAACTCATAATTCTCAGCTTTCTTTGATCATATTCTTTAGTATGTCGCTGCTGACGGAGCAAAACCTTGTATGTCCAAAATGGTAACTTTACAGGAGAACGACAACACATACTTTGCTTTTAATGTAAGTCAATGGAACCAGATGATTTTCCAAGTCATTCTGGGCCGTTTCTTTTGGCTCATTCATCATGAAATTCACACACAATGTAAAGGACAATAGACATTTTCAATTAGGTCAAAACTGAAAAACAAGAACGGAGATACGAGGTTTTGTTCCGACAGCAGCGAAATGCAAAAGAAATGCAACAACAGCCCTGAGAAATCACTGAGAGCAGAAACTTTTCTGCATCCGATTTAAGGAGTTAAACGTGCAGCAGTTCCATTCTGGCACCTGAAAACGGGAGAGAAAATTTGAATAAGAAGCTTGCAAGCAGGAAGTCGTCCTCAGCTTTGGGTCTCAGACTGTGTGGAGCTGTTCAGTATCTCCAATAAACTTGCTTATGTGGTTTCCGACACTGTAAGGCTCACTGTTATCTGTGAAGATGGGCTGGTACATCAGCACAGCTGAAAACAGCAGCCGTCGTCTTCAAGCCTGAATTTTGTTCACGCTTTTGTCTGCTTTTGTAGATAAACACCCCACAAGCTCCAAGGCCGTCAAAGCGTTGCATGCTCACCCCCCTTTCAGCAGACTGTCAACGGTTTCCTAGCTGCCTTTGACCTCGCCGTCAATCAGCTCCTTCCTGCCTGGCGTTTCAGAGGGCTGAGAGTGTGTGTGAGAGCCAGAGGGCTTGGGGGGGCTTCCTCTGAGAGATATGGAGCTCTGCAGATAGAGCAGCTTCATACAGGATGGGAAACTCCTGCCAGCCTCTTTAACCTCTCACAGGCTCACATGCTGCTGTTTGTGGGGATCTGGTTGCCAGATTTCAGCCATGACAGAAACACACAGGCCGGGTGTGGAGGAGGTGGAGGAGGAGGAGCGGTGTGATGCTAATGGAATGCATTCAGAATCACATTCAACAGAGATTTTGATGTTTGGTCCACAAAACCAACAAGACTGTACATGATGGACCTCAAACTGGACAGCTGACAGCCCTATGTGTCTCACCGGGCCAGACGTGATCTCATACATGTATCTGGGGACGTAGACTTATTAGGGTGGGAACAAACTGAGTGTGAAATTTCTAAACCAATCCCACACCGTCTGAAGGTGTCCCTGGTGGTTGCTGTGCAGTTGCTATGGAATCCCAGGTGGTTGCTAAGCTGCTGCTTAGCTGTTGCCATGATATACCAGGTGGTTGCTAAGGTGTTGATAGGCGTTATTGTGTTCCAGCACATGTATAACGAGATCACGTCCGACCTCGCAAGACAACCCGGGGACCAAACACCCCGCAGCAACAGCAAACTGCATCTTTTGTTTCAAAAAGTAAAAGAAACCAAAGATTTGCTCTTGATTTCTAACATTAAAGTGATCTAAATTTGGGCTCCCGAGTGGCGCAACCATCTAAGCATTGGCCCCCACCTCATCAAGGGGTCACGAGTTTGATCCCCGATGATGCTACAGCTGCCTGGGACCAGGAATCTAAAAGAGCACAACTGTCCTCGACATATAGGGTAAATAGTAAATAGGTCTGCAGCAGTCATGAAACATTAGCTGACGACTAATTAGCCTAAAAATAATTCGAATTAATAATAAGAATTTAATTTTCTGTTTTGGTTCAGAGAGTAAAGTGGCCGCCCTGCTGCATTCCATGCTGGTCTGGTGCTGGCCTGGTGCTGGCCTGGTGCTGGTCTAGCTGGGCACCCAGCAACAGTCATGCTGGTTGACCACTATACCAGTTTTGAAAACACAACACATGCAGGTTTTTCTGGTCAATGCTAGTTTTTCTAGCAGGGCAATACTTAGCAGCTCCCACCTGATGTAAGACACAGCTCAAGCTCAAATAAACAAACATGTCTGCCCTCTAAACATGTTGATTAGAACTTCTGTTGTTTTCTTAAAACTATATTGTATCTCATTAAATGTGTTTCCTGCTTTCTTTTATTTACATGCATTTGCACAACTTAACTTATGAACACACAGACGAGCCCATTCACATTCTGTTTGCTGCAACGTAAACATTCAAATGTGGAAGCTAAGAAGAGTGTAAAATATCTGCTTTCGGCTCATTGTGATCAACAAACTAGGGGACTTTTTTTTACTGTTCTGTCGCTTTAAAACAGACATTGTGATATGAATGATGCCTGTAAGGCAGCAGAAAGAAGGAGACAGAACAGAAGCTGGGGGTTTCTAGAGCTCCTGTGGTTCTCCTCTACTGCTTTACTCCTCTACTGCTCTCCGTGTTTGGAGTGTAATTACTAAATTAGCAGTTAGCACAGCAACATTCACGATGGTCATACAGAAGTTCATGGAAACTACATGGGCACTCAGTTAACCAGTGCAGGGGTCAGTTTGTGAACTCTGTAATCACTACTCACGTGTTCGTTGTTCTGCAACCCAGAAAAACAGGGAGAAAATAAACAGATGAGGAAGCTGAGGAAGTTCACACTGACTGCATGTGCAGACGAGGAGGTGAGAGTGATGGACGAGCGTGAAACGGAGAGAAGGCTGGAAAGGTGAACGAGGGCTTCAGGGGGAAACCAGAGGAGAGGAAGAGCGAGACGGGAAGCAAAAGTGTGTCAGCGTTGTTTTTATCGCCCTGTCTGAAAGTGTGTCAGCTCAGCCGTCAGGAAGAACAGCAGCAGAACAGAAGAGGAACGCCTGAGGAACGTCAACAGAATCTTTAGTGTAAACAAACTCTGGCCATGAATCTGCGCGTCTCAACACTCGCCTGTGAACCCAAACAGACCCGATTTTTTGGGACGGAAATGAATTCAGCACTTTTACAGAGCACAGGCCAGGAAAATACAGCAGCAGTTCAGCAAAATCCAAAATTGAGACGATCAGCTAAGACACACATGAAAAAAACAATTTCTGCAGCAAGTTTGGGCAAAACGTAAAGCCCAAAGTTTTTCTGCCCTATCCCAAAAGTAGCCGAGCAGTCAGTAGTAAGAGTCCTTTAGCTACAAATAGTAATTCATAGTTAATATATATTTTTATATAATAAAACTAAATAATCACGATATGAAGACATTTTTACATACATGATATATTTACTGCAAGTACACCAGTATGTGCTTATAAGTATATAAGTACACTTATATGTTCCTATATGTAAGCAGACCTACATGTGTTTCTAAGTAGGTACACCTGTATGTGCTTATAAGTATGTAAAGACAACTATATGTTCTTATAAGTATGTAAGTACACCTATATTTGTTTAAGGTATATAAGTAAACCTCTATGTGCTTATACGTATATAAGTACATCTGTGTGTGGGGTAGGGGTTTCCAATAAACTGGCCACTCAGGTGTTCAGAGCTGCTGCTGTGTCTGATGTCAGCAGTGTGTGCTGAGCTGTTCTGGCTGAGTGACAGTGTGAAGTGAAACACAAGCTTACACACTTACACGCAGACACACACACACACACACACACACACACACACACACACACACCACACACACACACACAGTCGCGCTTTAATGACACTCAGACGAACCCAGCGCTCCCTGGTGAGATCATATCGCTCTATAGGTTTTATCGCTCTGTAGAAACAACTACACTGAGCCCAACAACTGAATCTGCTGACCGTGTGAGGGTCCACACACACACACACAACCAACCCCAACAGGAAGCACTAAGGCCACCTGCGACCGACTCATGATCACCTTCCATCAGCTCACCGTCGCCTCTCATCTCCTGTAAAAATCTGCACTCAAACACGGTGACGGAAAATTTATATCACATATAATTAACGTTCCTGGTGGTTTTGGTTTGCATAACAGCATCCGTTTATTAAAAATAAACATTTTAGAGGCGCAAGTAAAGCTACTGTTGTAGGTGAACAGCGGTTTATCCTTCATTGTATAATAGGAACCATTTTTCACAACCAAAGTAAACCTGACATATTTTTATTGTGCAAAACAGTAAAAGTCAAACTGAGCAATATTTAGATAATGTCAGCAACGCTTTCTGGCAAAAACAGGGCTGGTGCGAAACGCTGAGTCACGGCTGAACTTCTACAAACTCATCCACTCATTCTCACCCTCACTCCCTCAATCCCTCACTCCTTCCCTCATTCATTCACTCACTCTTTCACTCATTCACTCTTTCATTCATTCCCTCTTTCATTCACTCACTCACTGACAAACTCATCCATTCACTCACATCCTCACTCACTCACTCGCCTCTTCACTTATTCACTCTCACATTTACTCCCGCCCTCCCTCCCTCACTCACTCCCTCTTTCATTTGTTCACTCATTCACTCACTAACAAACTCATCCACTCAAACACATCCTCACTCCCTCACTCCCTTCTTTGCTTATTCACTCCCACATTCACTCACGCCCTCATTCACTCCCTCACTCATTCATTCTGTGATCTACTCCCTCACTCATTCCGTGATCCACTCACTCCCTCACTCCCTGATCCACTCCCTCATTAAGTCACACACTCATTTACACACTCACTCCCTTACTCACTCCCTCTTTCATTCGTTCATTCATTCACTCACTAACAAACTCATGCACTCTCTCACATCCTCACTCCCTCACTCACTTCTTTGCTTATTTACTCCCTCCTTCCCTCCCTCAGCTGTAGTTGATATTAGAGCTCTGTAGGTGACTCATCACAGTCAGCCCAGACAATCGCCAGCTTATCAGCCCATACACGCCCAGCTGCTTCCACATGATGATGATGATGATGATGAAGGTGGTGATGACGATGGTGATGGTGGTCTAACAATTGAAAGTGTAACAGGCTGCCGTGGTAACAGTAAAAGCCAATAAAAAGAAAGCCTGAGTCACTGCTGAGCTGCTGTGTGGAAGCAACATGGATTTTCCGTTAGTGACCACAACACAGCGAGGCCAGCATGACCGCTGGATCAGAACCAGGGAACAACTAACCACCTTCAGCACAACCAGCAGCAACCAGGTAGAGACACCAGCGACATCCCTCACACACCTCCATACTACACCTCCACACTACACACGTCCATACTACACACCTCCACACTACACACCTCCACACTACACACATACAAACTACACACCTCCACACTACACACATACAAACTACACACCTCCATACTACACACCTCCACACTACACACCTCCACACTACACACCTCCATACTACACATACACACTACACACCTCCATACTACACATCTCCACACTACACACCTCCACACTACACACATACAAACTACACACCTCCACACTACACACCTCCACACTACACACATACAAACTACACACCTCCATACTACACACCTCCACACTACACACCTCCACACTACACACCTCCATACTACACATACACACTACACACCTCCACACTACACACCTCCATACTACACATACACACTACACACCTCCACACTACACACCTCCATACTACACACATACACACTACACATCTCCACACTACACACCTCCACACTACACACCTCCATACTACACACATACACACTACACACCTCCATACTACACACCTCCACACTACACACCTCCATACTATACACCTCCATACTACACACCTCCATACTATACACCTCCATACTATACACCTCCATACTACACACACACACACGCACACACACTACACACCTCCACACTACACACACTACACACTACAAACCTACAAACTACACATATACTACTGATTACTGCAGTGTGCAGCCTTGATGGTTCTTCAAAGGTTCTCTAGTAAAGACATTGGCTCTGCATAGAACCATGAACACACAAAGAGCCATCTGCATGCTTATATGGTGCTTTGCGTGATGAAATGGTTGTATATGTTTCCATATATTTTGAAAATGGTTCTATCTAGCACCGAAAACTCTTTTTGATGTTATAGAAAACCACAATTAACACATTTCACCACACAATGAATTACGAGTGTTCATGGTTCTATACAGAATCATTGTCTTTACTAGAGAACCCTTAAAGAACCATCTGTGTATCACACTAAACCGTATGTCCGAACAGCACACCATCATTATTAATACATTCATCAGTACAGTGCATGTAGTATGTGTACGATAGATGTAGCATGTGATTAGCACCATGCTAATTGGTGTACACCGCAGGTTAAAGTTCCACTGCTTGTTTAGCCTCATAGATTGGTGTAAAACTAAAAAAGCAAACATGTCTTGTCTGATTAAATACATTTAGGTGGGGGGGTGGGGGGGGGTGGAACCTTTAATAAAAATACTGATGATTTGATTTATGTATCACCAAACAAATCAAAAAGGAAAACAACAGTAGGAAGCAAAACCCCAGTGGAAAATAAACAGTTAAGCACCATGATCGCGCTTTGGGCCCCTCGTTTGCATACAGCTGTGGGCCGGGGGCCCTCAGGGCCTTTCTACTCCGGCCAATCGGAGGCAGCTTAACGTCTGCTGCCACGGCAACCTGGCCCGAGCGGAGGGGAGCGGAGCGTGGTTTATCTCTGGAGCTCCATTGTTCTTCTAACTGACTGCAGCTTTCCATTAAGAAAGCAAGAAGCCCTGCCAAGAAATGACTTGTATTGGACAGCGCATCTGTGCCGCGTCCAAGTCGTCGTTTCAGAGCAGCAGTTCTACATCTGAACAAAGACGCAGGGAAGCACGGAACACAGAGAACATAGAGCATTAAATCTTAACGTTAACGACAACGAAAGTGGCCACAGACTGTAAAAGAGATCTTAAACTCTTTAAACACTGCGGCTGGATTTACACTGAGAAATGTACGCGAAGCTACATTTTGAGGTGTATAATGTAAAGACTCCCGCAATTCACTTGAAACTCAGCCACAACCATCTCAACTTCATGAAACAGGTTTCATGATTAGCCAGTCCAAATACTAATAACACCATCACTTCATTTTAAATGACTGATTTCACCAGATCAGCGGCCAAGAAAACAAAACATGGTTTATTAGATGGCTGTAAAGGAGATCCTCCTGATCAACTTTATGACAACAAACAAACAAACATTTCATTAATGTTTCATAATGTTTCTGCAACCAGCTAACAGTAAAAGGCTGCTTATATGGCTGCTTGCATTAGCATTTATTCTTCGCTAAACTGCTATTCTTGTGATCTACATAGATTATTCATTCATTATTCGATGCCCCTGATTTTATACACATTTATTTAAATTTAAAGGCATAATGTACACAGAACTGAACAGAGACTACTATACAGTGCAAAGTAAAAAATAAAGGATACACATATGAAAATAAAATGTAGAAAGCAATTATAACTGGGAAAATTTTACAGATGCAAAAGTAAAGGTAAATAACACGTTACAGATGCTTTTAAATAGGATGAACCTATGATATATTAAAACTATTTTGGCGAACTAGTCGATTAATTGAATGTGTCGCACTCTAGTTGCATGAAAGTTTCACCTGCTTTAGTCCCTCATTTATAACTACAAAAAGCACACATTAGAGTCAAATCAGACAATAAATTACAAGCAATTAGCATGACATTTAACAGGTTTAGCACACTGGTTGACTGGTTGGCCCAGACTTCAATTTTACTGTATTATTTATATTAATAACTCCTGATTTTACACTGTTTTTCATAGTTACTCAATAACAAGCCTTAAACTGTGCATGTCCATGAAGATTAAGGGGTTAACCATTAGTAGCTGTCAAAAGCACCCCTTAAGGAGTCTGCTTAGGGCTGCCGAACAGTTTTAGAAATTTCCTTTCGTCAAGAGAAAAGAGCCTGAGACTCGGGGTGGCCTTCCAGAAAGCGCTCTTCAGACAGATTAATAATGCAGGAAAACCGAAACACAGCCCTGCTGTACACCCTCCCCAGGGAGCAGCCACAGCTCTCTCAGCACAGGACAAAAAGCACCGTTAACCACTCCAGCAGAGGTTGGGGGGGTTTAGTCTGGTGGGGGGTGGGACGGGGGTGGGGTGGAGTAATACATGTCTCCCTGTCAGCTCTGCAAATGTCTTATTCTGCTGGAGGAGCCAGTGGTATTCTACAGGAACACACCCTGCTGTTTCGCAGAGAAAAGAGAGGACTGTGAACATATGGACGACGTATACAATCAGAGACCTGCATTTTCCCTCAATTCTCCATAATCCCTATATTTATCATTCACAGAAACCTGTATTTATCTGAGTATAATAACACAGACATTTATATAACAGTAAATGTATGGAGATGGCTTTGATCAGGCAGTACAGGGGGGTAACCGAGGGGGGCTGCTAATGTGAATGGGTAAGAATGTGCTTCATGTGGCACACAAGAAGGGAGAGAAGGTGGAATGCAGGGAGAGAAAGAGAGAAAGAGAGAAAGAGGGTGATAAAGGTAAGAGAGGAGGGCTGGTAGTGGAGGTTTATCCGAGCGCCGCCTAATCTAATCAGTGTGCATGAGTGGAGTACAGTAGAGCTCGGAGATACAGAGGTGGGGGACTGGCAACACTCAGCCTAACAGAGAGATAAAGAGGAAGGGGGGATAAAGGGGTTGGGGGCAGATAAGGGGAGCAGAGGGGGTAAGAAAAGGGATAGAGGTGAGAGAGAAAGAGACGGACGAGAGACCTTCACTAGGATCTACATCAAGCAGCATGAGACCATTTAAAAACAGGAACTTCGTCCACTTGGCCTTCCATCTCCCCTTTGGGGAAATTCCCATCACCAAATAAAGACCCATCAATGTGGTTTCAAACGTTTATATTTTTGTTTTAATAGTAAAGATATGCTGCAGAAAAAGCATTTAACACAGTTATGTTCAAGAAATATGTACAAATTAACATAATGTAATAAGGCTCCAAAAACTCTGAGCTGCTGCTCAGGGCTGTGTGGGTGTGTCAGAATGCAAAATGATTGACAGTGGTGTCGCCCAGGCATCGTAAACAACCCGGCTCCAGTGACAGTGTTGAGCGACAAAGTGCAAAATGGAGAACAAGCTGTCTGACGGTCATTTCAGGGATCTGGTTACATTTTCCAGTAGTAGTGGACACTATACCGACTGAAATTCTTCTTAAGGTGTTAGATTAGTCATTACTGTTACACCACTATACAGTCAAATGCAGATAAAGTGACGTACAAACAGTGCAGAACTTGCTGACTCACCTCTTGTGTAGTGAACTGCAGCCTGAGGTCAGTCAGTCCAATTTACTGTCACTGGAGCAACATCAGACTTTAATGAGTAAATGAGTTAAAAGGGAAAAGAGAGCAGAAGGGTAAGCCAGTCTCTTGGGGTTAGCCGTTAGCCTAGCATGTAGACTAGCCGTCTCTGTGTGCTCTGCCTACGGCGCTCCTCGCTCGGCCAGCTGCTTTAGCTGCGGTCTCGGCCTACAAGCTAAGAGGCTCTGCAGCTCCTCAGTTAAAACTGAGTGAACGGCTGTAATATTTACTAAACTCCAGCAGCGTCTGACTCTCGGAGATTAAAGCTCGAGTGTGAGAGAATAGATAACTACAATATTTAGTTTTTCTGAGGCTTGATTAGTAGGAAATGAAAAATTGCCACATTTTAAAAATCTAAAGAAAACCGTGAACACAATTACTACCGTTATATATCTCACACACTTCACTGCACTAAATAAAACTAAACAGATTAAATTGTCTTCTCTTTGTAAGTCAGTCAGTGTTCTTTATGTACTGACAATATTCACCCTCACTCACTCTAAGAAGACTGACCATATCACTCCTGTCCTTCAGAATCTTCACTGGTGACAGACTTGTTTTCACTGTATTATCATTGTTCCATCTGTACTTGAATGATATACCTGTACTGTCATTTTATTGTGTAGTTTCTGTTTAACGTGTTCAGGTCCTTTGATTGTAAAGCGTCACTAATCACAGCAAAGGCGCTGTACAAACCAAAGTGATAATTAATATAATCCTTTGGATTAGGTTACAGTTACATTTCCCGACAGGTAATCAGTAATCTGCGCTGGAATGCATGTTTAAAGTCTCCCTCTCACCCCTAGAGGGACGCAGAACCATGTGGTGAGCGGCAACTTAAAAACAGCTTTGAAACAGGACCTGAAATCCATCACACACACAATAACACACGTTACACACTAACGCTGATGCACACAATGATTCTAACACATGCGCAAACAGTGGCCCCAATGTCCCACACTCTCTCAGCTCCCTCCTCTCTCCGTCTCCGTCCTGCTGTAAGTGAATCCACACTCTAGCGGAGTTTGGCCCGCGGTTCAGGCCTGCGCTGCTGCTTTGAAGCCGGCAGAGGGACGGCTGGTTTTAATTCAATCAAACATGCTCCTTTCGGGAGAATCGAATGGAAAACTCCATCACGTAATGTGACCCAGTTACAGCCACTCGTGTTTCAGGAGAACCGGCCACATCCAGATCCCATCAGCTTCGTTGAAGAGGTTCTGAATTTTGAACACTCGAGAAACTGCTGGACAAAATTCATGCCTGCATTTCTCCAAAACAGCTCGAAACGCCTGCTGTAATTAGGAGGAGGAGTATATGAAGTGGGATGTAGGCGAAATGGAAAAAAATACAATATCACAACACTTAAAGACATTTTCACAATAGAATGCAATGAATTTTACTCTTCACTACATTAAATCCAGTTAAACAGGACTAATTATGCTCTCTTTGCAATGATATATGTGCAGTTGGTCAGCACTGACAATATTCAGGATATACTCTGAAAAAGCGTATTATAACATAATTTATTATAAAAAACAATTACATTTTGTCATATTGCCCAACTCCTGATATGAAGACTGCAACTCAGAGGTGGCCAGCGCTGAATTTAAACCCTTCCTCTGTAATGGAACATAGAATTAAAAACAGATTGTTTCATTTCTTAAATCGGAGTGGCATTTGAAGCTGTTGTAAAATATTCAGTGTACACAGAACTATGATGCCTTCGTAACAGCTACACTCTGTATTAGTGCACTGTTATGTTGTGGGTGTACTGTGCCACTCTGAAATGCTAACACAACACAGGAAATCCCATAGGGATGCTAACAGAAATGAGTATTACTGTTGCTGTGGTAACTAAACGAGATGTAGCTGTTTAGCTAACATTATAAAGAGGTTTCTGCGTTAAACACTGCTGTTTTATAATCGCTGTTGTCAGAAGAAAACCTTGTATCTCCAAAAAGTAATTTTACAAGAGAAGGAAAAAACCTACTTTACTTTTAATGTAAGTCAATGGAACCCGATTTTTTTCCGAGTCATTTTTGGCCGTTTTGATAGAAGGCATTTTCAAATTATATCAAAAACTGCAAAATGACAAAAATGGAGATACAATGGAGATGTCAGCAACAGCCTACTCTACAGGAACTACAGTTTACAAATTAATATAACTTAATGTGTGTGTTTTATGATATTTTATGCATTTGCTGGTTTCTAAAAGTAATCCACTTGAGGCTGTAAGTTATGGTCGCCGCTCACACAGCCACGAATTCGGTTGTTTTTAATGTTCAGTTTCTCAGCATGTCACTGCCTGCCACTCAGCATTTTGTCATTACCTCAATAAATTAAAGCTATATCAAGACCACAGAAGGTCACAGCAGGTATCATGCGGTTTAAAATGTACATGGAAAAAGGAAGCCAGTCTTTTAAATAAACAGACAAATGCTAATGTTACCTCAGCTAATGTTACTAGCCAAGTCATTTTTCACCTCGTAGTAAACTCACACCAAATGTCAAGTTGCGTAAAGTCTGATTTCATTGAATTTCTACGAGTAGACTTTAAAAATGAACCTGAACGTGAGGTTTATCTGTGACACATTCAGTAGCAGCACTTTGTTCTGCATTTCCTGCGTGACGCTACGTGGCGCTGTGTGCAGGGAGCCGCGGCCTTTACAGTGAAACCCCCACCAGCTCTGCCTCTCGTGACTTATTTCTTTGACAGATCACAGTAATTTTATCTGTACTTGAGGTTATTTCCAGTAAAATTCCACTTAGTTCTTTTTAAGAACGGTAAACAATTTAACTCAAAGACGCAGTTAGCTTTTAACTAATGTTAACTAATGTTAGCATCTTACTCTTTTCTGTTAATTTTGTCATTGCAGTCAAGCACTAATGCTCCACTCTGAGCTAATTTAGTAAAGGAAAGCTAACAACATAGGCTAATGGGTTAGCTATAGAGCTGGGCAGTATGAAAATATACATTGTTATTGTGATAAATTATGTCAGTACAATATGCTTTTCTGTACACATACACAGTACTTGAACACTGACCAACTGCATGATTCATTATAAAGAGAGCAAAATTAGTCCAGTTTTACTGGATTTAGTGCCAAGATTTTGAATAAAAATCATCGTGTTCACAGTTTTTGATAGTATTTTTTAAAAATGTTGGGTTTTTTGTCTGTTCCAACTGATTAGCTATCTGAACAAATAGATACTGTGACATGTATTGTGAAAACTGAAAAATTTAAGTATTGCATTATCATATTTTTTTATATTTTGCACACCTCTACACCTCTAGTTAGCCTTTATAGCTTATCTAGCCAAGGAAAACTAACATTCAAGGTGGGCTAATGGTTTAGCTAAGGTAGCCAGTAAAGCTACCCTGCTGAAAATAAGATATTTCATGCTGGTCTAAGCTGGTCTATGATGGTTTGTGCTGGTCTGTTTCTGGTTTAGCTGGTCACCCCAGCATGGTCATGCTGATTGACCAGCATACCAGCATCCAAACACAACATATTCTGTTTTTTTCTGACCAGCCGTGCTGGTGTAAGCTAGTTTTTCGAACAGGGAAGCAAAATCTTGAGCATGTTCTTATCACTACAGATGCAGCACTCTTAGCATTTTCAGTGTTCTGTTAAAACTGCATTTGACATCTAAACTTGCACAAGATGCCACTAATGAGGCTGATTTTCTTTCTCTTGGTTTCCTTAATGCTCCAAAAGCTCTGAACTCAAAACCAGATGTTGCCAAGGCCCAAAAGTCCAGCTATGAACTCTGACCTCTTACATTCAATTAGCATTTCTAACACCTCTGTCCGTCATCATGGCTCCTGGTTCGGGTTTCGGGTACACAGAGCTAGTGCTCACACTGGACGGCTCATATTACTTAAGTCTAATAACTGTATTATGTTGAAATCAGCAGTTTGCACTTTGTTTTTAAAGGTAACTCTCAGTTTGCCGTTTTACAGTGAACGCTGTGGGGTTGTGGTTTTGAGATATGGTTCATATTCATCATAGGCTGTTAAACAGTCACTCAGCTGATAAAAAAACTTCAGGCTGTGTGGTCTCAATGCGTAGACCCCCGAAGCTTTTTACACAGACCTTTCTAGAAATGCCCAGTTTCAGCTTTGCTGCTCTTTAAATGTCCGATTAAAAAGCCGTGATTTTTGGGCCTCCATGCATTTAGACCACACAGCCTGCAGCTTTTTCAGCCGTCACATGTGCAGGAGGAGGAAGGCTGCTCCGAATTTTCCATCCATTATTTGAGAGAGGGAAAAAAAAACAACATGAAAGAGCCTCTCTTTCCGAACTAACGGGTCTCCTACTTGGCGCCCTGTGTGAGGAGAAGAGCTAGTTTTTCTCGAGCCAAGCCTGCACTCTCCACAGCCTGTAATGAGCCGAGCACGTTTTATTCCGGCGTTTTTATGATCCGAGCAGGGAGCTGCTAGAGTCCGCCCTAAACCCTTTCGGTGCCGGAGAGTCAGCGGCTGCACCCTGCGGCCAACAGACCACTTTACTCTTTATTCTTAGCTTACAGAAGAGTTACTGAGCTAAGTGCTGGTAATATGACCTCAAACAAAGGCCTGTTACCCCTAGCGGTGTAGAGTCGCTATGCTTTCGATCACATACTTACGATTTTTTTCCAAAATATTTGTTGTTCTACTTACAAACACAAAGCTGGTATGGTGTGAAAGCTCAGAATCTGCACTTTCCAAAGAACATCTCAGCTTATCCCAGTGAGCTATGAGTCAGTAACGATTAAACAGAATGTAAGAAGAGGCCTAAACACTGGGCAGGGTTAAAGAACCAGCATCATAAAGAGAAGCAGAGGGACAGGCTACTAGGAGGAGACGTGGAAGGCAGCACAGATGACCACAGATGTGACCGTAATTGGGCCTTTGACGCCAGACTCAGGAGACACTCTGGCAGTGAAGGCGGCGACCTCATATAAACAAAGGTGATCAGGTTACGCACAGGCTTCATTCCTCTTTCATTACACAAAGAGCTTTTACACAATAAGCACAGCAGCAATAACAGAGAACAAAAGCTGAAAGGACGGAATATGTGGTCAGAAGTTCCAGGTCAACAGGGCAACTGAGTGCTGCAAATTCCTGAATCACAGACCAATCAATAAAGTATCCACTGATCTAAGGGACTGGCTTGTTTTCCTCTTCTTCTAAACTTGATGAGAACCAGTCCATCCCAGTCAGATCAAATAGAATCTTTGTTTCTGGAAAAATACTCTCACTGGCCACTTTATCTTTTGCTGATGGCGGTTGTGTTAGCCATCCTCTAGTCTTTCATCAGAAGTCAGTTTCTGGATACACTAGCATGTGTAAAAACCTCAGAAACACTGCTGTGTCCATAACTGGATAACAATGAACTGCTGTCTGTAATTGTACGCCTATATAGTGAACCTATAAGGTAGGCAGAGCTCATAAAGTGGCCAGCGAGTGGAAGCACAATGTGGGTGTTTCTAATAAAGTGGCCAGCGACTGGAAGCACAAGGTAGGTGTTTCTAATAAAGGTAGTAGAGTGGACTGAGTGAGTGTATATGCAGTCCTATAGAGAAACACCTCACCCTGGAGCGTAACAATTTTTCACACAGAAAAAAATGATACACCCATTTCCCACGGGGATCTTCCCAATCGCAACTCCTGTGGGCTCTGGTTTCAGGCGCACAGCTTTCTCTGCATACAAAGCAAAAGCTTGAGGCCACAACCCAACACGACCTTTTCTCTGTACTCGGCGAATCAGCTGTGGCCCAGCTTTCGTGTGCTCCACCTACGAGAGCTCTGATGGCCGACTGACATATTTACAGCTTGATGACAGACAGGTCCTCAACCCACTTCAAACAGCTCTTCTGAAGAGGCACTCACAGTTTCCAGCCCTTCACGGTGGTGGAAGATCCAAACTCCATAACTCAGCAATGAACAGTGCCACAGCAGAACCATCACACTGTTCAGATTCATTCACTGACTGTGAGTAAGTGAATATATGTAAATCCTCATAGGTGCCCCAAGCTGTTTACCACTTACACTGTGTGGAAGGTCAATGCCATGACCATACAAACATTACCCTGAGGAAAAGCAGAGGAACAATATGTTTGTCATATTCAAATATTGAGCAGTACTGAAGTGAGTATTAGAGAAAGCCTTCCTCCTCGGGTTTATGATGCTGGCACCATGGCGGTGAAAATATGTGGCCAAAACAGTCCAACTAATCGAAAATAATAAGATTTCAAATGACCAACCTGAATGATATGGTCATGTTTGTAATGCTGCTCCTCCTGGAATATTCTTTCACATGTTCTGGGAATGTCCCGAGATCCAAAAGTTTTGGAATGACATGAATTCTGTTTCATCTGGTTTATTTAAAATTAACGACAAATCTAATCCATGTTTATGTCTAATATTCAAATCTAATACAAAGTAAAATGGTCTTTGCTGGATTTACCGTAACTAAGAAAACAATCTTACAGGATGGGATTACACCAGGATTCACATGCAGTCGTTCTGGATATCAAACTAATGCCCGGCCCACACTACAGGACTTTAATAATCCTAACTGATGTTGGAAACATCCGAATGAAAGGCCACACACTTTCAGATTATACACACCAAAGAGAGTCCCGGAGCAATGGTTCCCATTCTCAAAACCCCGCGGGATTACTCGCAAACTAACGTGAATGTAAAATTTACATAAAACGTACCGCAAACTATAGATTTTATACCAAAGCCGGACATTTAACTGTATTCAAACAGCTCAGGCCCAGCAGGCCACTGACCTTCAGCACTGCAGCCTCTAATCTCAGCCTCACAGTCCAGACATGCCAAAATAACACTCTGCACACACGACATACACAGAGGAGCTGCTAACAGTACACGCTGAAACAGGGTTCTCCAAAGGTTCTTTAGTATAGGGAGAGGTTCTTAGACCCATTAGTTCTATTTAGAACCATATACATGCTTAAATGCATGGTGAAATAGTTCTTCAGATTGATGGAGAATGGGTTGTATATGGTTCTATATAGTACCAAAAAGGGTTCTGCTATTGTTACATGCTTGACATCGTAACAATAGAAGAAGGTTCTCTGCATGGTAAAATGATTGATTGGAGAATGTGTTATATACAGTCCTATATAGCACCTATTTGAAGAAGCATTTCACTATGTAAAGAACTATGGTTCTAAATAGAACCAAAGCACCCTTGAAGAACCGTCTTTTTTCAATCCCCTGAGTTCTAACCATGAGTTCAATGTAGATGTTCAATGTTCTGTATAAAACCATATAAATCTTTTATACATTCTCCATCAACCATTTCACCATGCAAAGAACCTTGTTTCATTGTTACAACGTCAAGCTTGAAACAATAGCAGAACCCTTTTTTGGTGCTGTACAGAACCACACACACAACACATTCTCCATCAACCTGAATAACCATTTCACCACGGAATGGTTCTATACAGAACTCATGGTTCTAAACAGAACCATCCCCCTTTACAAAAAAAAACATTTTTCCAGAGTTCTAACCATGAGTTCACTGTAGAACCTTTTCATACTTAAACGGTTCTTTGCGAAGAAACTGTTCTGTCTAGAACCATACGAAAAACATTCTCCATCATGCAAAGAACCTTCTTATATCATTATAACACCAAGCTTGTAAAAATAGCAGAACCCTTTTTGGAGCTATATAGAACCATATACAACACATTCTCCATCAAGCTGAAGAACCACTTCACCATGAGATACTTCTATACAGAACTCATGGCTCTAAATAAAAGCATTTCTTTTAGTAAAGCACACTGGAAGAACCATCTTTTTTTAAAGTGGCCAGCATATGTGAACACTTTCCACAGACAGCTGGAACCCAGAGAGAGCAAGTTAGAGAACTCTGGAATGATCCACTTCTTCTGCTCCAAGCTGGTCCTCATTATCAGAACACAGAGCAGAGCTGCGGTAAATGAACACCCTAAAGATCCTTACAGAACCTTCCTCACTGACAAAGCAAGCTGGCTTCAAATCCCACAGCTTCTTAGAAGAACTTTCCGTTCCACCTTAAATGGTGCAGCCTCAGGCCCCAGAATGGAACTACTACACCATTTAAGGTGGAACGGAAAGTTCTCATAAGAAGCCAACTTCAGCCTCTGCCAAACTTTGTGTGTGTGTATGTGTGTGTGTGTGTGTGTGTGTGTGTGTGTGTGTGTGTAGCTCTGACTCACCAACTTTCTGCCTCGCGCAGCTCCTCTATTGTGAGCAGAGCTGAAGTTTCTCAGTCTCCTGCCCCTATTCACACAAGCCCCGCCCACTGTGCTGGGAATGCTTCATAAAGCCACGCCCCCTGTGCTGGGATAGGCTGATAAAGCCCCGCCTACTATGCAGAGACTGGATATAGGGTCACACTCACAGGAAGGCCTACAGGCAAAGAACACTCCTCACTTCAAAAAGGAATATATTTTTGTATACATTTCTGTTGAAATTGTAAGAGTTTTTTTAAATGTAGGAACTTCTTTTAACCTGAAACTATCCAGTTTGCAGTAGTAAGAAATTTTTGGACTTTGTGAAAGTTCGTAATTGTAGAAATGGTTCCTCCTGTTACACTGAACTAGAAAAAGGCATGAGTTCATACTGGTGAGAGCTGAAATTGTACCCAAATATAACTCTTAGTAGGCAAATTTGAATTTTTGCATGTTAATGCGGCACTCTTGGGCTTGTTGTGGAGTGTAATTCACGTTTACACCACTGTCGTAAATACAAATCACGCTTTGAGCGCCCCCTCATGGACAGCTACACATGTGCATTTGTTGACAAGCTGAAGGATACAGAACCGGCAAAGGCAACATCAGATGTGAGAAAGGTGAGAGCCAGGGATTGATCCAGTTTGATCACTGGTGATGCTACAGCCGTCCATGGCCGAGAGTCCAAGACAGCACAGTTGTCCTCGCTCTCTCTGGGTGGGCAGGACGGCCCTCCGTCTCCCCATCACTCAGCGTGATGCTAGCTGGCGCAGGCGTATGTTAGCTGACGTAACAGATCTGGCAGTTAGTGTCACCTCCGAGTGTGTTCTACTGTCCAGTGACACTGCGTTAGTTTGATAAGATGCGGAGGAGCTTCACAGGACTCAGAGGAAGCCTGTGTTTGCCTTTACCCTCCTAGCGCTGGTGGTATCATGTAACCATGTAATCTTGGGGAAGACTAACTAGTGGATGGAACTGGATACGAATAAATTAGGGAGAAAATTGGGGGGAAAATCCCCCCAAAAAAGTGAGAGAACCATTTTGACTGACATGCAAGTTGACAATGTTGCTAAGAAGGATGGCTCGGCATCTGTCCTGCGTCCTTTTATCTCTTTTAGCTCTTGCCAATGAGTAAAAGCCAGTGCGAAATTTACTTTTGTCCAAGGTGCGAAAAACAGGGGATCCTGGGGGGTCCGGGACCCCATAATTAACCTCATGAACCTCCTAAATGTCTCAAAATCAAAATTCCGGGGGTTCCTTGAAAATAAACTACATAAATAAGTTAAAATTCTAGGTTATGAAGGACCAACTGGGTGAACGAGTCTGCTACAGCGCCACCCTGAGGCAGAGCAGTGCTGCAGCTCTGATTAGTTAACACCAAAGACAGAAGCTGACTGTGGGTGAAGTGTTTGAGTGTCTGTTTTTCCCTAATGGACAGTATAACGTCATAGCTATCATCACAGCCTAGCTATGCTGTCCGTTTGAGTGAAATAGATGCTCAAATACAGATTCAGTGAAGCTCATTGTTTATCTGACCCACCCACAATCGGCAACTCCCAGCAGCTCACACACACACACTAATGTGGACGGTCCTGGGCCCTGTGAGGCTGGTGCTCAGCCCGCTGACCCCACATTCCTATCATATTAGATGAAGCAGAAACACTGAGCCCCCCATGACCCTCACAGTCTGTATGAGATATTAATCTATTATCTGATCTGTTATTTCAGACGAGCTTCATTTGAATATGTATATCCAAACTCATCTTTCAACAACTTCATACAGTTTATTCAGAACTCTGTGAAGGGTAAGTTCACCCTATTTTAAATTTCAAATGTTTTCAGACACAGAACTGCAGTGAATGCAGGAACATGTAAAATATCTGAAAGCTTATTGAACATTAAACACAGACTGTAGTCCATCTGTTTCTCTATGTACTTTGTTACCCTGTTCGTCAGTGGTCAGGACCCCCACAGGACCCCCACACAGCAGGTATTATTTGGCACTGACGTGGTGGTGGTGTGTTAGTGTGTGTTGTGTTGGTGCGAGTGGATCAGACACAGCAGTGCTGCTGGAGTTTTTAAACACCTCAGTGTCGCTGCTGGACTGAGAATAGTCCACCAACCAAAACTATCCAGCCAACAGCATCCTGTGGGCAGCGTCCTGTGACCACTGATGAAGGACTAGAGGATGACCAACACAATCTGTGCAGCAGCAGATGAGCTATCGTCTCTGACTTTACATCTACAAGGTGGACCGACAAGGTAGGAGTGTCTAATAGAGTGGACAGTGAGTGGACACAGTGTTTAAAAACTCCAGCAGCACTGCTGTGTCTGATCCACTTGTACCAGCACAACACACACTAACAGACCACCACCACGTCAGTATTACTGCAGTGTCTGATCCGTCTTCTCCCTATTCACACTGTTCTAGAATCTTATCCCCCCTGTTCTAGGATCTTCTCTATATCCACACTGTTCTACAATCTTCTCTTCATTCTGAATGTTTTTAAATGTTCTACCCATCCACAATGTTCTATAATGCTCTCCTCATTCATAGTGATCTAGAACTTCTTTCTCTATTTACTCTGTTCTGGCGCTGATCTTCCTTTTCACTCTGGAGAGATGTTAACGCAGCCCACTGTGTGTTTGTTGGGGTTTTAGAGTCTCAGAGCAGCTCCAGACCAGCTTTCTCACAGATTTGTAAGGTTGAGCTCCTCAGATTTCACGGCGGTTGTTGGGTCGAATGGAGGATGATCCTAATCTGTTTCACAGATAGCAGGAACACACACACCCTTGTTTGGAATACCAGTCTGGAGTAAGACTTATGAGCTTACAGATAGAGTTTCCTGGAGCCGTATCCACGCAGACTCGACCCATCAGGGCGCACGCGTTCTTCTTTCATCACAGCCGTGACGGCATTCCCCTCAATCCTTCTACAACAACTTCAGAGCATGAGGAAGTCCCGATCTGGGATTTCTGCCCCGATCCCAATACGAGTCCTTTAGTATATAGAATCTGCGGATTCTGGTTCTCGATCTAGATCAGCATTCCGTTCCTGATCTGCGGTCAAAACACTGACATTATACTTTAAACTTCTTCCACACTGCAGACATGTATTATTATTAGTCCTAAAAGTGCCAATATCATAAAAAATATAAAATAAGACTTTGATAAAGTATGTAAACATTGTTGAAGTTTCAAACCACTAATTTTTACAGCAGTTAAGCCCCACCCATTCAGTCTACAGCAGTTTAGCCCCACCCATTCAACTTACTGCAGTTTAGCCCCACCCATTCAACCTACAGCAGTTTAGCCCCACCCATTAATGCTGAAGTTTGTATGGAGCGCTTCAGCACGGACTGCTTTTTGAATGAAGCACAATAAAAGACAGCCAATCAGAACAGAGCTCAGTCATAAAATGCCTGTTTGCTTCTAACAGATGAAGAGAGGATGAAAAACGATGATATATAAAGAAATTAGCAAAAGCATATAAAGCTACATAAGCATCAGTGCAAGAAAATGGACTGGAACTGGATCAGGTTTAATATAACATACACACACATGCACACGCGCACACACAGACACACACACACACACACACACACACACACACACACACACACACACTTTTCCACACCGCTTATTGTTCTGGGTTGCGGGGGGGAATTGAAGCCTATCCCAGCGGTTATTGGGTGGAAGGCAGGAAACACCCTGGACAGGTCGCCAGTCCATCGCAGGGCAGAAAGACAGACAGAAAGACAGACAGACAGACAGACATATACATTCACACACACACTCACACCTAGGGGCAACTTAGCATGTCTTAATATAACACAGTCCATTCAAACTAACCTTCACCAGTTCTGTCATCAGCCTTTAAATCAGATCTGGACCGCAGCTCTCCCCTCCCACAGACCAATTTAGGCTCATATTAGAGCAGCCCTAAAACTGATCTGGAATCAGATACACGGCTCATCCCTGACCCACAGCTGAAAAAACACAGCGTGACTGAGCCTTCCACAGCCGGGTCACCCAAAACACCCTCACCATCTCCAGCTGCCCACCTCACAACCCAGCCTGTTTATTACACCCCGTCAGAAGAGCCGGGGGAGGGGAGACTGAGGAGGGTAAATAAATACATCTTTCCCTTAGGGATCGCTAAATCGCTTAAGACTCTATGTAGTAGGGGGCGCTATACCGGCTGAATGTTTTTTAAGGTGTTAGTTTAGTTATTACTGTTATACCGGCATGCAGATAAATACAGAAAACACAACATTCAAACAGGTCAGAACACGCTGACTCCCTCACCTCTCGTGTACTGAGCTGCTGTCTGAGGTCAGTTCGTCCAGTTTATGGTCAAAGGTGACTGTATAATATATATTGATCATTTCTGTTTTTACTGTTTCACCCAATGAAAATATTTTAGATTTACTTCAGCTGTTACTAAATATGGTTCTCATTAAAAGTGAAGGAACATCCAGAATAATATGGCATCATTAATCTACTAAAAAAGGTTGCTTAAGCATCCAAAATGGTTATTTTTGAAATAATATGCATAAATACACTATTTTGTCATATATACTGAAATCTCAATTATGCTGTTTTATAAACTTTTGCCCATACCACCCACTACTAACAATATGTAAATTGGATTTTTCTTTTTAAAATGAATATAATATGGATTTAAACAACACACACAGCTTTTCTCTGCCCTTCTCGCTCATCTTTACTGAGAATGCTGATAACTCTGTACCTCCTGATTGTGGCCTCTAAACCAGAACTATGTGAGATCAGCAGTTTCTCAGTGTCCCACACAACTTCAACCAGTACAGCAACGCTTAGATAAGATGACCTTTGACCCTTCAAAGAGGAACAAATAGAAGTGTCATCTGGCTGCTGAAATTCCAGGCATGCACAGTGAGCCTTCGACACATTCCATATATCCTCTCAGTCTGCGATAAGATAACCAGCACACAGTCTGAGCACCTCTCAGAGCTCTGCAGGCATTTCCCTCATCAGTGTGTGTGTGTGTGTGTGTGTGTGTGTGTGTGTGTGTGTATATGAGTGTGTGTGTGCACCAAATGTCACCAGGATGGCTGTTCTGCAGCTTTTATTATCTGAGGTCAAAGGAACTGTATGTAATTTATTTACTGTACTAGATCATAAACTGATCATGTTGTATTAGATTAAGGTAAGATGCTAAGCTGAAATCCTGGCTGATCCGACAGCAGCGCTACAGTCAGTAGAAACTTTCATTCCGGAGCACAAAGTCTGTTTGTGTTGTGTTCTGTGGTCCCGCCCACTGCCTGTTTGCCCGCTCTGTTTCGACCCCAGGTTGCCAGATTTGAAAAAGACTGTCAGATTCTACCCGAACTAAAAAGCCATGGCGTCCCTTTAAACAGCTCCACCACCAGAGACGTAGTAAAACATGAGTAAATTTTAGTGATGCGTTTAAAAGATGGAGGCAGCTTAGAGCCTAGAAGAACTTAAAGACAGATGTCAAGTTGGCTGATTTTCTCCTGGACAGGTAAGCATTGAGCTCCAGATAAGCTCAGCAAACCTTAGCTAACTTATCACGGCTGCTAGCAGAGAGAGCATTTTAATAATTTCAACATTTGAGTTCTTGCATTTGCACTCTGTGGTCCATGTGCAGCTGGTTATCAAGTCAGATGAGGCTGAAGTGGCTTCCTGTTCACCAGCTACTAGTTTGAATTGTCCATTCCACCATAAATGGGGCAGCAGTTACATTCTGGCAACTCAGGTGAAAATTAGAAAAAAAAGCTGGCGAATAGGTTGAGGAACCAAAATGTGATTACTGCGCTATTTAAGGTGGAACAGGAAAATTCTAACAAGAAGCTGGCAAATAGAAAGCTGACTTTGTTCAAGGCAATGAGTATTTCTGGAGCAGTGGGCTTTTGTTTTCGGGATTATGGTCTTAGCTTTGGCTACCATACATAGCCAGCTGGGCATCGAACTAACACTGACATCAACACTGAGTTATAAAACTTTACATGAGCTGCTTTATAATTTGCAAACAATAAAAACATTGCAAACAAAAACATCAGCTAGTCTAACGCTGCGCTTATTTGCGTAGGGTTAGTATCCTCAACTTGACGACCCGTGTGAGCTTTGAGTCTGGGGTAACGGGGGCGGGGCCGACAAGTGTCCAATAGTTAGAATTTGGACTGCAGTGCCCATTTTAAAAAGCTTGCTGTCAGTGTTACATATTGCTCATTTAAAGGGACACTTTTACCCATCGCTACATCTGTTGTAAACATGCCTGCTGTCCTCCTACAGCGGAGCCGCTGTCGTTTCTGGAGGGAGATTTATTAGAGGAACAAGACTAATGAAATCCCCTTCTGGTGATGTATCCGGAAGGTAGGAGGAACTTTTAAAAACCGACAAACTGCTTTGGGCCTTTCTGTGCCTTTTCGGAGTTTGTAGTGTAACTGTTGGTTGGGATTGTCCACCCATGTTACCCCTCCCCTGTTTTCCACACCTTCTATGCTAGTGCTACAAAATAAAAATGTGAATTCTGTTTAGCATAAACACCCTGAGACAGCTGGCTTTTGAAACATTTTTAAGCTTTTATTTTCTGGCAGAAGTCGGACTTAGCAAGGTGAGGTTATGCTCAACTCTCATCTTCAACTGAATCAGACTGTATTAGAATCACTCTGTACTCTTTGAATCAGTGAATGATGGAGAAAGGCCTCGTCAACCGGCCTCTTTAACAAGTTTCATTTCAAAACTTTGCCAGACAGCTCGCTCCACAGAACTAAATCTGTGTGTAGCTACTGTGAGGCTGAGTTTAGTTACATCCAGCCTACGTCTGCGCCACATAATTCAGAGGAGTCAGAGCTAACAGTGATGGTCGCACTCGCTGGTAAATAAAACTCCCTCACACCTGAGGTTTTTATTTAACTTTCTCTTGTTCCATTATTTGAACTTGGGTAAATTAGAATGAAGCATATCATGTCCACTCTTTTTAATATAACGTTACTGCACTTAAAGACCTTTTATTGGGCTAAAATTTCAACTGATTAAAAAACAAATGACATTTGATTAATCGCAATTAACTACACAAAGTCATGCAATTAATCTCAATTAAAGGTTTTTAATTGCGTAACAGTCCTAATATTTACATATCAACAGTGTTTTATTTTTTCATCAATGTCTCGAAGGTATGCAGGCCTTTTTTGCTTTTCCTTTGTGTTACTGATGAGTGTTTTTTTTTTTTGTTAAGTCATGCACACATTTTAAAAGGTGTAACAAGACAATAAAATTTACCCTGTTCAAAAAACAAGTCAAAGGCATTCGGGTCAGATTATTGAGAGTCTTTCTGATGATGTCATACTTCCTCACATATTAATGTCACACGCACAGACTCATAAAGAAGGTCCGACTCAATGTTTCGGCCTCAAATGATCTCAAAATCAACATCATACTGATGAAGATGTGATGACAATAGTAGATAATTCACTCACATCCTCAGAAGGTTAGACTGAGTTCCCTTTGAATTGTCTTTCAATCATCAGATTCATCCACTCAGGGAAGAAGCACAACCCACGTTACAGAATGTTCTTCCTCATGTTGTGTGCAGTTACACATTTCCACACCCCACCAGAAAACAGAGAAAGAAAGAACTTTTGACTTGATTTCAGTAATACAAAGGACATGTCCTTACGTGTGTTACTCCTGAAAACAGGCTGCTCTCAGTCACTCAGCGGTCTGAGGAAGCTGATACACACCCAGCTAATCAGATGAAAAGAGTTAAATCAATAATTTAATTCCAGTGAAGAGCTTCGAGAGTGTTTAAGGCAGCGTCTCTCTGCGCAATCGCTGCGTATTTACACTCAGGCTACTCATCAGCGTTCTTTCCCTGTGTTTTAAATCAACAGAACCTCTAAGACAGAAACGTCCCCATTCAAATATTTAGAAGAGTTTTCAGAGTCTCTAAACAACTGCAGGACAATAGAGCTGCGTTTAACGAACAGAGTCTAACGACAACATAATCAAGGCCACATGGAGAAAACATCTTACAGCCCTTGCAGAGAGGGCCGATCTAGAACCAGTTACTGCCTTTTAGATCCAGTTCACCCTCCCAGGGCCTCGATTCAGGAAGCACATCATCTTATTATCTTTATATAATACATACAATATGCATATAGTGTACAGCACAATCTACACTCTTAAAAAAGATGGTTCTTCAAGGGTTCTTTAGTAAAGACAATGGTTCTATAAAGAATATAAACACTCAAAGAACCATTGTCTTGCTTAAAGGGTTTTTTACATGGTCAAATGTTTCTTCAGACTGATGGAGAATGTGTTGTATATTGTTCCATAGCACCAAAAAAGGGTTCTTCTATTATTATGATGTCAAGCTTGTAACAATAGAAGAACACTTTTTGGTGCTATAGATAACCATATACAGCACATTCTCCATCACTCTGAAGAACTACTTCCCCATGAAAAGAACCGTTTAAGAACCTCTGGGTCAGCGTTTCATGGCTGCTGACTAACGTTACACTGCAGTTAAAGTTGCTGCTGCAGCCGCTTTCAGAGGAACAGTTTTCATTGTCTCAGTATCTGAGAGAGTGAGTGTTAAGCAGGAGTAGATGTTCGTTCACTGGAGTCAGTGGATGTGTAAAACATCTACAGTGGTTCTACGGACCCTGACGACCCGGCGCGCCCTCTGCTGGCATGTGTGCATATTTAGCTTTTTACCAACTAGTTTATTGTTAGCGAGCTGTTTCAACATCTCCAGCTAACATGGCTAATCCAGGATTTTGGTTATGGGTATTTTTACCTCCATTGTTTTAGCACTTTGAATTTGTTAGCTGATGTTACTCTACTCTGATAGCTGAGAAGGAATTTTTCCATTTGTCCTTTGTTTAGTCTGGACTCCCACATTGTTGTGTGTTTGGTTTTCCAACAGTTCTGGACACGTCCTCGAATTTCAATCTTCACAACTGTGATTAAGATAAAGTGATTCACCTTTCTGTGGTGAGCTGCAGTGAAACAAACGCCCGTATTTCTGAGGTTAATAACTGTCTGTAAGGCCAAAGTGGAACCCAGTGTTTATGCACTTCTGTTTCTTGTTGAAAAAGGGTCTATTATGTCAATATTGTTTTGAAAAAGACATCATTTCGACATAATAAATTAAAAATTTAAGACAGTAAATAATTACAGTATTTTGATTTTCTTTTTTTAAACACGTTTGGTGGTTTGAGCTGAACTCAAGTTTTGTGCCTGAATGCATTTAGGCCTTAAGACTGCAGCCCAAATCTGATTTCTGTCATATATATGTATCCAGATTCATTTTTGGTAGTCTGGTGCTAAAAAACACATAAAATCAGATTTTTGGATCCAAACCACATTAGGAGATGGTTTGAAATGTATCTCAGGCTGGACGTTCTGGACACTAAAAGTCTTTTGTGTCACTCACAACAACGACAATGTCAAAGTGATGCAGTGCTGGGATTGAAGAAGAGCTCCAAAGATTCATGATTATGAAGAGAGTTCTGAGGAGTTTGGAGGGGAGATGATGCTCCTCCATCTCTCCTGCAGCCGCGTTTGAAATCTGCATCACCAGTGTAGCTACATAGTTACTGACGCCTACGTTGTTACCACGGCAACCCACGCAGATAGACTGGTGATGTCTGGACACACAAATTAGATCTGATCACTCGCAGATAACAGAGCAGACAGTCGACTCAAAAGATCTGATTTGAGGAACAATCCGATTCGCCTGCAGTCTGAACACAGACTAAGAGTTCATGTGATGTAAAATTCCTGTTTGTCCTGTTTGGAACTTTGTAATTTTGGGATGATGATATGTTTGCGAAACTGGGTCATGACTACAGGGGTGATTCAGACCACACAGTGTCCTGACAGCGATGCAGCCAAGGAAATGTAAACAACTCTACAGCAACGGCCTTTTCATTTTCAGCTTTTATTTTCTGGCAGAAGTTGGACTTTCCTCTGTGTGAGATATCAGATCACAGAGAAGTCCACTTTCTCTGCTGATCCAGGTTTCGATCTTCAGGCTAGGATTCAGTCTCACACAAGAAAGAGTGATGTTTATGACAGAAAGCCAATCACCTGAACATGAGCAGCTTATTTTTCAAAAAAGAAAAAAGAAATCATACATGAAAGTAAAGCGTTTTTACTGGTTGAAAAGCAGCTCTGTCTATTTGCTGGTGTATAAAGTGCCTTCTGTCATTCATGTCCAGTATAATTCATATCTATAGTATGAATTATTTCCTCAGATTTTTTTCACCTGACTGATGCTGCCAATGTCATGTGACCCAAAACGGCCTGCAGGGGTCCTTCTCCATCGGGAAGTAATTATGTAATGATAATAATAATTCTTTAAAGATTGTTATTAAATAAATTCAGTCATCTGATCTGAAATCAGCTATTAATTCAGACATTTCACTGGAAAGAGAAAAAACTATTCAAGAGGACAAGAATGAGAGGCAGTCTGGAACTGACAGATGCAACAGTGGGTGGTGGGGGGGGTGGCGGTGGATGGGGGTCTCAGCTTGAGATGAAAGAGAAGGAGTGAAAAAGAAGCAACAAGTGAGTGACAGAGAGAGGAAAACAGAAAGGCAGAGATGAAAGAGAATGAGAGAACAGATGGGAGGTGGAAGTGGTGAAGAGTGGGTGGGGCAAAGGGGAAGGGGGGTGAACAATCAAAGTTTGGAGGAAATCACATTCAATTCACACAGATTTTAATTTCAAGTTTATTCTGAAGTTTGCTTCTTTAGTTGTAGCATTGAAACTACGAGGCTAATGTAGCTAACAGGTGCTGGACATACATATACATACCTAACCTAGATGCCGCGTTGTCTGTTGTTCTCTATCTGAGGCGATACGTCTGGACGTCCGCCATGTTGGAGAGGTCAAGATCCGCTTGTGAACAAATTCACTTGTACTGAGAGACGAAGAGTCTCAGGATTGAATCAGCCACAACTTCCTTATTACTCAACCGATTTTCACCACATCTGTTTAGTTATAATCCTCAGACACAGATTAATCCAGGCTGCTCGGATCTGCTCTCGGCAGCTTTATTACTTTAATAACTGATCGTGATAATTAGCCGTCCGGACCAGCAGGAAAGTATTCAGTCTGTGCCTGACGGTAAAAACCGAGTTTAGCGCGAGAAACACAATCAGACACATCAGCAGATCATCAATGTATGAATCACTTCTAATCTTAATACACAGAAAAATAAAATAAACCCCAAAACACATGAGTGTGGATCACTGCATTCCCTCCATTATATAATCCTATCCCGCTTTCTGAGTGTGATATTCCTGAAATAGTGTAATTCTGGACAGTATCTTCTATCTGCTCTTTCTGCTTTGATCATGTTCTTTATAAGTGAGTTTGTTCATGTTTGTGGAGAAACATCACACTTATTATTATTTCAAGCTCGTTGTTATTAATGACTCTCTGTATTACTCTTTATTTTGTAATACAGGCTGTAAACATTTGGAGGACGCTTTAAAATTATTATCACTCTTAGTTCATGTCCTGCTGTAAAACCCTTAGAAACCTTTAAGTGTGTCTGTTGGTTCCTGGCAGTGGTGGACAGTAACAAAGTAAATGTAATGGGCTTTTGTACTTAAGTAGTTTTTTAGTGTTTCTGTACTTCACTGAAGTTTTTCCATTTTGGTGACTTTTTACTTTCACTCCACTACATTTCAAAGTCAAATATCTCACTTTTTACTCCACCACATTATGAGAAATCTGTCGTTCCTTTTGGTTTATGTGTGTATAAAAACATAATGTCAAAACGAAAGAAGCGTGAAGCAAGAGCACCAATCAGGGCACAGCGGTCACTTTGTTTTGAGCTTGTTTTGACCTGTTGGTCATACCGACTCAGTGCAGCACACGGTTCAACGTCAGTGCAGCAGCGTAAAATTTTGGGAGAGTTTATTCTACATAAATGATGGACTAACCTAACTTTGTGTAAACAGACCACAATATAGAAATATGTACTCATATGCAGTTGAGACTGACGTGTCTTTATTCTGAATTTATACAAACACATTTCATTTTATAGTAAATTAGTTTAGGCTAGTTTATGTTTATCAACAGAGACCTACAGATGCAGTTTAGTAAAGGAAACTCATTTGTGAATCTGAGTTTAAAGTTTTTATTAAACTTAAACTTGGAACTGAGTTCAAATAAATCTTAAACTGAAACTTTGCTTGTTTGTAAAAAGTGATTTCAGAGCCACTCAGTTCTACCTGATGGAAACTGTTTGCCTTCAGTGTTTTGTGTTTATGATAATTTTAATAGACATCAGCGTCACTAATGAATGACTCTATTAAAAGACTGGTTTACCAAGAGAGACACTGGAGTATTTTCACCTAAAATGAGTTAATGAAGCGAGTCTTGTTATAAAAATGATAATAGGACATCAGAGCCATAATTAATCTTTTAGTACTTTTACTTTCGATACTTAAGTACATTTGAAGGCAAATACTTTTGTGCTTTTACTCAAGTGGAGGTCTAAAGGGAGGAACTTCTACTTTTACTGCAGTAATATTTTACCTTGGGTATCTCTGCTTTAACTCAGGTACATGTTTGTGTACTTTGTCCACCACTGGTTCCTTGATGGTTTTGTAATGTGTTTTGGCTTTTTAATGGGTTGATAACACAATGTAAAGGATCCTAATGGTTTAACAGGTGACCACTGGCTGATTCAAAATGCATTTGATGGTTTTCTACTGGGATCTAAAGATCTACAGGATCTAATGTTCTACAGGAAACTAGGGGTCACTACTGGAAACCATTAATATATGCTGTTGTCCATAACTGAAGAGGTTGAGCTGTACTGCAGTCCATCTTTAAAGGTGACAGTATGTGCTGCAGTGTATGAACCCATCTGAGTTTGGAGCTCAGAGCGTTTACTGTATAAGACATGGCTGATATGTCCCCTACTCACCTCCACTGTCAGTCACTCGCTCCCCAAGTCAGAGGTCATATCCTGCTGTGGGTGGAGGCTTTCCGCCCTCTGTAGGCCTTTAGAAGCGTTCTGTGGTAAAAAGGAGGCTGCTGGTCACGGAGGCCACCTTCAGCTCATCCTCAGCGGCTCTGTCTGGGCGGACGTGTGCTGTGATTTCACTAACGCTGTAAGCTGGGATCAGAAATTACATTCACATTTTCTCCTTTCTTCAAAATAATCATACATCACTACAGAAAACACCATATCAGTGCAGAGTCAAGCATCCTTAAAAGGTCACATTATTACACTGCAAAAAGGAGAAAATGACTGAATACCAGTAAAATTGGACAAGTAATCTTAAAATAAGCTCCAGTCTAGAAATAAGTAGCTCTGATAAGAGTTCAAAGGTCTGAAATAAGTAGAAAAGACTCACTGCAGCTCAGTAATAAGAGAAATACACTGAATATTAGTGAAGAAATCTTTTTGCATTCTTAATTTCAGCACAGTGAAAGAATGAAGGTGAGAAGGAAGAAAATGAATCAGTAATTTTAGTGTAAATGACTGACCACTAGTGGACGAAGATTCTGCTGTTACTGAAAGAAGTCGTCTGATGTTAAACCAGGTCTAAACCCATATTTAATTTAAAACTAGTCCTTAATCTCAGAGCAGAAACTGATTTTACTGACATCACAACAAGTGAAATTTCCCTCAACGTTCATCTCCTGATAGGTGAAGCATTTAGGGTCGTTGACTTAAAATGTATTTTTATTTAAATATGGCTTCTGTGTGATTTTTAAATCAAGCAGTTCAACTTGAGTTTGTGTCTCTAAATCTTGAAACAAGTATTATTATTATTATTATTATTATTATTACTATTATTATTATCATTATTATTATTATGTCTCTAAATATTATACTTTGATCATTATATCATTGTGCTGTTGTACTTTGAGAGTTTTATAAATACAATGCATTATTGTTGTTATAATAACTAAATTTTTAAGATTTCCTGATTAATTGAGCATAAAATGCATAGTCATGATCAATTAAAAAATACCATGAATTCAAAAAGTTATTCACTAGTAAATTAACCACATTTTTCCAGATCTGAGATCTGAAATCATGGCAAACAGAATAATCTGCAGCGTATAGTACAGTAATTCTCAAGCTTTGGTGAGTAAGGATCACCAAAAAGCTACACAGGTGTATTCTGGTGGATCTCTGAGAGTCACTTTCTATAAATCCTTTTATTAATATAAGCCAAAACTCTACATCAGAGCTGCATGAGCAAAAGCACCAAGCGTAAGCTAAAAAGTATCCGGAGTACCTTTATAGCAGCGCTTAGCCATGCAGCTAAACTAGCAGCTAAACTCACTACCTTATAGAGCAGGACAGCAGTAAGAGCACCTCCTGCTGTTTGTGCTCATGATTTGAACAATATATTAGAAGTGTATTTGTTTATTTATGGTCAGTAATGTTGTGTGCTAATGTGGGTTTGGTAACTCAAGCTGACTAAGCTGGTTAAACTGGGAGACCAACTTAGTTGGTTGACCAGCATAGCGCATGTTTTGTAAGACGGTTTAGCTGGTCTACCGGCATGATTAGCTTCACCAAGCTAGTCAATATGTATGAATAGCACAATCTAGCTAGTTGATTACCATAATAAGACCAAGCTGGCTAGTCATGACCAGTGTGAATATCATGACCAAGGTGGTCAACCAGCATAGCCAAGTTGACCAAGCTGGTTGACTAGCATGACCAGCTTGATCAGGCAAGTCATGCTGGCAAACCAACATGGGGTATATTTTCATCTAGTTCAGCTGCATATCCAGCTTGTCAACCACACAGACCATCAAAGACCAGATTAGATTATTATAATTATTATTATTCCTCTTGTTCATCCTTCTCAGACTACTAAAACACTACCACACTAACAGCATTCTCCATCTATTCCTGCTGTAGTCCTGGCCGGGTCATTCAGAGGTCATTTCATTACTAAAGATACAGCAGATATACACACAGACTGTTTTATGACTTCCTTTGGAACAAACTGTCCTTTACAAAGACGCATATTTTAATGTCCAGAAAGAAGAAGTAAACAAAGTCTGTTTACACTGAACAACTGTCCACTTAAACGTAGTGATATTAAGTGAAAGCTTTTCTCACACGCACACTTTGGGAAAATTCCCACGTTTCCCACGTACCATATAAATGTATGATTTGTCTTCATACATACACTCTAAAAATGTATTAAAAATGATAAACAGTTTAGCTGCCAGTAGAAAACTGTTCAATTCTGTGAATGAAATTACTTTTACACACTTTTTATCCCCTTTTAACAGTGGCGAACCGTGACTATTAGAGCTAGGCCTCAAAAACCCACCTCTATGATAACGCCTATTCCTGCTAGCACCTCTATGGGATTCTAGTAGTCTAAGCGCTAAGCTAATGGTGATTCACAGATTAAACAAGAATATTTGAAGCTTGTAAATTACTTTTCATATTTTATTTGAACCTTGTAACAGATATATTAACATAATTTACGTCATCAGTTTCACAGTGACACATTCAGTAAAAGCCGCCAACTGAAACGCATTCGGGTAGTACTAACATTCATATTCAGTGATGTATCTAAGATGTTTTTTCTCACAAAACTGGTCATTGAAAATAAAATGTCATTGAGCAATTCCTCTGTCAGTTCCTAATTATGTTAGTAATCAGTACAGCACAGGTCACTAACAGGCGGACCGCAGTCTGAGTCCGGACCCAGACGCTGTCCTATGCAGACCTGGACCTAAAACCGATAAACTCTGGAGAATTATTTAATTTCGATGGGGTGGTCCTATTTTAATTGGCATTACGATGAGACTCGAGTGAGTGACTCACACACAGGGGAGGGACAAGGCGAGACAGCAGTCGGAGTAGAAAGTGAGTCAGAGGGAAGTTATTCCACATGTCGTGATCTAAAAAGAGAAACTGACAATAAATATTGTTGAAATATGACTGAAATGTATTTGATTTAACATTCAGTTGTCGACTACATAAGCTGCTTCAGTCTACAGTATATGGCACTGAGTCATGATGCAAGTTGGACATTATGATGTTCCGGACCTTTGCTTGAGGGAATATTCTCTACCTTGACCTTATTGAATTTTAATTAAAGACCTCTACAGTACAGTAACCAGCTGGAACAGTACTTCAGGTGAGACTGTGCTGCCATGTAATTTATCCAATGAAACCACAGAAATTATTTAAACAAGCAGCATGCCAACATGTAGCAATATTAGAACTGTAGCACCATTTTTCCATAGTTTTACTGTAAACAGATTTATGTTTAATGGATTGAAGACCATGATTATAGAAAGCGTTAAAGAATGAAGATTTAAATAAGGTTTTTAATGTTTAACCATTGTAACTTTTTGAGATATAAATCTAATTAAACACTGTAGCTGAATGTGGTTCATAAGTATCAAAGAAAAGCAAACAAAATCACATTTGAATATTGTTAATTAACAACAAATCACCCTTAAATTTATACATTATCATGGTTATTTTACAGGATGAACTTTTCTGTATTCTCACCTGTATTTTCTCTTATTTCTAAAAAAAACAGATTCCATAGAATTTACAGATTTTTTTCTTTTTTTACAGTCCACTTATGTCTAAAGCAACCCAGAGATCCAAGCATACAGGTGTGACAAAAGCTAGCTTCAATACCAGCGCTAAACGACTGAGATTCTATTTTAGAAACAGTTCAGGTAATGATAGGAAGTATAAGAGAAACAAGTAAACAAGGCAAATGTAAGAGCAGGGCAAATTGCACACAGATGGTGGAGTCAGAGTTTGGGGTAAGCAGCATGAATCCATAGACCCAGCCTGCCTTGTGTCAGCAGTCCAGGCTGGTGGAGGTGATGTAATGGGGTGGGGAGTGTTTTCTCAGCACACTTTGGGCCGTTAATACCGATCAATCATCGAATGCCACAGCCTGTTTGAGTATCACATCATGGCAACAATTTACCAACTTCTAATGGCTACTTCCAGCATGATAATGCACCATTTCACAAATGATGACTGAGAGAATTGTGATGGCCACACCTCCTAAGTTCCTCACGGCAATGAGGCACATGGCAGATGCTACGGTATATTCAAAACAGTTAGTTTTACTCAATCTTTTGTTCATAGATTCATCAAATGTATAGTTTTATGTGAAGATGTAAATAAAATATATTTGAGGTTTATTGTACTGATGTTAGCTGTTCTATCTTGCGGTCTAAAATAAATTTGTGGGTATCTTTTCACTAATCATACTTATTCTGAGGCCTTTATTTTCATGTATTTGGATTGAGAAGCTTGTCTGGTTCAAACAACGCCAAGCAACATTGACGTAATTCTGTTTTGCATCAGTTTACCAGACTTCTCATGGTCTTGAGATCCTTCTTGAAGATTTGCAAGAGGTTCTGCAAGATGAAAGGAGGTATGTATCCTGTTCCACCAATGAGGACCCGTGTGTTAAAAGTGTTTACAGTGGTCATATGACCCCTCTTTGGTCTCAGTCAACAACCACCCTGTTGTCTGAACAATTTATAGCAAAAGCTAAACAGAATAATGCCTTTTACTCTAACATCAATCTAATTCATTAAACTCCTCTCTCTATTTTCAATATTCCCTCTCTTTCACACGCTCAAACTGTTCCAGTGTCTCGACTACATGTGATTGTGAAGGAGGAAAAAGTGTGATCTGCTGTTTTTCCTCAGCGCACATCTGAGAAGGAGGCCATTCTGGTGAAGAGTCCACGTCAGCCACAGTGCAGCGAGCAGAACAGGAGAGTTTATGGTAAATCAATTAAGAGCAAATACTTTAAACAGCAGGATAAAGCTGCTCACAAATCAGAACCATGTGTGGCACGGCCTGTTTACGTCAGCGGCCAGACCGAACCTACAAGCACACTGCTCGACTCAACAGAGACTTACAACAAAAGCTCAGCTCAGAGCGCTACAGCAGGCTGTGCTGCTTTTCTGTTTCTGTACTGATAAAATAAGCTGTGTTGTTTTTACCAATAAAATAAGCCATGCTGACTTTTCTATGCCTTACTGTACCTTACTGTACCTTACTGTACCTTATCATGCTTTATTATGCCTTACTGTGCTTTACAGTGTGTTACTGTGCTTTACTGTGCCTTACTGTGCCTATCCGTGCTTTACTGTGCCTATCTGAGCTTTACTTTGCTTTACTGTGCCTTACTGTGTTGTGCTGTGCCTTACCATGCCTTACTGTGCCTTACTGTGCCTTACTGTGCTTTACTGTGCCTTACTGTGCTTTACTAAGCCTTACTGTGTTTGACTGTTCCTTAACGTGCCTTACTGTGCTTTACTGTGTCTTAATGTGCCTAACCGTGCTTTTTTATGCCTTACTGTGCTATACTGTGCTTAACTGTGCTTTATTATGCCTTTGTTGTGCTTTACTGTGCCTTACTGTTCTTTACTGTGCCTTACTGTGCTTTACTGTGTCTCACTGTGCCTTATTGTACCTTATCATGCTTTATTATGCTTTACTGTGCTTTACAGTATGTTACTGTGCCTTATTGTGCTTTACTAAGCCTTACCGTGCTTAACTGTGTCTTAATGTACTTTACTGTGTCTTACTGTGCTTTACTGTGCCTTACTATGCCTAACTGTGCTTTATTATGCCCTAATGTGCCTTACTGTGCCTTACTGCTCTTTACAGTGCCTTATTGTGTTTTACTGTGCCTTATTGTGCTTTAATGTGCCTTACTACGCCTTACTGTGCCTGACTATGCCTTAATGTGCCTTACTATGCCTAACTGTGCTTTGTTATGCCTTACTGTGCTCTACTGTGCCTTACTATGCCTAACTGTGCTTTGTTATGCCCTAATGTGTTTTACTGTGCCTTATTGTGTTTTACTGTGCCTTATTGTGCTTTAATGTGCCTTACTAAGCCTTACTGTGCTTTACTAAGCCTTACTTTGCCTTACTGTGTTTTACTGTGCTTTACTTTGCTTTACTGTGCCTTACTGTGCTTGACTGTGCCTTAACGTGCCTTACTGTGCTTTACTGTGCCTTACTGTGTTGTGCTGTGCCTTAATGCGCCTTACTGTGCTTTACTGTGTTTTACGGTGAATTACTGTGATTTACTGTGCCTTATTGTGCTTGACTGTGTCTTACTGTGCTTTACTGTGTCTTACTGTGCTTTACTGTGCTTTACTGTGCCTTACTGTGCTTGACTGTGTCTTACTGTGCTTTACTGTGCCTTACTGTGCTTTACTGTGTTTTACGGTGAATTACTGTGATTTACTGTGCCTTACTCTGCCTAACTGTGCTTTACTGTGCCTTACTGTGTTTTACTGTGCTTTACTGTGCTTTACTGTGCTTTACTGTGTCTTACTGTGCCTTACTGTAGTTTGCAGTGCTTTACTGTGCATTATTGTGCTGTCAGTGTTGAGCATGTTGTTGTTTGTACAAAACAAGCACAAAGTGGTGTGTTTAGGGTCTGGATATTGGGCTACAGACAGCTTTTCTAGATGTGGGTCTCTTTTACTGCCAAAATATTTAAAATGTAGATGAATTATGGGCTCATACAACCACGGAATGGCTGGTCAGATTACAGTCTTGTCTTTAGTGTTTCTGTAATTGTTTTCTCTGTTTATCACAGTGCTCCTGTTAATGTCTGTCATAGTGTGTCTATTAGTATGTCTGATAGTTTTGTAACACAGTTTACAAAGTTACTTATTTAATACCCAGTTTTTTCAGTCGGCCTTCACCAGAGTTTATTACAGCACAACAGTTAGCATGAACAAAATACAGGAAACTGGAACTGCCACTCCTTTTTTCATAGATAAAAACATTGGATATTTTAAACATATATTGACCAACAAACTGGAAACACCCGATTTTCATTTCAGAAATCAAACTGTCTTTATTACCCTTTATTAACGAACCTTTTTTAGGACTGTAAACATGAAGTTGTTATCTGCTTGTTAGCTAACATTAGCTAACTCTAGGTCTGAGGTTCAGTCAATTTTTGACGAGCTAACCATGTTAGAAAGTGCGGACAAGCGAAAATGAAGCTATTGACAGCTAATTATATTCTTTGTCAATGTCTAGGAAACACATAACGAGTGTGAGAGAGAAGCTGAAGGTGACTGACAGGGCTGACAGATAATAACAAGCTACCTAGTGCTAACTTGACCAAACAGTCATTTGTCATTGATTTTTTATTTCTCCTGAGAAATCATGAGCCCAGACATCCTTAGTAGAGGGTTAGCCCCCATCCATAAATTGCTAATGGCGCCCCTGCTAGCCAACATGCTAATTACACTGCACTAGCAGCACCCATGGACTTCTGGGTGCAGTGATTACAGCTGTGGAAATTACAGTCTACATGTGGAGCCGTTGTTTAGGCTACATTTGCAAACTTACTGAGCTACATTACTTATGATAAGAGAATTTGTAGAAATGTACAGAAATGTACTGTACTTGTGTTTTAAAAGTCAAAGTTGACCAAACTTTTATCTTCCAAAAAAGCAGAAATATTTCAAACTTCTAACAAACAGCAGTGAAATGTTTTTATGCTTTTTCACTGGTAACGAGAGACCTGCCCCAATCCCCTGTAGTGGACAACAGCATGCATGGACCATGACTGGAATTTCTCAGCCAGCTTTGACATCCACTCCTGACCTCGGAGCAAAACTCAGGCTGGTAGACCACCCTGCTGTCTGTGCTGCCCCCTCAGCGTGAGAGCATGCATGAAAAGAGGAATTATCTTGAGATAGAGGATGATAACAGGCAGCGAGCAGGCAAGGCCCATTTCTGACATGGTCAATAAGTCAGTGTGTCATGAAACCAGCCTACAAGCAAGCGAGGACGTTTTCATACCACCCTGCTGACTGAGAAAGGGAACAAGATAATAGATATCTGACCCTGGATGTTGATTTTGGGGGCTAGCAGACTTGCACAGCAGGATTTCTTCAACTACAACCCTGACAGGAATGAAAGAGTTGCAGGAAAACAGCAGGAGAACACTCAGCATTTCCACATCTGCAGCTTTCTCCACTGTGTTTGCTGAGCTCTGAATCTGCCATGTGGAGATGAGCTGGGAAACAGCCAGCTAGAGAGACCATACATAGCTGAACACCTCTGCTTCCAACATAAACACGATTCAGCAAAAAAATCCCCCAGTGCCCACCCGCCGTGCCCCTGGAGCTACGAGGCTAATGCAGCTAACGAGTAATGGAAGCTTATCGCATCACCAATTCGCATCAATGCCTAAATCATCACACCTGACTCAAACATGTTAGTGAAGTTGGCTTCCTATTCGCCAGCTTCTTATTCAAATTTTTGTTCCACCTTAAATGGTGCAATAAAGGGTGGATGAGCGATGAACGGTGGACAACAAGACCCCCTGCACAGTGCAATTAAAAACACACTGTAAATTCAGAAAACACTTTCACCAGCATGACTACACCAGCAAACATATCACAAACTAATACAGAAACAAACGCAACTTCAGAAAAACTGGAAAGCCAGACGCAACAGAACAGATGAGTTTCTGGAATATTCACAAAGAAGATGGAATATCTGTGACGGAAAATCACAGACAGACTGCAGAGACTCACATTCAGTCAGTTTAAGGTTAACTTGGCTGGTTATTTAGCAGCCTTAAAGAAAAATCCAGGTCTGAGCCCCCATGAGCGTCACCAAGAAAAACTCCCTAAGAGCAAGAGGAAGAAACCTTGAGAGGAACCGAGACTCAAAAGTGGAACCCATCCTCCTCTGGTCCACCCGGATAACTGCGTGTCACAGCTGCACTGCGGTCATTATCACTCATATCAGATTTGAAATGTTACAGTTGCATGCTACAGCTAATTCCTGTTACCATGCAGTGATGTTGTCTGCTCAAGTTTACTCAACCAGATTACTTTTACTGGTGAACGTTTATGCTGCAAGTTCGAACAGCTCTGTTCTCTCTGAGTGTCCTCTGTAAATGTCTCACACAGTGTTTCTGAAGTTTCACATGTTTCTGTATTTGCAGCATGTTTGTGAAATGCAGTGCTGGCGTTGTCATTTTGACGAAAGTGTTTGTTTGCAGGGCGTCTTCTCAAGAGCCCGTTTCCGACGCAGAGGTCCAGAGCTCCCCACCATCTCCCTCTGCCTATATGGCACACAAGTGGCAGAAATGAGCTTTCTTCACAAGGTGGTGGGCTACACACTACTGACGGGGTGAGGAGCTCAGTCATCCAGGAGGAGCTCAAAGTATAGCTGCTACTCCACACTGAGAGGAGCCAGTTAAGGTGGTTTGGGATGCCCCCCTGGCCGCTTCCCAGTGGAGGTTTAACAGGTACGGCCTACTGGGACAAGACACAGAGGTCGTCCCAGGACCCGCTAGAAGGATTATATCTCCAAGTTGGCCTGGGAGCGGCTCGGAATCCCCAGAATGAGCTGGAGGAAGTTGTGGGGGACAGGCTCATCCGGGATTCTATGTTTTCCCTACTGCTACCCGACCCGAGCTGGATCAAGAGGGTCAATTAGATGAAGATGAAGATGAATCTTCTCAGCCATTGTAGCAATGGGATCATGTAGGGATCATCTTAAGAAAAGCTTTGCAAGGTTTAGAAAGTCCTTTGGAATGATGCCACAGAAGAACCACTTTTGATTCCCCATAGAACATCTCAATAATTGGTTCTTTTAAGATGTGGGAGTGTAAGGGACCTTCTTTAACAACGAAAAACGTTTTTCTAGAACCAGTCAAGAGCCATTTAGAAACTTTTGTTTTTAAGAGTGTGGAGCTCCACATCATCTGCGTCCACTCATTTTGGAGGTTCCTCAAAGCCGCTGGTGGACTTAGGTCATTGAGGTCAACGACAGTTTCATGACTATCATAACTCAAGCTGAGAATGCTCATAATACGAAGCATTCAGAAACATTCTGATGGATCAGGGTCTGTAGACGAGTCGGAGATGACAGCATGTCTGCGCCGCTGCCTTCTAGGAGACGGACAGTCGTGAGTTCTAAAGGCAGCTTAATGCAGACGATAAATCAGCGGCGCATGGAGTGAGTTTATCTCCTCTCCTTCTTTCTCTCTGCTCTGAGAAACTTCCTGAACTCTCCCATCCTTCAGAAGGACAGCAGAGGCAGAATGAGCCACCCTAGCGTTCCCACTGACACAAACCCCCCGCAATCTGCTCCTCATTTAAACATGCTGGTGTTTAATTACAGTCTTTTCATGCTGTCAGTGACATCAGTGACATGAGTTTCCTCACAGCGGAGACCAGAACACTAAGGCTCTTGTTCCGCCGCTGAAGCTAACAAGCAGGGCGAAGCCGTTTTCTCCGCTGAGAAACCGCAAGTTTTAATCAAAATCAATAACACTCGAATGAGATTCTTTCTGTTTGACATAAGCACAGAATGGGATGTGGCTTTAGTGGGAAGAGAGTAATGTAGCAGCTGTAATAACCCCAGAACACATCAGGGTTATTGTCATTAATTACAACTATTACAAAGACTGTTACAAACTTGTTAAATATAATGAAAAATAAGAACATCAGCTTTCAAAACTATGACAACTAAACCAAAACTGTAGTGTCAAAACTATAATCAGAGAACGGAGAACAGCCATTAATATTGTCTACTCTGAGTCGAAAATGAATAGGTTCTTATGGAGCTTTTGCAAAATCATACTGTGCAAATGCTCAAACTTTTTTATATAGGAAAATACACTTTCAACAGCATAAATAACATAAAATACACCCACATAGCAGTAGCAGCAATGCTAACCAATCAGCTCTCAGTAGCAGCAATGCTAAACAATCAGCGCTCAGTAGCAGCAATGCTAACCAATCAGCGCTCAGTAGCAGCAATGCTAACCAATCAGCTCTCAGTAGCAGCAATGCTAAACAATCAGCGCTCAGTAGCAGCAATGCTAAACAATCAGCGCTCAGTAGCAGCAATGCTAACCAATCAGCGCTCAGTAGCAGTAACGCTAACCAATCAGCGCTCAGTAGCAGTAACGCTAACCAATCAGCTCTCAGTAGCAGTAACGCTAACCAATCAGCTCTCAGTAGCAGTAACGCTAACCAATCAGCACTCAGTAGCAGTAACGCTAAACAATCAGCTCTCAGTAGCAGTAACGCTAACCAATCAGCTCTCAGTAGCAGTAACGCTAACCAATCAGCACTCAGTAGCAGTAACGCTAACCAATCAGCTCTCAGTAGCAGTAACGCTAACCAATCAGCACTCAGTAGCAGTAATGCTAACCAATCAGCTCTCAGTAGCAGTAACGCTAACCAATCAGCTCTCAGTAGCAGTAACGCTAACCAATCAGCGCTCAGTAGCAGTAACGCTAACCAATCAGCTCTCAGTAGCAGTAACGCTAACCAATCAGCACTCAGTAGCAGTAACGCTAACCAATCAGCACTCAGTAGCAGTAATGCTAACCAATCAGCTCTCAGTAGCAGTAACGCTAACCAAGCAGTGTCAGTTACACTTATTTAGCGAGGAGATCTGCCATTATTACTGTCTCCTCTGTTTGTCAGACACTAGAGGGCGCTCCAGAGTGGAGCTTTTGGCAAAATCATAGTTTGGAAATGCTCAAACTTTTTTATATAGGAAAATACAACAGCATAAATAACATAAAATATACCCACATAGCAGTAATTTCAACCAAGTGCAGATCACAGAAGTCAGTATGGTTTAGTTACATCTGTAACCTTTATTATAATTACACACAACTGATTACATATAATAACATTCAAATAAATGCATTTTAATGATGTATTTTACAAATACATTTACAGCCATTTGAATACATTGCAAAAATTTGAGAACTACATTTGGAATATAGTTTTTTTTCATATAGGTTCACAGCAGCTGCCTGCTCAGCATCCATTAACACAGCATAAGCATGCAAGAAACCTCAATCACTCACCAGCATTCTCACTGCATTTGCACAGACAAAGCAGGCGCCAGAGAGAGAAACAGAGCGACTTAAAACTGATTTACAGATTCTATCAGAATTACAGACTAACACAGCAAAGACCTGCACACTGAACCAGACTCATTACTGCTGCTGTACACGGTAAAAACAGGCAGCCAGGGCAAAGTCTGCTGGGTTTCACTCCAAAATGATCACAAGTCTGAAAGTGTAATATGAACACACTCTAAATGTAGGTATTGTGATATAAACTGAGTCTGTTCTACAGTTTCTCGTTAGGCTGAATGAATAACCGACTCTAAATGTAGGTATTGTGATATAAACTGAGTCTGTTCTACAGTTTCTCGTTAGGCTGAATGAATAACCGACTCTAAATGTAGGTATTGTGATATAAACTGAGTCTGTTCTACAGTTTCTCGTTAGGCTGAATGAATAACCGACTCTAAATGTAGGTATTGTGATATAAACTGAGTCTGTTCTACAGTTTCTCATTAGGCTGAATGAATAACCGACTCTAAATGTAGGTATTGTGATATAAACTGAGTCTGTTCTACAGTTTCTCGTTAGGCTGAATGAATAACCGACTCTAAATGTAGGTATTGTGATATAAACTGAGTCTGTTCTACAGTTTCTCGTTAGGCTGAATGAATAACCGACTCTAAATGTAGGTATTGTGATATAAACTGAGTCTGTTCTACAGTTTCTCATTAGGCTGAATGAATAACCAACTCTAAATGTAGGTATTGTGATATAATGAGTTTCTGATTAGTCTCCTGTAGAGGTGGTGCTGCTGTGTCTTCCACACCAAGGAGGTTTATTGTTAAGTAATCTCCAGTAGACATGTTAATGTGGTTTCTGACACTGTGCGGGTGCTGGTAGGTCCTGGGGGTGCTTGAGCCCCTACCCCTTTTGCCCTCTGACTGTAGAATGTGTATAATTGTGTTCTATATGGCCACCTTCAAGATCCTTTTCATCAAGGCTCAGCTCAGCCTCACCACAGGAATACAGCGTGTGTGTGGGTTTGGGCCTACAAGCTTCATGTCTCTTGGGCGCCCCCTCTGGTGAGGAACCACTGCCTGTGGAGCGTTTACTTGACTAACTCCATCCTGTCGCAGATGCACGCGTCACCACAGCGCTGGGAGTCCTGCAGATAAAGTGCTGATAATCTTTTTAAGGTTTTACTGAAACCTACATGCAACTTTAGTTACTTGACACCAACATGAAATAACAATTGAGCTGCTTAATGTAAAGCATCCTGCAACTCACTTGAAACTCAGCCTTCATGAAGCAGGTTTGCAAGTTAATAATAATAATAATAATAATACATCAATTAAATAATTAAATTCACAGGCTTTGTAATATACTGTATATTAAATTTTACACTTAATTTACATGTATGCCCAACATCTGACTGTATGACAAACTGGCATCTATAAACACAGACAAAAGCAGTACCATCATCTTAAACCCTGAATTAAATCTGTACTTTAGTCCATCGAACTTCAGACACCAAACATGTTTTGGCTGATCACCTACAGGGGGTTCTGGGGGGGCTTTCTCTGCTCTGGTCAGTGAGAAAGATTTGTTTTTGTACTGTAAGAATCACTCTGTACCCTCATGATTATGTTGTAATGTCAGATTTTCAGATATGTTGGTATTTAACGCTGTGAAATGATATAAAGCTTTTGTTGGGGTTCTGCGACCCTGGAGCGCCGCCAATATGAGCCATTCAGGCAGGAAACAAGAACAACCCACTGTGTCTCAGCAGGGGGGGTGGGTGTCCTGCGGTCATATGGCCAGTTTTCCTCAAGTGCCCCGAGGGTTTTCTAATCACAGTCTTGCAGGTCAGCAGGTCAGGGCTATCTAACATGATTTAAAACGAGTTGTGGTCCGTGAAGCCCCCCTGTCCCTGTAAGGACCACCGAAAACAGCCGTGTTAGTGTGATGGACATGCGACCCACAACACGCTGCACATTAAAATACAAGCAGATTTAGTGTTATTACCACAACACACGGCTCCAGTGTCTCTGAGATGCAGCGCTCCATACCAGAACTTCACCACCTCCTCCTCCACTGCCACCTCCTCCTTGTCTGGAACAGGACTTTTATTATTAACCTTCTCAGACTGATGATGTCATATACAGCATCACAGTACATCACACATAAAAGAGTAAATATTTTGTTAACACTGAATGCTAGAGATGTACTTTCATTTGGCCTGGAAGAAAAGTTTTGTTCTGTTGATGAGTCAGGAACACAGCCTCTGATTGGTGAGTAAGTCAGGAACATAGTCTCTGATTGATTGGTCAATAAGTCAGGAACACAGCCTCTGATTGGTGAGTAAGTCAGGAATACAGCCTCTGATTGGTGAGTAAGTCAGGAGCACAGCATCTGATTGGTGAGTAAGTCAGGAATACAGCCTCTGATTGGTGAGTAAGTCAGGAACACAGCCTCTGATTGGTGAGTAAGTCAGGAATACAGCCTCTGATTGGTGAGTAAGTCAGGAGCACAGCATCTGATTGGTGAGTAAGTCAGGAACATAGTCTCTGATTGATTGGTCAATAAGTCAGGAACACAGCCTCTGATTGGTGAGTAAGTCAGGAATACAGCCTCTGATTGGTGAGTAAGTCAGGAACATAGTCTCTGATTGATTGGTCAATAAGTCAGGAACACAGCCTCTGATTGGAGAGTAAGTCAGGAATACAGCCTCTGATTGGTTGATGATTTAGGAACACAGTCTCTGATTGGTCAATAAGTCAGGAACACAGTCTCTGATTGGTCAATAAGTCAGAAACACAGTCTCTGATTGGTCAGTGAGTCAGAAACACAGTCTCTGATTGGTGAGTAAGTCAGGAATACAGCCTCTGATTGGTGAGTAAGTCAGGAACATAGTCTCTGATTGATTGGTCAATAAGTCAGGAACACAGCCTCTGATTGGAGAGTAAGTCAGGAATACAGCCTCTGATTGGTTGATGATTTAGGAACACAGTCTCTGATTGGTCAATAAGTCAGGAACACAGTCTCTGATTGGTCAATAAGTCAGAAACACAGTCTCTGATTGGTCAGTAAGTCAGAAACACAGCCTCTGATTGGTCAGTAAGTCAGGAACACAGTCTCTCGTTGGTTGTTGAGTCAGAAACACAGTCTGATTGGTCAGTAAGTCAGAAACAGTCTCTGATTGGTCAATAGGTCACACACACACACAAACACACTCACACACACACACACACAAACACACACACACACACACACACACACAAACACACTCACACTCACACACAAATACACATACACACACACACACTCACACCAGTGTTACGTGACGATGGACTGTAGTGGACGCTCGTTGCTGTTGGTGACAGGCTGAGTGCTGGCTTGTGGGATTGTGCATCTTATTTTAGCCTCTCAGTGTTTAGATCAGCACTTTATACACACACACACCCACAGCCCACAGCAGCAGGAGGAGTGTGTGTGTGTGTGTATGTGTGTGTGAGTGTGTGTGTGTGTGTGTGTATGTGTGTATGTGAGTGTGTGTGTGAGTGTGTGTGTGTGTGTGTGTGTGTGTGTGTGTGTGTGCGTGTCACAGAGAGACAGAATGAGATAAAATGATAGTTTGGTGAAAATTCTAAATCCCCCACCCAACCTCAAAAATAGTCAGTCAGTAAAAACGAATGCTCAGTGTCTAAACTTTGCTTCTTTAGTTTTAGCGCTGAAGCTACAAGGCTAATGTGGCTAACAGGTAATGTGAGCTTAACCAGAGCCAGTATGTGAGTCTGACCACTTCATGGTGCTATTATACCAAAAACATGACTGAAAAACACCAGAGGGCGCCAAACGTGATTCCTCAATGAATGGGAGTGTATAAAGCTGAACAGCTAAAAATGAAACCTCTTTGAATTTTGGAAAGTAGAAGCATGTATTTAATTAAACATCAAAGAAAACACACCAGCATCTTTCTGTTACTCTCGATTAGTATTACTGCTACTGAGCGCTGATTGGTTACATCACTGCTACTGAGCGCTGATTGGTTACATTACTGCTACTGAGCGCTGATTGGTTACATTACTGCTACATTTTTATCTGTAAATCTTACACAACCTTAAATTAAAAAACTTATCCCAACTCAACCCAATTTAACCCAGCCTAACCAAACCTAGCTTAACTCAACCCAACCTGACCCAGCCTAACCAAACCTAACCAAACCTAGCTTAACTCAACCCAACCTAACCCAGCCTAACCAAACCTAGCTTAACTCAACCCAACCTAACCCAGCCTAACCAAACCCAACCTTACCCAGTCTAACCAAACCCAACTTAACCCAGTCTAGCCAAACCCAACTTAACCCAGCCTAACCAAACCAAACCCACCTAACCCAACCAAGCCCAACCTAACTCAAACTGAACTCAACCCAAACTAATGCTACCAAACCCAATCCAAGCTAACCCAACCTAACCATACCTAACCCAAATCAGAATAACCTAACCCAGCCCGACCCAAACAGACCAAACTCAACTCAACCAAACTCAATTTAGTCAGTGTGTCAAACCCCCCTGGTTTTGGGGGTCACTCTCCATAGTGACGATGACACTTCAAAGGTACAAAAATGTCTGTCTTATCACTTGTTCTTCTGTAGAGTCTCTGTTCTAGTGCGGTTCTGCGCTCTTCCTCACACTAACTGAGATCTTCCTCGTCTCCTCTTCTGTAGAGTCTCTGTTCTAGTGCGGTTCTGCGCTCTTCCTCACAGTAACTGAGATCTTCCTCGTCTCCTCTTCTGTAGAGTCTCTGTTCTAGTGCGGTTCTGCGCTCTTCCTCACAGTAACTGAGATCTTCCTCGTCTCCTCTTCTGTAAAGTCTCTGTTCTAGTGCGGTTCTGCGCTCTTCCTCACAGTAACTGAGATCTTCCTCGTCTCCTCTTCTGTAGAGTCTCTGTTCTAGTGCGGTTCTGCGCTCTTCCTCACAGTAACTGAGATCTTCCTCGTCTCCTCTTCTGTCTTCAGTGTGTGAAATGAGGAACAGTCACTCTTCACTCCAAACTCTTGGGAAACTGGGCGAGTTTTCAGATTTACAGATCTGCTGCAGCTCATTGTAAAGTTTTTCAGAGGAATCCGGGCAGAGTTACAGTTTCTAGGCTATGAAGGACCAACTGGGTGAACCAGTCTGCTACAGCGCCACCCTGAGGCAGAGCAGAGCTGCAGCTCTAGTTAGTTAAGAACACCAGAGACAGAAGCTGATTGTGGGGGAAGCAGATAAACAATCAGCTTCACTGAATCTGGATTTGAGCGTCTATATTTCGTTAACTAAATGTCCCCACAACCACAAAACATTCATGTTATCATGACCGCAGGAGGACTTGGTCCCAACAAACAGCTAAATACACACATATATACATACACAGACACAGACACACACACACACACACACACACACACACACGCACACAGAGCTGCCTCCTTCTTCAATATCATTGGCTGTCCTGTCAGGCCAGAGGAGGCAGGAACACTGAGCTCAGATCTCCAAACCACTGAGCAACACAATCTGGACCTCATTTAGGTGCCTTTTCTCTCTCTCTCCCTCTGTCTCTCTCTCTTTTACAGTTCTGACTGCATAATCAGAGAGTGTTGGTGCCAGACTGACCTGCCTGCAGTCCAAAACTGTCTTGTGCTTAAAAAGTGTGTGTTATTAATCTTGAAATACAACAACAGAGGCCTGTAGAAGAAGTGTTAACACAGAAGAATAGAACAGCAGGCCTGCGGTCACTGTGTTCTTCAGAATCTGACCAAACAAGCTGCAGGTCAATTAGAAGTTACAGTCATATGTAACTGTGCTGTAAAATGAGCAGTAGTGTGTCTACAATCAGCTGTCCTGTATGTTGTCTAGCAACCAACCACACACACACACACACACACACACACACAGCACATAATCAAAATAATCAAGCTAGTCAGCCAGGCAGCTAGTTATGGGTATATAAAAAAGCTCAAACTAAACTAAAGTGTGATAAACTGTAGGTTGTGAATACTGTGAGAGCGCCCCCTGCTGTTTATCAGAGCATCGCTGCCCCCCAGTTTCAGTCTCCGTTTCCCAAACGCTTTAGCCGAGCGCGCTAACGTTACTCCTCCTAATAAACAGACACACGTTCAGCTCCGTCTCCTCATTATTCACCACCATCGCTGTAATATTTCATCATCAACATTAACACACGAAGGTGATCAGAGGGGCGGTGGAGATCAAGTCTGCAGCGTCTGAGATCTTTAAAACGCAGAGTTAGAAAAGAAAATCATCTCACAGTGAAAGCAGCGTTTTACAGTAGAAATACATGGAGCTCATTATGCTGGTAGTGAACTATGCTGCTGACTCAGCTGCCTAAAAACCATAGAAACGGACCTTAAACAGAAGTGAGGACCCTGTTGGGGTTCATCCTAAAGTAAGTTGTCACTCTCCCTAATAATACACCCTTCTTTCCCCTGTAGAGTAAGGAAGTCTGGAGAGGCCATGAGGTAGTTAGAAACTGTGTCCCAATTCAGGGGCTGCATCTTTCGAAGGACACGGTCTACGACGGATTTCCTGTTTGCGTTACAGCACTGCTGTTCCCGCCCTCACTGCTGCATCACGCAACGCCGTTCCTGTCAAGTTCTTTTAAAGTTCCGTAAAGACGGAGCCAGAAACTTTGATGTTAGTTTTATTTTTTCATTTATTAGAGCTGGAGATGCGTCTCTGTCTACTTTATGCATGTTGCAATAGTTTAGCTTCAGACCACATTGGCTTTTTTAACATTTGTATCTTTAGTTATTCAACTGTTTAAACTCAATACTTACATTTAAAGTGTCTCCTCAGCTGCTGCTCAGCTGATCGCAGACTGATCATCTTCCTTTATTAGGTGGTTTGTATTGTCTACACCAGTTACTGATTTAATGACAACTTAGACCTTAAAAAGACCTTAAACCTTAAATTTTATTGTCATATGTGGGATCCTTCATAACTAACAAGGTCCTGCTTATTTTATACTGAGGATCGCTAATTAAGCTCCTATCAGTGCCTCAGTGGACACCTAGTAACAGTTAACTGCAGCATGAAGTGAATCGTAACTATTATTTCTGTTTTTTCCTTTAAATCTTAGCACTTGGAGACACACACAGAGTTATACAGAAGAGCAGCAGACGACATTTAGACAAATTATAAAGTTTATTTTGAAGGAAAATTGCATATAAAAGTGCACAGATTGTGGACGCCAGGACAGCAAATCAACATTTAATCAAAATTCACAGCTTAGGTATAAAACGCAGATCAGAGTAAGATCAAAGCAGGCACTTTTAACTGGCGCTCTTTGGTCATCTGGATCGGTTTCCACCTCCAGGCCTGCAGTGAGAAGGTACAGCTCCCTGAGTTCAGCAGCACAGAGGAAGTTCAGCAGGCTCATCCTGTCAGGACTGCAGCCTTTTAGCCCAGCATTAAAGCGATAGTTCAGTAAAAATCTAACTACACCCCCCCCCAACTTTACCCCAAATGTGTTTGACCAGCGATTTGTTTGCCACTTGACGTTTGTGTCTTTAGTTTCAGCGCTGGAGCAACGAGGCTAATGTGGCTAACAAGTAATGTAAGTTTATTAGCATGTAAATTAGCATGGTGCTAACTGAGTGCCGTAATTCTAACACACTCAGTTATGCGTCAGGACCGCATGCAGGACTACAGGCTATGAGTCTAAGCTAGTTTTTACTGTGGGAAAAGCTAAAACACTCCAAACCCGATACGTTCGGTCCAGTTTGGTACAAAACATTTATTTATTGTTATACAGTTGTGTGCAAAAGTTTGTGCGCCCCTGCTCAAATTCCACATTTAGCTGATCTTCTGAGTGTGAATAAGTTACACATCCTTTACAGAGACTGTTATTTACTGAATTCAACATATAGGAAAAAAGCAGCCTGTGCAAACGATGTGGCACGTTATATATTTTGTTTTTTCTCAATATGTGAAACTCAACAAGCAAACAGAAATTGAGCACTAAAATTTGCATAAAAATGTCATATTTAACCTCTTATTCCATACTAAGTCTTATTATTCAGTAACTACAGGGACTTCAGTGCAAACTAGTTGAGATATTCTTAGATTATAGAAGTAATAAAACTTTGGGCCTGCCGGTGGTCCCTGGACTTTTAAGGGGTTAAGTGTGTCCGCTGTAGAGGATGTGTTTACTTATTTTCACTTAGAAACTCAACAATAATATGAAATTTGACCAGAGGTCAATCAGACTTATGTTTCCAATTATTTTTCAATGTTTACTCTCACAATCATTGTTCAGATGCTGTGGTTTGAGGTGTGAGGAGTTTTTGTTACATTTCAGTGAGTTTGAGCCTCAGACTCTCTGCCCACTGAGCTACACACACGGTCTGATGTACACTGTACGCTAAAATCACCACAGCTCTCAGAATCTCCTCTCACTGAGAATTTAAGCTGGCTCTGGTCTCTGCTCTGTCTGATGGGAAGCTCATGACTGTTGATGAAGTAGCAGGTGTGTCTTCTCACCAGTTAGCCTTTCAAAGTGAAACATCAGCCCAGTCAACATTCACAATACCATTTTAATCTACTTCCTCAACTGTGTTTGAAACAGGAAGTAGCAAGTAAACAAGATCCTCGTGTGTTTGCTGACCGCTACTCCAGATTTGTTTTCATTGCGCGTATCACGCTAAACAGACTTGTATTTCAGACACTGCCTTCAACTGTTGCCCACAGCACCGATTTGGATATTTATTAGTCGAACTAGTTGATTAGTCTATGCAACCCCTTCTACACACTTCATCACAGAGGGTGTTTACATGCACTTAATAATCCGATAACTGGAAAAACAGATTTTGTCAGTAATCCGATCAACGCGTTTATATGCTTTTGAGTAATCAGATAATGGGGAAACTCCAGGTCTACATGAGTCAGACAGTAATCAGATTTCTGCTTTACAACCAGCCAATAAACTCACAGAAGAAGACGTGCCGTAAACATAATGTAAAACTTCATACCGTGGCTTTTTTTAACAACATCACACCACTTTACCTGAAAATATGAACATACATCATCTAGAAGATGAACAAAAAAAAAACCCTAAAAAATGAAATCCTTCATTTTCTCAAGCAGGTTTATTTTCACTCCAAAAGTGTTTTGATGTGTCTCGCGGCGACGCTGCTCGCTTATGTCTGGTACCGCGGTCTGTTTTCACACATGCTCAGACTCAGAAATCCAAAAGAAATCAGAGTAAGAGTTTACAGCACTGAGAAATCTGATTACTGAGATAAAATCCAGCTTCTATATCTGATTTCTTGATCAGATTTATAGATCTTAATCTGATCTAACAAATCGGAGTGTGCTGTTTACACAACCATCTGAATCAGATGACTGCAGAAATCTGATTATGATCAGATTATTGGGTGCATGTAAATGCACTTACTCTGAGAAAGCTGTTAAATGTCAAGTTCCAGCTTCATGTTTGCTCTTTACTTGTATAAACTTATTAACCCTTTAAATGGCCAGGACCCGCCAACAGGCCCAACGCGTTATTACACACTTCTATAATCTAAGCATAGCTCAGCTCGTTTGCATTGAAGTCCCTGTAGTTACTGAATAATAAGTCTTAGTATGTAATAAGTCTGAGATTTTAACTGTTAAATGAAACTTTCACCATAATTTATCACCTTCGGGGTCAGTTTACTCCTCTACACTATCTTTCTGTTTTCAAGCTGAGAGGCACAAAGTGAAAAATGACTAAGCTAATAACGTTAGCTGAGGTTTATCTTAAAGACTGGCTGCCTTTCTCTGTGTAAATTTCAAGCCACATGATGTCCACAATGGCCTTCTGTGCTCTCAATGTGGCTTTAATTTAACGTAGTAATGGCTGTGCTGAGGCTGCGCTCTGACAGGCTGAGAAATCTAACGGTGCTCAGAGCCACAGACTTTGGGTACCTTGATTTTTGGGCACATGTGTGGTGCGGCGTGTTCAGTGTGCAGTAGAAATAAGAGATAATTTGCTAAACTAATTTATCAGCCAATCCAATCCTGTCAGATTGCCCAGATCTGACTATCTCTTTACTTTCCCTGCCTATGCCGTCAGGCCCACGGACCCCAAGCTCCTCCCAGACGCTCCGGGTCACACCCAGGATCCTCAGGTGGGAATTTTATAGGCAGCGCCTCCCGCTGGTAGTGGTCCAGGCGTCTTAGCAGAAAGTTGACCACCTCCGGGTGATGCGCTGAGACTTCATGTTTCTCCTCAGGGTCCTGCTCAATGTCAAACAGCATCACCTGTTTCAGCGGTTCAGGTGTGGCAGTGAACTCTTCCTGACCCTCACCTGGCGGAGGAAACCACAGGGGACAACCTGCCAAGAAAAAACAGCAAACGTTCCCACTGCAGTCATAATTCACTCAGTACGAGTGAAAGCATTAATGATTCATGTAAACCCTGTTTATAGGACAGGAGAGTGGACAGAGCGCCCCCTGCTGTCTGCATTCAAAAATTTGTTACAGTCACTGTGAATCAGATACTATTTAGTCCTTGATGTGACATATTTCCAAGTGAAACAGGACACTCAGGTGGGAAATAGGTGTGGAAACAGGGCATGATTTTATTCCCCGGGAGTTGACTGGAGCATGAAAAGCAAGTGTTTCAAAACAAATAGCCAAATAAAATAAATAAATAAACAGATTTTGTCTAAAAATGAAGTATTATTATTTTTACTGTGCATTTTTTGTAGTTTCTGAAATATGTTCCATTATTTTTTGCTTGACTTGAAATGCTTGATTTTGCTGTGTATTTTTTTTTACTTTTTAAGACGCAGACAAGGTGAAGCAGTGGTTAGCAGGCTAGCCTTTTAGCAAAGTCAGTGAGTAGTGATGTTAAATAATCGTGATCTTAATATTGACCAAAATAATCGTGATTATGATTTTTGCCATAATCAAGCAGCCCTTCCTCCAAGTGTGTTGTGCTCCAATGATGCTGTGTTAGCATCAGTTTGAAAAGATGCAGTGGAGCTTCTCAGGATTCCACTAATTTAGAAATTCTGTCACATTCCATATTTGGACTATATTTACAATACATATTGAAAAGGCACAATAGGAAGAGAGCTCAGTAACACTGAGATCAATAACCGATCACATTGATTTATCAGTCTACTCAGGCTTTAGCAGAGCTCAGTAACACTGAGATTAATAACTGATCACATTGATTTATCAGTCTACTCAGGCTTTAGCAGAGCTCAGTAACACTGAGATTAATAACTGATCATCACATTGATTTATCAGTCTACTCAGGCTTTAGCAGGAGTTTTAGTGTTTGTAAAGAAGCTGATTTGTTCAGTCATTCTTTAGAGTAAGTCTTTATATGTTGTGCACTGAATTGTAAACAGTTAATAAAGCACTGATGTATGGAGGAGCGGATTTGCCAAAATTATAAATAAATTAAATTAAAAATAAATTACTTAAATAAATTACGTAAATTAATATATGAAGTAGAATTGCAAAGAATAATGATGATAAATCTAAAAATAAATAAATATACAGAACAATTAATATATTAATAATTAAAATCTTATATAAATTAATGTCTGCATTTATTTATATGTCTGTTTAGTAATTTCCCCTTCTCACTAGTTTTTGTATTAATTTTTTTGTTATTTGTTTCTTTATTAACATTTTTTTGTTTTTCTATTAATTTATTTTATTAATTTATTTCCATAACTATTCATTTCTATATTTATTTATTTCTCTATTTATTTCTGTATTTCCTCGTCCTTATGGTAAAAAAGGGGCTGTCAGTCAATGATGTCACAGCGTCTTAATATTCCTATTGGTTGATCGATGTCAGACTCTGTAGATCGATTGTACATGTCTTCCTCTCTCAGCGGTAACTAAAAGAGTCGCGACTACTTCCGGTATAAGCTTTAGCAGGGTAAACTAACTTCTGCTCCATATAACCACTGCAGAGGCAAAAAAAATGAAATAAAAAGAAAATGCTGATTAAAGTGAACTGTAATCCTCCAACTCTGAGCTCCAGGAGACACATTTCCGTTCTCCTGCATTGTCACGACAAACAGTGGGAATAAAGAGTGGAAGCTCTGATTTAACTGTAAACAGAGCTAAAATGCTGAATGTGTGGTTTAGCCCTGTTTGCTGCTGCTGCAGCTGCTCACATCAACAGTCTCTGTGTCTTTGAACAACACGCCAGCGATTTCTGTAACATTTCTGTTTTCAAAGGAAAGAAGATCTTTTATATGTGGTGTGAATTTGGTAGACTAGTAGTTCTTTAAGTGCAGTTAGCTACGCTAGAAGCCATTGCTAACTGTAGCTGTATTCCCAAACATGGAAGCTAGCTTTCATTAGCTGCTGAAGAGCTGTTAAAGAACCCAAAGCCTTCATACGTAAAGTCTGCTCCTCGATTAAACTCTCCTTCAGCTGACGGTGGGCTAGCAGGCCACAGGCGCTAATTGTCTACCTGCCATTAGCAGTTTGAGGAACTCAGCTTCGTATGAGCAGCAGACTGTAAAGCTAGCCGAACAGCTTCACTCTTAGATTCATGGCCATTTTTGAAGCAGAACTTTGGAGAAACGTCCACCTTTCACTGCTCGATCAAAACACGGCTCCTAGCTAACCTGTATCTCAGCACTGTGGTTCTGCTGTGACGTTTGAAAAAGCAGAAAGCTGCTTTATGTTAGTCAGGCTATCTAGTTTGGTCAGCAATAGCTTCTAGCCAGCATAGCTAGCTTAATATAAATCAATCCATCAAATTCCTGCTACATATAAAAGCTCCTCTTCCTTTCAAAAACAGAAATCTTACAGAAATCACTGGTGTGTTGTACAAAGACACACAGACTGCTTGATGTGAGCAGCTGCAGCAGACTGCAGTACCTCAGCTCTGTCTACAGTTCAATCAGAGCCTCCATTCACTTCTTATTCTCACTGTTTGTCACGACAGAGCAGGAAATCGAGACATCGAGAGTTATTCATCAGCAGGTCTGTCTGTCCGTGACACTGCAGCTCTTTATGGAGTGAAAGAACAGTTTAATCAGCTCCTCTCCTCCTGGGCTTCATTGCCAAGCCTGAACGTGAAAAACACGCCCCCTCATTATCATATGAACAAAGAAATACAGAAATAAATAAATGAATTAATGAAAAAATAAATAAATGAATACATCAATCAAAGAATAAAGTGAACAATTGTTAAATATAGATATGGAAAAAATATAAAAATGGCATTAATAAAACAAAATGAATAATACAGAAATAAATGATTTGAGAAATATGTAACTGCAGAAAAAGGAAATGTGTGTATAATTACAATCACAATAAGCAATATATACTTTATTTAGTTTTTTTTTTATTTATTGATTAATTTACTGAGCCATTTATTTTTTAATTTTATTTATTTTTCAATTTGGCAAATCTGGTCCTCCATACCTGATGGTGTTTCTTTTCTCGTAAAAATGTAAAATGTAACTATTCCTAATCCTGTCTCTACAAATTGTAATTTGGACTGAAGACAGTTTCTGTGAACTCGTGTTACATCCCAGCTCTGCCTATACAGCTCTCTGGCTTCTCAGTGGCAACACACTCATGTTACAGGACTCACTACTACTTACTTACTAAAACGAGTGAACATCACATTTTACTGCAGTGGTAAAGCAAAATCAGCGTTTTACTGAATTATGTCTGTGCAATTTTTTTCTTTCCACAATAAAACAAAACAAATCTGTGAGTAGTAATTTTTAGGCCATTTTTTATTGCTGATTCCCCTTTCTTTACAATCAATGTGGCCAATGTTTATATGTAGTATAGGACGTTATTGAAGTATTAGAGTTGTTAAATGGGTTGGAACCTTTAGAAACAAAAACACGCTTTTAAAATTAGCTGTTTTTCTCTCAGGCGCTCATCAAGCACACCAGCATTTTGTAAATGAGGTCACATAGACAAATTCAGTGTTATATTACTGCACCCAGGGTGTTCAGTATATGACGTTAAGGGACTTCATGAGTTAAAGTAAAGGAAGAAGCTGAATGAGGAACTTTATAGATCTTTTAAAGGGTTTGTGACTCATACAGCTCCTGCGCAGATGAAACTAATCCAGCTGCTATACGGCTTAATTTTAGGTTGAGGCAAAACTGGCAGAATTAGTTCTTTCTCTGATTGGTTTAATTGGCACAGCTGTTACCTGGGTAACCAGTCAGGAGCTTCCATTTGCCACGGCGAATGGCAGCGTGCATGGAAACATTGAATTGTGGGCGGAGCTCTGGCAAGGCTCGTCTCGATGACAACAAACGCCAAGATTCCTGCAGCTTCTCAAAATCTACCTCCTTCCCAGTACCTAGAGAGAGAGAGAGAGAGCGAGAGCGAGAGAGAGAGAGAGAGAGAGAGAGAGAGAGAGAGAGAGATGCATTCAGTTCATTTGAACTGCAGTGATTAGAACAAAAAACAGAATCTCCTAAACAATTTGATACATTAATTCCATTAAAAAAATATTAAAAGCAAAACTCTTTAAAATAGCATTTAAAATATTTAAAATAGCAGTGGAACTATTTAATATTAATATTTAATTTTAACTCTATTTAATATTAAGATTCAATATTAGTAATACATATAATGATATAACAAGCTGTCTAACATTAGCTGTCTAACAACAATGGCCCTTATTCCTCAAAGTTGCGTATGATTGTAATATGAGCAGAAATTTCACTGACCGTTTTGTTATTGATCAGTTTCATCTTTGGCGTATCTGTACAATCAAACTCATGTCTGTTAGGGGTGAGCATAACAGTTTAACAACCTGAACAAAACAGTAGATTTGCAGTTAACTAACCGAAACTATTATCAATATTCTCTAAAATAAGAATAAATAAAAATGAAAATAGCGGTAATATTAATAATCTGTGCACTTGGCAGTCCACTACCAGTGGTTGTAGTTTTAACACTATGAAGTTATTCAGTGGGGGGCGCAGTGCACTCACTGACCTCAAACTCCACCCATGAGCACAGCCATTTGCTTTTGAACTGAACGCTTATGTTTCATTGGCTCTCTACTGAAACATCTGCATTAATTAGAGCATGTAAATGATATGTAAATGTGGTGCTGATAAGCTGCGCTTGATTTCACGCACTGACGCTGATTCAGAGCTCAAATCTTTTCCTGTTATTATGCTGAAAAGTTTAATGAGTGACGCAGAGCAGCTTGTACATCATTAAAGGCGTCAAATCTGTGATCTTTTTACGTAGCTTTGATGAAAAAGGGCTGTTATGTTCACTTTTTCAAATGCCCTGTTTTTTGATTTGTCTTCTTTTTGTCTACTAAAGACTATTTGCTGTGGGTTTGTGTTACTCAGTGTGAACAGTCTTTTTTCCTACTTACAGGGCGCGATGTCGTCATAGATGGGGTCGATGTTGTGCAGCAGTTCCAGTCTAGGAGATGCTTTACCTTTACTGAGACACACAGAGATATTTCTCTGATTACAGACACAATGATTGACAACTGCTTCTTTAGTTTTAGCGCTGGGGCTGTGAGGCTTTTGTACAAACCCAATTCCAAAAATGTCAGTAATATTCCAATAAGAAAAGAAAGCAGTGATTTCTGTTTGTCCTGTATTAAACCGAACCATTTTCAGGTTCTATGTAGAACCATATACAGCACATTCTCCATAAATCTGAAGAACCATTTCACCATGCAGAGAACTATATAACACTATATAAAACTGATGGTTCTAAATAGAACCACAGTCTTTACTAAAGAACCCTTGAAGGAATATCTTTTTTAAGAGTGCAGGTAGCACCATGCTAATGATCGACAAGCCATGGTTCCACATCGGAAAAGCAGTTCAACTAGACTGCCCACCATCACCAGACCTGGTCCACCTGCATGCAGAACATATAATTGGACAAGCAGGATTGGAGGAAGATGATCTAAGATTCAGGATTGGTGGAGGAAACAATAATCTTCAATATGTGGGTGAAGCAGCGCTCATAGTGGAACATCTGGAAGACCTGAAGGCCCTTATGAGGTAGGCTGAAGAACAGAGTGAAAAGATGGGACTTCAGCTCAATATGAAGAAGACTGAGGTTATGACGACGGACAAAACACTAACTTTACCCTTGATCAAGAAGATGTGGAGACGATGGACAGCTTTGGCTACTCAGATCAGTTATTAACAACAGAGGATCCTCGAGAAATACGACCCAGATCAGCTCTCAGCAGAACAAGGATGAAGGAGCCTGAAAAGATCTTCAGATTCAGCGATTTGTCTCTACAAACACAGACCAGAACTGTCCAGGCTGTGGTCTTCACTGTCGTTCTTTATGGGTGTGAAAGCTGGACGGTAAACAAGTGGGACAGGAAAAATACTGACACCTCTGAACTTTGGTGCTGAGACTTTTGGGAGAATCTTGGATGGCAAAGTAAACAAATGAATGGATCCTCAACCAAATCAAACCTCACCTCTCAGTCAGAGCCCAGAGAACCAACTGAAGCTCTTATGTTGGACACATTCTGAGAAGAGCCAGTTCATTAGAAAACACTGTATTGCTTGGAAGAGTAGGTCAAAGAGGACGACCGGCTGTAAGACGGATGGAGACAATCAGAGGAGTCATGAAGCAGCCATTCAGAAGCCTGAAGACCCAAACAGAAGACAGAACATTCTGGAGGAACACTGTCCAAACGGTCACCTGGAGTCAGAATCGACTTGATGGCACTCATCAATGATAATTAGCTTCCATTACTTGTTGGCTACATTAGCTTCGTAGCTCCAGTGCTATAACCAAAGTAGCAATCCCAGCTTTAACTGATGAAAAAAATCAGGGTAAAATGATTAACCTGATGGTGTCCCACACGTTAAACCCGTCCAGCGGCTTCGTGCCATTGGTCGACCCGCCAGCCAGACCCACTAGTGTAGGCAACCAATCAGAAATATGGATCAGTTCGTGGCTGACGGTTCCCGGCCGCTCCAGCAGCGGGCTCGTCACGAAGCCTACACCTCTGACTCCGCCCTCCCAGAGTGACCACTTTCTGCCCCGGAGAGGCCAGTTGTTGCCCCCGGCCAGCGTTTGACCCCCGTTATCTGAAAACACAGAAAAGAAGGACACAAAGGGAAACCAGCATTAGTGACCTGCAGTACAGTGACCCCTGGTGGAGCATTGCTATACTGCTCAGTGTAATAATGAACAGGCAGAACTTATTCAGTGTGTTTGAGCTGCCAAAGTACAAAGCACTAAAACTGTACTGTCACTCCTGACACAGACAGACAGCTTCCTCAAAGCTTTATGACGCTCCCTCACAGACTCGTGATTTTCCTGAGGACGGAGCGGAATGTGAACTCCTCATTCACTGACCTATACAAGCTTTTATTAGACAGCACTGAAAACGCTCTGCTCAGCTCTAATCTGTTCTAACATTCTAACATGTACTGCCTGGTTCTAAAGAACTCAGGGTTACTTACATTAAAACTACAATGTGTTTGTGCTGGGGGGCTGTGGTCAAAAAGTCAATGTTGTACCATTAAACATGAAAAGGTTAAAAACTGAACAGTTTGGGTTCATAGAGCAGCTCGCTGATTATCAACATCAGTGATTTCACTACATTAACATCCTACAAATCGTCTTCCTCCTTTGAAGCTAAAACAGTTGATGATTTACAATAAATTTGTAAAATATAACTTTGAATAATATATAGGCTAAAAATATTGTTATTATTATATTATAGTCTGAATACGACTTTGCAGTGTAAGTTAGGGGAGGTAGTGATGTTGAGGTTCTTCTTTGTATATTTTTATCTAGAACTGATTCAGAATCACCACCTAAAGTCGACTGAATATAAATCAACATACATACATTTAGATTATTAAAGAAAAGACAGTAATAATAACATTACCATCTGCTCTCAGGGGGTGTTTGATTTTGGAACCAATGAATGGCAACAAACAAACAATACCAAGTTAATCCATCTTCAACCAGCAGATTTTATTTAAACCTGTAAAGTGAGGACGGTTTATTCTGTTTGCTCAAGTGTTGATATTAAATAATATTAGAAAAAGATCAGTTTCAAATGACCTCAGATGAAGGGACTGCACTCGGCTGGTCTCGAGACCAAGACAAGACCGAGTCCAAGCGATGACGAGACCGAGAGCGCTAGTTTATGGTCTTGCACTGGACCAATGAACGTATTTTTTTTATTCACTCCATGTGAATAAAACAAAAACAAAACATAAATAATTTGTGATGGTCAGGCATCTTCTTCTTCATACCTGTGGAGAAGATCAGCACGGTGTTGTTCCACAGTCCGGTGTCCTGCAGAGCTCTGCTGATGTTGCCCACAGCCTCGTCCATCGCCGACACCATGCCGGCATACACCCTGCGGTTCTTGTCCTTGATGAAGGTGTACGGGGTGACGTAGCGCTCAGGAACCTCCAGAGGAGCATGAACTGCCTGCAGGGCCACGTAGAGGAAGAGCGGCTGCAGAAGCCAGAGAAAATAACTCATGACCGTGGTGATCGACAAAGAGACTCCTCAGACTGGAGGTCATCAACTTGCTCCAGGAGATCTACAGATCCAACCCTAATCCAGCCACAAAGCTGAAGTTGGCTTTCGTTCCACCTTAAACGGTGCAGAGGTTACATTCTGGCGCCTATCACTGTTTCCCATTCCACCTTAAATGGTGCAGAGGTTACATTATGGTGCCTATCACTGTTTCCCGTTCCACCTTTGGCCAGCAGAGGGGGCTGCTGCTGCCATCTACTGACCACTTCTACCACTTCCTCGCCTAGTTTTAGAGAACACTGCTGTGTAAAACTCCACCAGAAGCTCACAAGTGTCCAGTGATTCCACAACATCACCACAAACGTCTTTTCTGGTGACCCAAGGGTTAAAGCAGGGGTGGAGTTGTGGGGCTGAATTGTACCACCAGCTGATTGGTGAGCTCTGATTTGTACAGACAGACAGTCTACTAGAATGTAGCACCATGAAATAAACAAACAGAACATCATTTTAAACTGAGTCACTTTTTGAGCCGCCCATTTAAGACGTCTGGCATATTCTGATAGCAGCGTCTCTGTCTGTCCTGAACAGGAGCTGCCCAGGGGGGAGTTTAGGGCCTTGAGATTGGGCTGTTAGCTTCTCTCCATGGTAGCTACTGTATGATTTTCTGACACAGTTTACAAAGGTCCTTAGTCAGTACTCAGTTTAATCGGTCAGCCAGTTTAATCGGTCTACATAGAACCACAAACGCTCAAATGATCCGGTGTATGCTTCTTTGCATTGTAAAGGTTCTTCAGATGGAAGGGGATTGTGCTGTAAATGGCTCCATATAAAATCTTTTTGATAAAGGTTCTACATAGCACCAAAAAGTGTTCTTCTATGGTTACAATGTCAAGCTTGTAATAAGAAAAGAACCATTTCTAGTGCTATATAGAACCCATTTTACTAAAGAACCCTTGAAGAACCATCTTTTTTAAGCATGTAGCATATGCTCAGATAAAGTGAAGTTTCTCCATCAGTTGGCTAATTCTGACCACAACCCTGTTGCTGTCTGCAGTGCACCACTGTAACCGACTGTTTCCCAACACTGAACAGTCACTTCATCATCTCTGACACATTCTGTTGCCGTTGCTTGTATAATCTCCATAGAAAAGTACTGACCAATAGAATGAGACACTCTGGAGCAGCTGCACATGATATTAAGGTCTCCATGCCCAGTGTGGGCTAGAGGGGTATAAAGCCCTGTGGGCTGTGGAGCAGCGGAACTGTGTTCTTTGGAGTGATGGAGCTCCATCCAACACCTTTGGGATGAGTTGGAGTGATTCAGAACTGACCATCCAACATCAGTACCTGACCTCATTAATGCTCAATCAAATCCTCACAGCAATGTTCCAACATCTAGAAACCTTTCCAGAAGAGTAGAGGCTGTTACTGCAGCAAAAAGGGGGGAAAAAAACTCTTTTTTGATATGCTTGATTTTGGAAAAAAACACTGGATGAGCAGGTGTCCAAAAACTTTTGGCCATATAGTGTATGTTGCACACATAGTAACCTAATGCCATTCTGAAACTTGAATTTAGTCCATGTTTGTAGATAACAGTGTCATACAGTGTTAGAAACCACATAATCAAGTCTATTAGAGATTACTTAAAGGAGAACTCCACGGATTTTGTCAAATTTTCTCTGACTCCTTTTATCCCTGTTTGCGTACCTGGTCTGCTTTGTGCCGCTGTATGATGCTGGTGGCTCTCTGAGTGAAGAGCTCGGTGGAGAAAGTGCCACTGTAACCCGTGGCGACCTCCTCTCCATCTCTCAGATCCAGTGCACAGCGGGTTACGTTCAGAGGAGTGATGGGACAGCACCTATGATGACTGAAGTAATCCTCAGAACCTGTCAGGTACCCTGTTGGAAAAAACAGTAAAATACACAACAGAGAACAAGTTCAGTCCGTTTACACCTAATAATCTGATAACTACAGAAAATCAGATTGCGTCAGTAACTGGTTCAGGACGTTTACACTTAATAATCTGATAACTGCAGAAATCAGATTGTGATCTGATAACTGTAGAAAATCAGATTGTGTCAGTAACTGGTTCAGTGTGTTTACACTTAATAATCCGATAACTGTAGAAAATCAGATTGTATCAGTAAGTGGTTCAGGACGTTTACACTTAATAATCTGATAACTGCAGAAAATCAGATTGCGTCAGTAACTGGTTCAGGACGTTTACACTTAATAATCTGATAACTGCAGAAAATCAGATTGCGTCAGTAACTGGTTCAGGACGTTTACACCTAATAATCTGATAACTGCAGAAATCAGATTGTGATCTGATAACTGTAGAAAATCAGATTGTGTCAGTAACTGGTTCAGTGTGTTTACACTTAATAATCCGATAACTGCAGAAAATTAGATTGTATCAGTAAGTGGTTCAGTGTGTTTTCATGCTCCTGTGTAATCAGATGAAGGGGAAACTATGGGTCTACATGACTCAGGCAATACTAATTTCTGCTTAACAACCAGTCAATAAACTCACAGAATAAGTCGTGATGTAAGCGTAATATAAAACTCAAACTTATTTTAAACATCAAGTCCAGATGAAGATGAAGAATATTTAAATCCTTCATTTTGTCGAGCGTGTAGTCAGTTTCAGCATCGCTTCAAAAGTGCTGTGTAGCGTCTCGCGGGTGCTGTGTTAAACACTGCTCGCTGTTTCAGGGACAGCACTATTTCAGGGTCTGTATCTCTGAAGGCTAGCGATGCGATCCAGGGCTTGTTGGAAAGGGCGCATCACACTCTACTGACCTGTGGAGTTTGGCTTCGCCACACATTTTTAAAGTCGCATGCTGCAAAAACTTCCCCTCTCCTGTGGGTTTATTCACGTCGTCATCAGCGATTAGTCAATGTTGACTTGCATCACATAACTGTCGACTTTAAAAAGTCTGAAGTCGTACTCCAAACCAGGAGCGCCTGAACATGAGGACGTGTCAGGACGTGTTGTTTGTGATGTGATTCAGAAGGCAGAGATAATGCAAAGCTAACTAGGTACTCTGGCTAATGTCAGTTCCACAAACAATAAAAATATCTTTTTCTGCAAACTATTACAATAGCACAGCGTCCATGGAAGAGTAGAAGAGGACGAGTCCTCATCAACAGCCAAAGTTTTCCCTTTATCTCTAATTTAGCTCATTAGCTCATCTTAATCTTCGTTTGAATAATAATGCCTGCCGTTTACCTGCAATAAAAAGTTTAAAAATGTGCATGCTTCTATGTTCTTGTGCTGCACCAGTGCTGTCACCTAAAAAGGTCAGCCTACAGCTCTACAGTAAAGTCGCCTAACATTGCAGTAGTTTTGTCCAAGGCAAACTTATGTCTGGAAAACTTCTCATGTCTTTTGTCTAAGATGGCCACAGTGTAGTTTAACAGTTTAGGTCCTGTAAGCCTGCTGTAAAATGCAGTGTCTGTGGGACACAGTGGTTACACAGTGTTTAGTAACATCAACGTACCAAAGTAAGAGTCAAAGCCTCGACGTGTGGGCAGGCACTCTTTTTTGTACATGCCCAAATGCCATTTGCCCACCATGTGGGTAGAGTATCCGGCCTCCTTCATCAGCTGGGGCAGCAGCTTCTCCTCCAGAGGGACGCAGTATGGCTGGCAGGGCCAGATAATCTGGTGCTGCATCCCCGTGTGGATCTGACAGAGAAAATGGTACACAGTGGGAAAAAGGAGTGACAGTGACAGTAACAGTAATGGGGCAGTAGTATAAACAGTGTTATTAATAACAGTAATAAACAGCAACAGTAATACTATTACTAATAGTCCTAGTAATAGTAGAAGTAATAGCAATAGTAGCAGCAGCAGCTGCAGTCATGTAGTATTAGTAGCAGAAACAAATGTTGTACTAACAATAGTGTGGAAGTAATAACTGTAGTAGCAGCAGTAAGAGCAGCAGTAGTAATAATATTAGTACCAGTACTAGTAACAGTAGTAAAACAGTAGTAGCATTAATAGCAGTAGTAATAATATTAATACTAGTAATAGTAGTATAAACAGTACTGGCAGTAATAGCAGTAGTAGTAATATTAGTACTAGTACTAGCAACAGTAGTAGAAATAGTAGTAGCTGTAATAGTGGTAGTAGCAATATAAGTACTAGTAGTAGAAATAGTAGCAGTAATAGCAGCAGGAGTAATATTAGCATTAGCACTAGTACTAGTAGTACAAATAGTACTAGTAGTAATAGCACTAGTAGTAATATTAGTACTAGTATAAGTAATAGAAGTAGAAATAGTAGTAGCAATAACAGCCTTAGTATAAATGTTAGTATTAGTACTAATATTAGTAATAGTAGTAGTAATAATAGTAGTAACAGTAATAGCAGTAGTAGTAATATTAATACTAGTACTAGTAATAGTAGTAGAAACAGTAATGGCAGTAATAGCAGAAGCAGCAATATTAGTACTAGTACTAGTTACAGTAGTTGAAATAGTAGTGGCTGTAAAAGCTGTAATAGCAATATTAGTACTAGTATTAGTAATAGTAGTAGAAATAGTAGTGGCAGTAATAGTAGCAGAAGCAGTAGCAGCAGTAATAGCAGTAGCAGTAATAGCAGTATTAGTATTAGTAATAGTAGTAGAAATAGGAATAGCAGTAATAGTAGCAGTAGTAGTAATTTTAGTACTAGTATTAGTAATAGTAATAGTAGTAAAAATAGTAGCAGTAGTAGTAATATTAGTAGTAATGATACTTGTAGTATTAGTAGCATTAGTAGTTATAGTGCAGTAGTAGTATAATAGAAGCAGTAACTGTACGCTCACACCAGCAGGTGACAAAGCCACAGCGGGCAGTCATTTCCTGTGGGAGTGGACGATTTGTGGCTGCGATTTACCAACAAGTGGTAAGCGACCCAGAGGCACAGAAACAAGTCTAATTGAAATTTTCTCAACTTTATGCAAGTAAACTATGACACAGTGAAGCACTATTCTGAACGATTGGCTCAAACAAAATCCTCAGAATGGGTATAATTTACTTCTATCACACGCCCACACGCAACAACAAGAGCAGCCTCAAACACAGACAAACTGGACTGACTTGTTGACTCCTAATGTGAACGTATAGAAATTGTTATACCTGCAGCAGCAACAGTAGCAGTAATAGTAACACTAGTAGAGTAGTAGTAGCAGCAGTACTAATAATGGTGGTAGTAAGACTAATACTAGGAGCAGTAGTATTACCAGTGGTAATAGTAGTACAGTATTAATATGAATAGTAGTAATAGTACTAGTAACAGTAGTAGTAGGAATATTGGCAGTACCAGTAGCAGTAATAATGGTAATAACAGTAGTATTAGTGGTAGTAGTAATAGGAGTACCAGTAGTACTGTTAGTTGTAGTAATGGTAGTAGAGTATTTATAGCAGGAGTAGTGCTAGTAACAGTAATAGTAGTAGTAGCAGTAGGAATGGCAGTAGTAGAGTATTATCATTATCATCATCATCATTATTAACAGTAGTAGTGGTAATAGTAGTATAGTAATAGCAGCATCAGTAATATTGGTAGTAACAATAATAGTAACATGAATAGTAGTAGCAGTAATAGTAATAGTAGTAAAGTACTATTATTAGTAGTAATAATAGTAGCAGTAGCAGCAGTACTAATAATGGTAGTAACAGTAGTTAGGGTTAGGGTTAGTAGCAGTACTAGTAGCGGTCACCCTGGTGATAGTGGTAGTAGTAGCAGTGATAATAGTAGCAGCAGCAACAACCGTGGATCTGACAGTAATATCAGTAATCAGAGCAGCGCTGCTCTGTAAAGTTAGCAGCAGCCGTGGCGGTGATTCTAGTAGTGGTTATGGTTGTAGGTCGTGTGTGTGTGTGTGTGTGTGTGCGCGCGCGCCCTGTCTTACCTGGTATCTGCCGGTCATCAGCTGGTTCCTGGATGGTGTGCAGAGCGGCTGGACGTAGTACCCCTCTAGCTTCACCCCCGCAGCAGCCAGCCGGTCCAGCACCGGGGTTCGGATCTCAGAGCGGTGAAAGCCCACATCGTTCCAGCCCAGATCATCAGCCAGGATGAAGACCACATTAGGAGGAGGAGCGGAGTCCACACTTACTGTCAGACACACGGTCAGGAGAGCCGCACGGAGAACCTCAACCTGCAGCATTCTAACCGAATACATCAATACATCTGATCTAAACTTCACTACAGAACCAGCTACAGCACCAACACCATCTACAGAACCAGCTACAGCACCAACACCATCTACAGAACCAGCTACAGCATCAACACCATCTACAGCACCTCCTCTCTCTGACACGGCAGTCCGCTCAGCGAACACCGACTCGCTGTAACCCGGTACTCCGTTTGGGGAAGTGACTTCGAAACTACAGTTCAGCTGCTCTTCTACTACATTACCCACAATCCTTCAGCGACTCACAACCTCACACGTCACTGTCCATGTAGATTTACACAGATAAATATGACAAAAAGGAGCTCTCTCTCTTATCTTACCTCTTATCCGTGCTTAGTTTGTGTTCCACAAATATATAAAACTAAAATGTATGTACGTTATAGTGTCACTATTTTTGTATATTGTTGGCAAAATAACAAACATGTGATAAAATACAGGATAAGGCGACTCACTGTGTGAAATGCTTATTAGGGGCGACATGAATGAGCCCGATTCCCATGTTGAGCTGACAGAGCACATTTTTCTACTTATGTGTTCAAGAATTGAAAAAATCTGGAATAAAACAGGCCGTCCCACTTCATTTGATTTATTTTTGTATGTTATTTCTGACTGTAAATTCTGCTTTGTTTTGTACATTTGGGGGTTTCTTTTCATGTATTCACAGACTAATGTACCATCTGGTATGTTTTATTTTCGTTTTCAGATGATTTTGATTTACCCTCCTAATGTAGAGAACCACGCTGTTTAAAATTACTAAATTGTGTTTTAATTTAATTTTCAACCGTTTGCTGCAATTTAATTTAAATAATGTTTTCAGCTGTTCATATGACTTTTATTTTATCTTACACTGTTTACATATTTATAGAAATGGACATTACGGTTCCGTGACTTTTATTATTTTCAGGTGACGTCATCGCGCCGCGCCCGCAGCGTAGCAGAGGCCCTGAGTCGGACTGAGGAGCTGCAGATCAGCACTGTAATCAGAGAATCACGGCGATCGAGGACAAATCTGCCCGTCGGGACGGTTAGAGCGGACTGTCCGGACCGTGTGTGGGTGAGAGGAGAGCATGGAGCCCGGAGAGGAGACGAGCGGCCGCAGCGCCGCGCAGCGCAGAGCGGAGAGCCGCCGGAGGAGGCTGCTGCAGAACTCCGAGCAGAGGATGAGCCGGATAGTGGGCTTCAACAAGAGCGACTCGGACAGCAGCGGTCAGGACACACACACCTCCATCTGCGCCCACCTGGACACCACACATGTCCAGAAAGTGTCCAGATAGGCCTTCGCTAGCTTCTTGTTGAAATGTTTCGTTCCACCTTAATTGGAGGCGCCAGAATGTAACTGCTGCACCATTTAAGGTGGAACGGATCATTTCAACAACAAGCAAACTTTTACACTCTTAAAAAAGAAGGTTCGTCGAGGGTTCTTCGCTAAAGACGGTGTTTCTATTTATAACATGAGTGCAAATATTTGCACGCTTAAATGTGTCGTACATGGTTCTGTATACCACCAAAAAGGGTTCTTGTATTGTTACGATGTCAGGCTTGTAACCCTATTTGGTGCTGTGTAGAACTATATAGAACACATTCTCCATTAATCTGCAGAACCATTTTCATGCTTTAATGGTTCTTTTCATGGTCAAATAGTCATTCAGATTAATGAGATTGACATCGTAACAATAGCAGAACCCTTGTCTGATCCACTCGCACCAGCACAACACACACTAACACCATCAGTGTTACTGCAGTGCTGAGAATGACCCACCACCCTGACCATTAAAGGGTCCTGACCACTGAAGAACAGGGTAACAATGTATGCCGAGAAACAGATGGACTACAGTCTGTAACTGTAGAACTACAGAGTGAAACTGTATGGTCAGTGGAGCTGATTAGATGGACAATGAGTGTAGAAAAGAGGAGGTGGGCTTAATGAAGTGGCTGGTCGGTGTAGATTACAAGTATATCGCAGCACAATTACGATGTAAATAAATAAAGAAATGCTTTTTAACTCGCACTTGATTGTTTTCTTCTCAGCTGTGTTGGTCAGACCGCTGTAAACAGCTCTGCACCAACGATGGATGCAGGGCTACATGTGCATTAGCTGAGACAGGGCTTATGGAACCATCTTATAGCGCAACACTATCCTTTCAGGAAGACGTATTTTTTCCTGCCCAGTGGTCATCTGACCCTGTAGTACACAGCACAGGACGGTAATTATCACATAATGAGTACTAGTAGTACATTACTGTGAGGAGCAGCATGCAGTCTACAGTGTACATATATATACTGTGTCCAAAAGCAATCAAATCCTCACAGCAATGTTCCAACATCTAATGTAAAGCCTTCCCAGAAGAGTAGAGGCTGTTACTGCAGCACAAACTCACTATTAACACCTTCATTTCAGAATATATGCTGAATGATGGGTTCCACCATGTTCTGTATGTTCTGTATGTTCTGTATGTTCCTCGATCGTGCCTGGAAACAACGCTGCTGTTTCACTTTCTTCTCTCTTTTTTTCCTTCCATGAAGAAGCCCGCCGTGTGATGGAGCCCCGTTTCCATCTGGACCTGGACAGGAATGAGTCCTGGTCACCGCCAGTTTCCACCAAAAGACTCTCGCCGTACGTTTCGGAGGCAGGTGGGAGCAGCACCACCCCATGTGAGACCCCCGAGAGGAGGGGCTCTCCCCTGCCGGACAGCAGAGAAGACCTGGGGGATGACGACGTGTCCCGGGGCGTCCGGCAGAGGCCACGGGGGGAGCTGTCCAGCGATGAACATTCTCGCTCCCCCCGCAGGGGCCTGCAGAAGTACCTGTCCCGCTTCGACGACGCTATGAAACTGAGAGGTCAGCTGGCGAGCGAGAAGGCGGCACAGGACAGCAGCGCGGACCCCGAGGAGTTGGACTCCTTTCGGCTCTTCCGGCTCACCGGGAGCGTTCTTCTCGCCGTCTTCGTACGCATATTCGTCTGCCAGTATCTGGTGAGTGATGGTGCAGGCGGGTCACATTCTGGGTTTTCAGGTTCTCTGCTTGTTTAGCTGATTGTTTATTTTCTGTTTTGCAGTCAATATTTGCACCATTTCTCACCCTTGAGCTGGCCTACATGGGATTATACAAATACTTTCCTAAGGTGAGTCCTGCACGCCACTCCACATTTACCTGCTTAAGCAAATGGCTCTGTCCAGGCTCCGCCCACAAATAAACAGACCTACGTTTAGGTTTATATCACAATACCTACATTTAGAGTCGGTTATTCATTCAGCCTAATGAGAAACTGTAGAACAGACTCAGTTTATATCACAATACCTACATTTAGAGTCGGTTATTCATTCAGCCTAACGAGAAACTGTAGAACAGACTCAGTTTATATCACAATACCTACATTTAGAGTCGGTTATTCATTCAGCCTAATGAGAAACTATAGAACAGACTCAGTTTATATCACAATACCTACATTTAGAGTCAGTTATTCATTCAGCCTAATGAGAAACTGTAGAACAGACTCAGTTTATATCACAATACCTACATTTAGAGTCGGTTTGCACTTTCCAATTTTGGTCCTGGTGCGCTTTGGTGAGAGATTCTCTTGTTTGGACCCTCAGGTGGAGAAAAAGATGAAGACCACCGTTCTGACCGCTGCCCTCCTACTGTCCGGCATCCCAGCTGAGGTTATCAACCATTCCATGGACACTTACAGGAAGATGGGCGACGTTTTCGCAGACCTCTGCGTCTACTTCTTCACCTTCATCCTGTGTCACGAGCTGATCCTCTTATTCGGCTCGGAGTCGTCGTGATGGGGCAGCGGAGTTAGGAGCGCTGACCGCTGCGTGACCCTTTCAATTGTGCTGCTCTGTAAGCTGTTTTAGACCTTTCCCAAACCCGTGCCACGGTCTCTGCGCTTTCAGACGGAAGAACGTAAGAGATCGGAATGTGTTCATGTGTGCGGACGTCGTTATCGATTATAAGAAAGTCTTTATCTTACACCACAGAGCTGACAGGTTAGCACAGTGTGCTCACCAGCCCTGCTCCTGGAGATCTGCCCTCCTGAAGAGCTCACGTCCAACCCTGACTGATCCCATTAGGTCCAGATCATCAGTAGAGTTCATTAGGGATGTAAACATTCAAAAATGGATAAATTCGGATTAAATCTATCTGAATTAGAACTACAGAGAGTATTAGAACTAAACTCTGATATTTTAGCACATTAACCCAAAACCACCTGAACATTCGTTCATATCTAATTATAGAGACATTTTTTCACCTTTATCTGCCAATACTGATATCACTCCGGTGTCATCGTTCAACCCTACACTCACTTACTCTGGTCAGATGTGTTTGTGGACTGGAGCTGATGGTGGATCTCCAGGAGCAGTCTTGGAGACCACAGGGTTAGCAGTTTACACTTCTCCAGTTTGTTTACTGCAGTGGTCACCAACCCTGGTCTTGGAAATCCACCTTCCAGCCACCCCTGCTCCAAATCCTCTGCAGAAGTCCTTACCTGCGTCCAGAACCTCATCACACTGAACAGCTTGTTAAAATAGTACACCAACATTGGCAGTGCTCATTAGGACAGCGTGTGTAGTGTGTTAGTGTCCAAACTGCGGACCAGGATCAGAACTTTAAATCTTTAAATGGTCATGACAGTAAATTAGTTTATGTAAATGCATCTCAGCTTATCTCAGCACGTTATACGTCCTCAGAACCACAAGCTGTGTGAACTCTGTTCTCCACCAGAACCAGCGTCTTACACTCTGGTCAGAGCTTCTGCTCCATGTAGCCTTTTTGAAAAGCCTTGTTGCTGATGTTTCAGAGCTGATATCTTCTGTCTTGTGTCTGTGTTTTGGTCACTGGATCCTCTGATGTGGTTATGGGTTGAAACATGAAGGTTGCTACGAGCGCTAACGGCTATACGCACTGAACTGACGTCGCGTGAAAGTGAGTCTGCTTTCAAACTTCAACACCAGCTCCTCAAACCTCAGCATGAAACTGACAAAACCTTTATGAGGTCAATCTTATGTTGCGCAGCAGTTTTAGCTCATGTAGCATTTAACGTTAATATTTCAGCTCTTCATGATTCAGAAGACGAAATGAAACTGTAAATTGAAACAGCAGCAACTTCCAGAGAAGAAAGCACAGAAAGACCTAACGGCTACAGCCCACTGGATCAGAACCCTGCTGAACAAAGACCATTAGAACCATTTGGATTAAAGCCTGATAGGTTTGCTTTCTAATGGGAATTGGGTTAATACTTATCATTACAGACCACTAGTTTCCTGTAGGACACCTTTGGATCACGTCAGGAAACCATCACCTGGAATCAGAACATCTGATAAGCTATTAGGGTCTTTTACACTGTGATAAAACATCATTAGGTAAAACACTACTGGACACCTGCAGGGCAGCTCTGATAGTACAAAGCTCAGCTATAGCTCATAGGAAGTGTGCAGATAAACAAGAAGTTCATTTTATACTCTACTGTAAATGTAATGGAATAAAACTCAACATCATTGAATGAATTTATCATGTTCAGTCTCAGATAATTAACTCTAACAAACTGCTTTCCAGTTAAACCGTATGAGCTGAAATATGATGTGTCATGGCGAGTAACATTAGCTAAGGTCAAAACAGTCGCTTACCATGCATCTGTTTCCCTTAACCACTTCTGGTTGACGTGTTTCCTGGTGTAAATTCACTGTGGATCTGCTGTGTGAGTTTAATGTAGTACAACAGATCTGCAGTGCAAACAGACATAACTACGCTGTGTTACGTCTGCCTGCGCTGGAAACAATGACTCAGTATTTGTTTTTTTGTTTTTTTCCCCCAAATTTCCTCCCCAGTTTAGTCGTATCCAGTTCCGCCCACTAGTCAGGACCCATTCACACAATACCATCAGCTCTAAGAGTGCGAAGGCAAACACAGGCTTCCTCCGAGTCCTGCGAAGCTCCACTGTGTCTTTTCAAACTGCTGCTAACGCAGCGTCATTGGCTTGCTGAACGTGCTCAGAGGAGACGCTAACCGCCAGCTCTGTTACATCAGCTAATAGACATCTGCACTGGCTAGCATCACGCTGAGTGGAGGGGGAGAAGGGGGGCCATCCTACCCACCCAGAGAGAGCGAGGCCAGTTGTGTTCTCTTGGACTCCCAGCCACAGACGGCTGTAGCATCACCAGGGATCGAAATCATGAAATCATTTTTTGCCCTAATGTGACTCAGATCTGATGTTTTCAGGGCTGTGTGGACACAAATCTGATCTTTTCAAATCCGACCTGAGCCACTTTCATATGTGGTCCTAGATCAGATACGTATCCGATTCGTGGCCATGCGACCTTAATGTGACGCTCAGATCGGAATTCATGTGCTTTTTTTCCACTGCGCCATCATTCAGCGTTACCATGGCAGCAGCGCCGAACAGAAGTTAAAGCCTGTAAACGGTGGAAAAGCAGCTCATCTCACCTTTTTCTCCTTCGTCTCGCTCTAATAATGAAGCTGAGAGCTGATCAGAGTTAATGATCTTCTCAGCGAAGCTCGTTCTGCTCGTTAGTTTGTGCTGATGATGAACGTGATTCATTCACGTGACGTTACTGAGTAGGATGAGCTCATGAGGGTCATTTCAGGACGCCGGTTCATCACATTAATGACAGATTTGAGTCACTTACCTAAACGAGTGTGAACCATCGTGTCAGAGAGATCGGATTTGAGCAAAAAATCATTTGAGCGAGGAGGCTTGTAACGTGAACGTAGCCTAATGGTGATTTTTCAGCAAGGCTGGTTACCTTTAAAGATCTGTGCTCTAAGAACACGTCATGAACCTGACGTTGACTTTTTCTTAGGATCTTTTTAAAGGACACGTTTAAGAAACACTGAGGAAGAGATTGGAGAATGAGGACCAGCGTTGTGCGTCCAGCGTGCGGTAGCCTGTAGCTGTTTGACTGTAATGGCCATTCATACCGCACACTCGCTAAATAGAACATCAGCACTGTTTACTCGTACTGTATATACAGACAGCAGTAGTGTGTACAGTAGAGGAGTTATAGTATTGGAGAACCGTCCCTACCTACCCTGACTGAGCTCCTGCATCCGTTCCCCACCACACGGCAGAACCGTGAGAGCAGACAGGGGGTCTCTGGAGGTCGTGTGGTGGTCTCGTGATTTCTTACACAACACTAGTGTTAACAGTAAACACTAACAGCAGCCACAGTGGAGGAGCTCCTGGATCTGCTGCACCTTTTACTGTGTTAGTTTGACGTGAAGACCCACAGACAGCGAGGCTGGATAGTCGGTGAATCCTGAGGTCAGCGTCTTTGCTGTGTTAGGAATTCCAGAGCTAAGCCGTTGGTCTCTGTGGGGAAAAATGAACAGCGTTTTTAAACTGCTGTTGCATCAGCAGCGACTCAAACTGCAGCGTAAAACTGACAAACACTCTTAACTGTCACGTTTGACGAAGACAGCTGGTCTGTGTGGAGTATTTTGGTGAGGTTGCCAGCAGAGCTGAACGATTTTGGCAAAATATCTGCGATTCTGACCAATATTGTGATTACAGTTGTTTATAATTGAGGTATAAATTACGTTTTTTTTTGGCTAAGAAGACCAGAAGGTAACGGCTTTTATCGACCACATAATTCAGGGAATCCAGTGACATTCAGTGTAAAAGTGTTCGTCCGACAAGTTGAAACCCTTCTGTCCACCTCAGAGAGCGACAGCAGCTGTTCTCCAAAGTGCTGTTGATTTTTCCATAGAGAAAAACGGCTCAGAGCCGAAGTTCCTTGTATGAGCATGTTTAATAGGTCAGTAATGGACGTGTTGACTCAAGTGACGATTCTGTGACTCCTGACTTTGACCAATCAGTTTGCACTTGACTCCGCCCACACGCCCTGGCGCTCCAGCAGATCCAGCACAGTTGTGATGCGTGATGACGAGTCCAGAGCTGGTTTATGAGGAGACTGGCCACTTCCTATTTCCCTCGTTATATCAAAAGCAGGACCTCTAAACAGCAGAGGGCGTCAGCGAGCGAGTCCTCAGTGAATGGGAGTTAATGGAGCTCAATGGCTAAAAACAAAAAGTTAAAATAGTTTCTAATCACTCAGAACTTTCCTTTAGTTTTAGAAAGTAGAAGGATGTATTTCACTAAAAAAACAAAGAAAACTCACCTGTATGTTTCCTTTTTCTACAGCAAACAGGTTTTGGGCAGCAGGACGTTAACATTACTGCTACTGAGCGCTGATTGGTTGGTGAGTGGCGCAGCTCATTGGCCGTTCGCGCTCACAGACGTCATGAACGTACATGAGGCTCTGTTTTAAACTCCTGTAACTCGAGTTCAAAAGCTCTTAAAAATATAACAGCAGTGTTAAAGTGTTTTGTGCTGCTCTGTGTTCAGAAAATGAATGAATTCTTTTACATTAAAAATGTTTCAGCATTAATAAACTATGATTTCGCTCAAACGCTCCATATTAACCCTTTCATTTTGAACTCGTTCGGGAGCGCCCTCTAGTGTTTGAGGAACCATTACAGAGTGGGAATTCTCCTCTCTACAAGCTCTCTGATGGGTCAGTGACTGCGATGTCTGCTGGGAGATGTTGCTGGAGCTCTGCAGGACGGTGGGTCTCCAGCAGGATGGTGGGCACCGTGTTCTTCTCCGACTGTAGTTTTGCATTTTGCTTTAAAGCATGTGTCATATTCACACGGGAGTGCTGAACGCCAGCGTTAGCCGCTTCCTTCTGCCCTCAGTGTTCTGTGCGAAAGTCTCATCCGCTTTACTGTGTGTGATAATAATCTCTGAGCTTTCTTATCGGTGTGTATCCTGTGTTTTAGAGGCTGTGATGTGTTTAGCTGCGTCGTTTTCTTGCTGAAAGTTTCTCATCTGGCTTCGCTGATGTTCCTCCTGACCTTTTATTCAAATGACATTGTTCGGTTTCAGAGCTGGTTTAATCTGCTGTCTGTGATTTTAACTTGATTTTGATAATGTTTACATTCAGAAAAGTGTAAAGTGTTGATATATTGTGTTATTTATGCTGTTTATTTTGATCTGTATGAACCTGTAACCAATGAAATGTGAACAGATGCTGCAGCCTTAGTTATTAAGAAAACGGTTCTCGAGACACAAAATCTCACTGTGTAAACAATAAAGCTGAACTGAAACCTCAGACTGTCTCATGGAATAAACAAGCAGCTCCTGTGTAAAAATTCTTTTTGAAGTATAAATTTGGTTCTGTATAGAACCTTTTTTAAAAATGTATCTACACAGCACCAAAAGGGGTTCTGCTAAGAGTTCTGTCATGATGTGAAGCTTTTAACAATAGTAGAACCCTTTTTGGTGCTGTATAGAACCATATACAACACCTTCTTCATCAATCTGAGCAACCATTTCACCATGCAAAGAACCATTTAAGCATGAAATGGTTCTGTAGAACTCATGGGTCTGAATAGAACCACTGCCTTTACTAAAGATCCCTTGAAGAACCATGTTTTTGAGTGTGTACAGCAGTGAATCTGGGGGAATGTGCAGGTTCACAGTGCCGGATATAGACTAAAACGTACAGGACTTTTATTATTTAGTTGTTTTTGGGTAAACGGAGGCGCGCAGTAGAAACAGATCGATGTTTTAAATTAAAAGTGAGTGATCTGGTGGTCTTAACATTTTTAGATAATTGAATCAAATCTGCATTTTACATTATGTTAACTTATTATTTGAAGTTCAGTGAACTGAACTCACTTTATTGAGCTAAAACACTGAATCATTGTTTACAGTGTGATGTTTACAGCTCTGTTTGTTGGTGCTGCGCCGCTGGGTGTCTCCTGCAGGGGGCGCTAAAGGGCGAACAGTCTGTTTGAGCAGCCGGGTAAACTGAAGAAGAAGGAGAGGAGTCGCCATGGGCCGCGAGTCGAGGTGAATAAAGAGTTTTAATTAAAACACTGTTTTATTAAACTTTGTAATTGAAGTGCATTTGTGCGTGTGAGAGGTCAGAGCAGAGCAGCGCGGACAGAGCGGTCAGCTGGAGCCGCGGAAGGCCAGCAGAGCGGCGGCGCTAAATATGCTAAAGCTACCGCGGAGTGAGGACTGAATTAACGTTACCTGGACGGGGATTAAATACAGGTGACCCGACTGAAATACGGGCTCAGTAACTCCGCAGCGGCGCGCAGAGAGTCCACCAAACCCTCAGTGACTAACGAGGCCGGAGCGGCTTCTAATTCGAATTGTCCGTTCCACCTTAAATGGCGCCGGGGTTCTGTGCTGGCGCTCTGGGCCACAGTGAAACAACAGCGCTGTTTAAGGTAGAGCGGAAAATTAGAAAAAGCTTTTTCAGCCGAAGTCAGAGCTGTTTGTGTACTAAACTCACCGTCACTGAGCGAATGACTGCACTAAAGGCAGCTTTCCTAAAACAAAGCAGAGCAGAAGAGAAAAACAAACACCTTTAAATATACAGAAGCGGAATTTCACCCATTTTTCAACATTTCTCCGAGTGTGTGAGATGTAAACAAAGATTCAGAGTGGTTTGGTGTGAAATGGTTCAGATGTCTTTACAGTGGTGGTGATAGGAACCAGGGGTCACCATGACTACAACACAGATATAGACATTTTATTTACTATCCAGAACCACCAGTGAACCTACACGAGTCTTCTGAGTTTATATGGAATGTTGATGATGGAAAATAGTGGAAAATCTGAAATAATAAGTTTTCTTTGGGGACTATTTTGCCTCACAGCGCCCTGCATGTATCCCTCCGCCATGAATGGAGTTTAAGTTCTCTAAACTATCATAAAACAGTGTCTCAGTCATCAGGCAGTGAATTCATAACCATTTCATGTAGGAACTTTCTGTGAGGGAGCTTTTAGAGGTGGACGTCTGGTTCCTATCACCACCACTGTGAACAGTTCTGACTCGGTAAGTTTATCTAGAACAGAGAGTTTCACACCAAACCGCTCTGAACCGCTCTGTTTACATCTTAATGATTAAATAATGCAGAAAATTTAAAACTTCGGAGGAGTTCCCCTTTAAGTACTAAGTAGTTTATAGAACTGATGTGGAGCCTCTTAGTCCATCCAGCATCTGTCAGCCCAGGAACTGAAGTTTGTGCTCTAAAGCTTCAAAGTTAGAGGTGAGAAAGACAGTAAAGCAGCCCAGAAACTGAACCAGCTCAACATAATGAAGTTAAAGGGCCAGTGTTTCCCATCTATGGTAGGTGGATGTCGCTCGGACCTCTGAGGGGGCATTATCCCCCCCAGAAGAAAGTTTTGAATGTTTTAAAGTTAATTGCGTCAATCTGGTGCACTTTGAGAACAAAATTAATATGTTAGGTCTATGAAGCTCTAAACAGTTTTGTGCTTTAGTGATTTCATCATAAACACACTGGCTGTCTGGGTGTGAATGGTGATGACGCAGAGACGAGGTCACACCCACAAAGCATCGCATAGGATTTTAAAAGTTCACGGATGGTCAAAACAATTGATTACAGCATGCAGTCGCATTTTAAAGGATGGAAATGCGCTGCAGGATGTGTTAGCAGTCTTGATGTCAACTTTTCAGTCTCAGAAAGGAGCTAAAATTCAGCAGCGCTTTGCTTTAATGTGAGGAGCTGAGAGTCAGACACGCTGACGGTAACGTTTCCTAGCTAAGCTAAGGTAAATTAACGTTAATTATCAGTGATAAATTCTGCACTGACAGTACCAGTTGGCTGTCTTACATTGAAAATGATGAGACTGTTTGAACTGCAGTGGATGCTGTAAAGTTAGCAGTGCTGTCCTCATATCTCGGGTCCTGTGTGTGTGTGTGAGAGAGCCTGTGTGTGAGAGAGCCTGTGTGTGTGTGTGAGAGAGCCTGTGTGTGTGTGTGTGAGAGAGCCTGTGTGTGTGTGTGTGAGAGAGCCTGTGTGTGTGTGTGTGTGAGAGAGCCTGTGTGTGTGTGTGTGAGAGAGCCTGTGTGTGTGTGTGTGAGAGAGCCTGTGTGTGTGTGTGTGAGAGAGCCTGTGTGTGTGTGTGTGAGAGAGCCTGTGTGTGTGTGAGAGCCTGTGTGTGTGTGTGTGAGAGAGCCTGTGTGTGTGAGAGAGCCTGTGTGTGTGTGAGAGCCTGTGTGTGTGTGAGAGCCTGTGTGTGTGTGTGTGTGAGAGCCTGTGTGTGTGTGTGTGAGAGAGCCTGTGTGTGTGTGAGAGCCTGTGTGTGTGTGTGTGTGAGAGCCTGTGTGTGTGTGTGAGAGCCTGTGTGTGTGTGAGAGAGAGCCTGTGTGTGAGAGCCTGTGTGTGTGTGTGTGTGTGTGAGAGCCCGTGTGTGTGTGTGAGAGAGCCTGTGTGTGTGTGTGAGAGAGCCTGTGTGTGTGTGTGAGAGAGCCTGTGTGTGTGTGTGTGTGAGAGAGCCTGTGTGTGTGTGAGAGAGAGCCTGTGTGTGTGTGAGAGAGAGCCTGTGTGTGTGTGAGAGAGAGCCTGTGTGTGAGAGCCTGTGTGTGTGTGTGTGTGTGTGAGAGCCCGTGTGTGTGTGTGAGAGAGCCTGTGTGTGTGTGTGAGAGAGCCTGTGTGTGTGTGTGTGAGAGAGCCTGTGTGTGTGAGAGAGCCTGTGTGTGTGTGAGAGCCTGTGTGTGTGTGAGAGCCTGTGTGTGTGTGAGAGCCTGTGTGTGTGTGTGTGTGAGAGCCTGTGTGTGTGTGTGTGTGAGAGCCTGTGTGTGTGTGTGTGTGAGAGCCTGTGTGTGTGTGTGTGAGAGAGCCTGTGTGTGTGTGAGAGCCTGTGTGTGTGTGTGTGTGAGAGCCTGTGTGTGTGTGTGTGAGAGAGCCTGTGTGTGTGTGTGTGAGAGAGCCTGTGTGTGTGTGAGAGAGAGCCTGTGTGTGTGTGAGAGAGAGCCTGTGTGTGTGTGAGAGAGAGCCTGTGTGTGAGAGCCTGTGTGTGTGTGTGTGTGTGTGAGAGCCCGTGTGTGTGTGTGAGAGAGCCTGTGTGTGTGTGTGAGAGAGCCTGTGTGTGTGTGTGAGAGAGCCTGTGTGTGTGTGTGTGTGAGAGAGCCTGTGTGTGTGTGAGAGAGAGCCTGTGTGTGTGTGAGAGAGAGCCTGTGTGTGTGTGAGAGAGAGCCTGTGTGTGTGTGAGAGAGAGCCTGTGTGTGAGAGCCTGTGTGTGTGTGTGTGTGTGTGAGAGCCCGTGTGTGTGTGTGAGAGAGCCTGTGTGTGTGTGAGAGAGCCTGTGTGTGTGTGTGAGAGAGCCTGTGTGTGTGTGTGAGAGAGCCTGTGTGTGTGTGTGTGTGTGTGAGAGCCTGTGTGTGTGTGTGAGAGAGCCTGTGTGTGTGTGTGTGAGAGCCTGTGTGTGTGTGAGAGAGCCTGTGTGTGTGTGTGTGTGAGAGCCTGTGTGTGTGTGAGAGCGAGCCTGTGTGGGTGAGAGAGCCTGGGTGTGGGTGAGAGAGCCTGGGTGTGTGTGAGAGAGAGCCTGTGTTTGTGTGTGTGAGAGCCTGTGTGTGTGTGTGAGAGCCTGTGTGTGTGTGTGAGAGCCTGTGTGTGTGAGAGAGAGCCTGTGTGTGTGTGTGAGCCTGTGTGTGTGTGTGTGAGCCTGTGTGTGTGTGAGAGCCTGTGTGTGTGAGAGAGCCTGTGTGTGTGAGAGAGCCTGTGTGTGTGTGAGAGAGCCTGTGTGTGTGTGTGTGAGAGCCTGTGTGTGTGAGAGAGCCTGTGTGTGTGAGAGCGCCTGGGTGTGTGTGAGAGCGCCTGGGTGTGTGTGAGAGCGCCTGGGTGTGTGAGAGAGAGCCTGTGTGTGTGTGTGTGAGCCTGTGTGTGTGAGAGAGCCTGGGTGTGTGTGAGAGCCTGTGTGTGTGTGAGAGCCTGTGTGTGTGAGAGAGCCTGTGTGTGTGTGAGAGAGCCTGGGTGTGTGTGAGAGAGCCTGTGTGTGTGAGAGAGCCTGTGTGTGTGAGAGCGCCTGGGTGTGTGTGTGAGCGCCTGGGTGTGTGTGAGCGCCTGGGTGTGTGTGAGAGAGCCTGTGTGTGTGTGTGAGAGAGCCTGTGTGTGTGTGTGAGAGAGCCTGTGTGTGTGTGTGTGAGAGAGCCTGTGTGTGTGAGAGAGCCTGTGTGTGTGTGAGAGCCTGTGTGTGAGAGCCTGTGTGTGTGTGTGTGAGAGAGCCTGTGTGTGTGTGTGTGTGAGAGAGCCTGTGTGTGTGTGTGAGAGAGCCTGTGTTTGTGTGTGAGAGAGCCTGTGTGTGTGTGTGAGAGAGCCTGTGTGTGTGTGTGTGTGTGAGAGCCTGTGTGTGTGTGTGTGAGAGCCTGTGTGTGTGTGTGTGTGAGAGCCTGTGTGTGTGTGTGTGTGAGAGCCTGTGTGTGTGTGTGTGTGAGAGCCTGTGTGTGTGTGTGTGAGAGCCTGTGTGTGTGTGTGTGAGAGCCTGTGTGTGTGTGAGAGAGCCTGTGTGTGTGAGAGCCTGTGTGTGTGTGAGAGCGAGCCTGTGTGTGTGTGAGAGCGAGCCTGTGTGTGTGTGTGAGAGCGAGCCTGGGTGTGTGTGAGAGAGCCTGTGTTTGTGTGTGTGAGAGCCTGTGTGTGTGTGTGTGAGAGCCTGTGTGTGTGTGTGTGAGAGCCTGTGTGTGTGTGTGTGAGAACCTGTGTGTGTGTGTGAGAGAGCCTGTGTTTGTGTGTGTGAGAGCCTGTGTGTGTGTGTGAGAGCCTGTGTGTGTGAGAGAGCCTGTGTGTGTGTGAGTGAGAGCCTGTGTGTGTGTGAGAGAGAGCCTGTGTGTGTGTGAGAGCCTGTGTGTGTGAGAGAGAGCCTGTGTGTGTGTGTGTGAGAGCCTGTGTGTGTGTGTGAGAGAGCCTGTGTTTGTGTGTGTGAGAGCCTGTGTGTGTGTGTGAGAGCCTGTGTGTGTGTGTGAGAGCCTGTGTGTGTGAGAGAGCCTGTGTGTGTGAGAGAGAGCCTGTGTGTGTGAGAGAGAGCCTGTGTGTGTGTGTGTGAGAGCCTGTGTGTGTGTGAGAGCCTGTGTGTGTGTGAGAGCCTGTGTGTGTGAGAGAGCCTGTGTGTGTGTGTGTGAGAGCCTGGGTGTGTGTGTGAGAGCCTGTGTGTGTGTGAGAGCCTGTGTGTGTGTGAGAGAGCCTGTGTTTGTGTGTGTGAGAGAGCCTGTGTTTGTGTGTGTGAGAGCCTGTGTGTGTGTGTGAGAGAGCCTGTGTGTGTGAGAGAGAGCCTGTGTGTGTGAGAGAGAGCCTGTGTGTGTGTGAGAGAGAGCCTGTGTGTGTGAGAGAGAGCCTGTGTGTGTGTGAGAGCCTGTGTGTGTGTGAGAGAGAGCCTGTGTGTGTGAGAGAGAGCCTGTGTGTGTGTGTGTGAGAGCCTGTGTGTGTGTGAGAGCCTGTGTGTGTGAGAGAGCCTGTGTGTGTGTGTGTGAGAGCCTGGGTGTGTGTGTGAGAGCCTGTGTGTGTGAGAGAGAGCCTGTGTGTGTGTGTGAGAGAGAGCCTGTGTGTGTGTGTGAGAGAGAGCCTGTGTGTGTGTGTGAGAGAGCCTGTGTGTGTGTGAGAGAGAGCCTGTGTGTGTGTGTGAGAGCCTGTGTGTGTGTGAGAGAGCCTGTGTGTGTGTGAGAGAGAGCCTGTGTGTGTGAGAGAGAGCCTGTGTGTGTGTGTGAGAGAGAGCCTGTGTGTGTGTGTGAGAGAGAGCCTGTGTGTGTGTGTGAGAGAGCCTGTGTGTGTGCAGTATTAGTATAAAACACAGTCTTGTTTTATTTGATTCTGTTCCCCACCTTTAACATTTTTGTGGTTTAATGCACCAAAACAGTCCTAATTCACTTCATGATCATTTTTCAACCTCACCTTATGCATTAGAATCAGTCAGGCTGATTTTTGTTACCTTTAAAGCTGTTAACGTTACTGATGTCCTTGTTCACTGCAGGCACTACAGGAAGCGCTCCTCGTCGAGGGGGAGATCCGACAGTCGGTCAAAAAGTCGTTCTCCTGATTCAAAGCGCTCGAAGAAGGACGAGCGAGCCGGCTCTCGCACTCGCGAGAGGAGCAGGAGGGATCGGTCGAGGAGCAGAGAGAGGAGGAGATCACGCTCCAGAGACAGGAAACGCCAGAGGTTAAACTTCCTTTCTGTTATTGATCTCTCTGCTTTTATGTGCTGATGACTCTGTCCTGCGTTAGCAGCAGTTAAATATAGGCTGAAGGTGTTAAGGAAGTGTGTATGGCCTGTAGGGTGGGAAATATGGCGATGTTTATTGTTATTGTTATAAATTACGTCACAGTATGATTTCCAGTCGCGTCATGGCTGTGATCAGTACCTTAAGATCATCGACCAGCTGCACGTTTTATTAAAAAGAGCATAATTAGTCCTGCTTAATTGGATTTATTGTTGGTGTCTGAAATGCTGAGTGAAAATCACTGTATTTGTATTTTTTGATAGTATTTTTGTTTGTTCCAATTTATCAGACCTCAGAAAAGCCAAATATTGTGATATTATCTATCGAGAAAATAAGTATCACAATATTGTATTTTGCCATGTCGTCCACCCCTAATAAAGTTTTATTACAGGGGAAACTTTTTAATTTGGGTGTTGAGATGTAATCAGAGAGATTCAGAGAGGTTTGGTGTGAAATGGTTCAGATGTCTTTACAGTGGTGGTGATAGGAACCAGGGGTCGCCATGACTAGAACACAAATATAGACATTTTATTTACTATCCAGAACCACCAGTGAACCTACACGAGTCTTCTGAGTTTATATTAATGTTGATGATGGAAAATAGTGGAAAATCTGAAATAATAAGTTTTCTTTGGGGACTATTTTGCCTCACAGCGCCCTGCATGTATCCCTCCGCCATGAATGGAGTTTAAGTTCTCTAAACTACCATAAAACAGTGTCTCAGTCATCAGGCAGTGAATTCATAACCATTTCATGTAGGAACTTTCTGTGAGGGAGCTTTTAGAGGGGGACGTCTGGTTCCTATCACCACCATTGTGAACAGTTCTGACTCGGCAAGTTTCTCTAGAACAGAGCGTTTCACACCAAACCACTCTGAACTGCTCTGTTTACATCTTAACCAGTTAATTATGCAGAAACTTTTGCCCTTAAGTAGTGTTTAGGTAAGCACTGGTTTTTGGTTGGATAATTCATTGTAGCAGTTACTGATTCTCAGTGTGATCCATCTGAAAAGTGCTCTGAGACACTTCAGTTTACCAGTTAATTGGTTAATACCTGATAAATCAGCTGTCAATCTGTCGTTCTTCAGGTTCTCCTGCTCGCAGTAACAGTGTGTTCTGTCCTGTCTCACAGGCGGTCGAGGAGTCGAGAGCGGAAGCGATCCAGGAGTCGGGAGCGCAGAAGGTCCAGGAGTCGAAGCAAAGGGAGAAGGTCAAAGTCTTCCAGTCCTAGCAAGAGTAGAAAACATGATGAGGGGTGAGGTGCCATGAGAGCGAAGAGCATGAGAACATTTACCATGTCCGCTGCACTATTTCCATTCTTCAATTCAGATTTGAATTGTACAGTCTTCAAAAAGATGGTTCCTCAAGGGTTCTTTAGTAAAACAGTGGTTCTATATAGAACCATAAACACTCAAATAACCCTTTTCAACACATTCTCCATCTGAAGAACCATTTTCACCCTGAAAAGAACCATTTAATCATGCTAAGGGTTCTTTGAGTGTTCATGGTTCTACATAGATCCATTTCCTTTACTAAAGAACCCTTAAAGAACCATCTGTAAGACTGTAGTTGTAGTTAAACAGTTTGTGACTGACTGATATGATGATCAGGTCTGAGTGGTGACTCTTCTAAACCCAAACAGAAGAAATCCAAATCCTGAAGAGTAATGACACCCCCTGTTTCAGATGCTCCCCCCAGTTAAACTTCAAAGTATGCACCTTAGCAGAGTTTGACAGAAAGTGTTAATATTTCAGGAAGACTGATATCAGTATTTATAAAAAATACAATTTAGAAATCAACTTTACGGTGCAGTTAGTCTATTAAATAATAGTAATTCTAGGAATGCATCGATACCGATACTGCTTCTGTGCTGAAACTGTACTTATTTACTCAGAAAAAATCACCGATACAAACATTCCGGTTCTAGCTGATACTGTGTGCCGTAAGCCAAGTGTAGCTGCCACGCTAATGAACCCAGTGAAGGAGGATCTGCTCACACAGGAAAGAGTTACTGACTCCGTCACAGTCGGACACAAAGCCGTCACTCACTTTAAACATTCCGCCTTGGCAGATTCCCACCAGGATACACTGAGAGATTATAGACTGTTTATAAACACACAATCACAACTGCTTCCCCAACACAGGTGGAGACACGTAGGCCAACAAAACGGAGAGGAAAAAGTCGACATTTCTTACCAGCGTCTCAGCGTGTTGCTCAGTACTCAGTTATTCTGAGTGAATCAGCTTTATTGATAACGGTCTGTATTCAGAGCGTCTGTAGAGGCTGTGTTTCCCGTAGCAGGTCAGTCAGACGGAGCGTTTCGTACAGTGTGAGTTTAGAAATCGTAGCTTTGTCCGTATCTGTATTTAACGTTGAGCATAAATGATCCTTCACTCTAAACTCAGTATTATCACGATAAGTGTGTGATCGTTTTAAGATACTCCCCCACCTCAGGGGTCCACAGCCCTCCCCCAAAATTATATGTTTTATTGAATTAGGGCTGAACTTCAGAATACTTTTTGTTTGATTATTTATTTATTTATTTTTTTAACTCAAGTCAACACCTGTGCTCGTGTGCAGCCTGTCGTTGGCCCTTGTCATGTACTAAATGTCTGTTTCTAACCACTTACACAGCAAGGAGAAGTCAGACAGTGGAGACCAGCCCACAGACAAGAAGAAAGTCAAAGAGGAGAAGGAGGAGGAGAAGGCTGAAGACGTAAGTTCACTGTGAGAGACTCAGATTCAGTCAGAGTCGCCTGTCCTTCGTCCATCACTAATGAGCTTCATATGTTCACGTCTCTGCAGCAAGACTTTGACCAGAACACTCTGGAGGAGGAGATGAGGAAGAGGAAGGAGCGTGTGGAGAAGTGGAGGGAGGAGCAGAGGAAAAAGGCCATGGAGAACATCGGAGAGATCAAGAAGGAGCTGGAGGAGATGAAACAGGGCAAGAAGTGGAGCCTGGAGGACGATGACGGTGCGGGAATCTCACACAGCTCCACAAAGAAACATGAGATTTAAAATCAGTAGGAATGTGAATGTTTGACTGCTGGAAAGAGCTTTTCTGGGGCACCTTTTAGTTTATAATAGTGTAACAGCTGCATTGTTTAAGGTGGAATAGATCAGAATAAAATGCCAGTTTATTTGAATTTCTCAGGTCCTCTGTCTGAAAGGTGCGTCCCATGTACTCATTCGTTCGTTCATGCTTCAGTACCAGCTGGTCCACGACTTATTGCTGGACATGAGGCCACTGAGACATCAGTCTGTAGGCTGATGCTGTTGACCGGTGGCTCCTGAGCCCGGCCCCATCGTTCTGGTGTGTATGTCAGGCTAATGCTAATGTTATGTTACTTTATGTCCACTGCCTTAAAAACAGAGTTCGCTGCTTGTGAGCAAATGCAGTGATCTAGACAGCAGGAGGTGATTGAGAATCAGCTGCAGTTTCATTTTCATTTGAATTGTGACTGAAACATCCCTCACTTTGACTCTCAGCTGAGGGGGTAACGTTATCATGGTTTGCTCTGTTTGATATCATGTTATCTGCACGTATTTGCGGCGCACCAGTACAACAGGTAGGACAAAACACACATCTGAGGAGGAATTTAAACCAGTATACTGGTTGAACTGGTGAACTACCCACTACTAATATCTGTAGTGACGGCCGAGTATCCCTTGTGTTTTTTTTGTAAATAATAATAATTACCCAAAAAAGATTAAAAAAAGAATCAGGCTCTCTATGACAGAAACTTCTAAACTACTTCTGAACTTTCTAAACAAAAGCACAGATCAATTTCATGGCATCTTATTTTTTGTGTATTTCATTCAGATGATGATGAGGAAGGTCCAGCCTCAGTGGACCGTGAAGGAGATGATGAGGATGAGAAGGAGAAGGACGGGAAGACGGAGGAGAGCGCAGCGATGGAGACAGAAACCGGAGAGGAGCTGGATCCTTTAGATGCCTATATGGAAGAGGTGAAGGAGGAAGTCAAAAAGTTCAACATGGGCACGATGAGAGGTGGAAATGACAAGGTAAGAGAGGGAGAATTCCTGATTTTGAACTTTTAAATACACTATATGACCAAAAGTATGTGGACACCTGATCATCACATCTGTATGAGCTTGTTGGACATCTCACATGTCACCAGTGTTGCCCCCCTTTTTGGGTATAACAGCCTCCACTCTTCTGGGAAGGCTCCGTTCCAGTTCATCCCAAAGGTGCTCAGTGGGGTTGAGGTCAGGGCTCTGTGAGGGCCACTGGAGTTCCTCCACACCAAACTGGTCACTCCATGTCTTTATGGAGCTGCTTTGCGCTCAGGGACTCAGTCATGCTGGAACAGGAAAGGCTCTTCCCCAAACTGCTGACACAAAGCTGGAAGCAGATAACTGTGCAAAATGTCTTTGTAGCATCAACATCACCCTTCACTGGAACTGAGAGCCCAAACCCTGAAAAACAGCCCAGCCCATCATCCCTCCTCCACCAAACTCTACTGTTGGCTCTGCATTCCAGTAGGTAACGTTCTCCTGACATCCACCAAACCCAGACTCATCATCAGACTGACAGATAGAGAAGCTGATTCATCACTACAGAGAACACAGTTCCACTGATCCAGAGTCCAGTGGTGGTGCTTTACACCCCTCCAGCCGACGCTTGGCATTGAGCATAGTGATCTTAGCTGCTCAGCCATGGAGACCCATTTCATGAAGCTCCTGATGCTCAGTTCTTGTGCTGATACTGCTTCCAGAGGCAGTTTGGAAGTTTAGTGTGTGATACAACAGATGATAGGCAGTTTTTACTTGCTACACGTTTAGGACTCGGCAGCCCAGCTCTGTGAGTTTGTTCAGTCTACAACTGCGTAACTGAGTGTTTGTCTATGGAGCCTGCATGGCTATGTGCTTGATTTTGTACACCTGTTAGCATTGAGTATTACTGAATAATTAGGAGGGTGTCCTCATACTTTTGGCCCTATAGTGTGTATTATTACTATACTTTTGTAACTGAGGGTGTGAATCTTTGATCTGAAAGCAAATCTATTGACATTATATTAGAACGTTTAACACACTGCAGCAGTTCTACCATATCTGTGATGTGAACATGGTTAATTCTGCATATAAATATATTTAATTCTGTGTCGACAGAAAGGTGGAATGACCGTGACCAAAGTTGTAACTGTGGTAAAAACAAAGAAGACGCCTCATACCACCAAGAAGAAAGGAGAGTTAATGGAGAATGACCAGGATGCCATGGAGGTTCATCTAAACGTCCTTCTTTAACCAAGAAATTTAATTTTAGTTGTAGTTTTTGTTCACATGAATGTCTTTCTTGGGTCAAAACTGTAGGTTCATGTGTTTTGTGTGTGTAGTATTCGTCTGAGGAGGAGGAGGTGGACCTGCAGACCGCCCTCACCGGCTATCAGACAAAGCAGCGGAAGATTCTAGAGCCTGTGGATCATCAGAAGATCCAGTACGAGTCCTTCCGGAAAAATTTCTACGTAGAAGTTCCTGAGCTGGCCAAAATGACACCAGAGGGTAAGATAACAATCGCTAATAGCTGCAGTGTGCAGGGTTTGTGCAGAGGTTTTTCAAATCACTTTCCTTCCCCTCCAGAGGTAAACGAGTACCGTCTTGAGCTGGAAGGCATCACGGTGAAAGGAAAGGGCTGTCCGAAACCCATCAAGACCTGGGTGCAGTGTGGGACGTCCATGAAAGTTTTAAACGCCCTTAAAAAGTGAGTGCAGCCCTTCTCTGCACAAATACTCTGACATTTAGAGCGATAGTTTTGCTAAGCTGGGCCTTCTCTACACATTTTTTTGTCCCATTTTAACCTCTTGTGACAAATTTTCACAATCTGAAGCGATTCTCCAGCTCAGGAACTCGATCGGAAGCCACTAGTTTGAGAGGAGAAACAAGTGAATCTTTAGCTCTCCGAACTCTAAAGTGATCGGAGACCACAGTCACAGATGAAGTGAGAGATCCAAACAACAGCCAATCAGAGAGCTAGAAGAGCGGAGAAACAGGCGAAAAGGTGCGCATGAACAGCAAAGCGGAGACAGAGGAGCTGCTTGTAAAACACAGGCAGATAAGAGCCGAAATCATGCTTATCATGTTTATAATGTATCCAGACGTCAGGTCACTTCTTTTTACAGATTCAGCTCAGCTGCCAGTTTGTAGTGAAATATTTCTCCAGCTCTCACTGTGATGTCAGTGTTTCTCACCACATATTAATCCCCAGTTTATTACGCATAAAAGTCCAAGCAGGTCCAGTGAGTTCATTTCTGTGTGTGTCGTGTGATCTGAGGAGATCTGGGAGTTTGAGTTCTTATTCGTAGCCCAAACTCTTTGTGTGTTATTCTCTTGTCTAGTCTGAGCTCCTCCTGACAGAAACACAAGAAACTCTGTCGTTAAGTCTGTGATGCTCTCTGTTTTAGAAATCTGTCTAGGTTTTAAAAGTCATGTAGTGAACACCCAGCTTAAGAGAGCGTTAGAGTTGTTTTATTTGAATGCATTTTCTCTTTATTCTTCTCCCTCAGACACAACTATGAAAAGCCCACTCCGATCCAAGCACAGGCGATCCCTGCCATCATGTCTGGACGGGACCTCATTGGAATCGCAAAGACTGGAAGTGGGAAGACCATCGCCTTTCTCCTGCCGATGTTCCGCCACATTTTAGACCAGAGGCCGCTGGAGGAAGGAGAAGGCCCCATTGGTACGCTAATACTCTTGATTTCTAAAAGCAGATTGTAACAAAGCTTCTCAGTAATAATCGTAACAGTGGAATGACGTCATGATGCCTTAACTGTCGTCTCTATAATTCTATACAAATTAACTTCATAACAAACAGGTCATCTCGCAGAGGATCAGTCCTGAACGAGATTTCTGAAACCCGTCGACGTTATTTCTCTCTGAATAAGCTTTGACCACTAAGATAGCAAAAGAACTCGAGCTTGAGCTTAGCTTTGTATTTAGTGAGCAGCTACATTAACTGTAAAAGCACACAGCTAATCAAAAAGTTAAAGGCTGCTTATCCTACATTTATCTTTCTTGATGTCCACTTACAGTCCAAAAACAGTCCAGCCTCTCTTTAGAATCAAACAGGCTGATGTTACTGTGCCTTTAAGATTGAGGTATGTAAATGACCTCTGTTCTGATTGGCTTCCGTGTATTGTGCCTCAATCCAAACACAGCCCAGGCTGGAACACTCCTTATAACTTCAGTGTGAATGGGTGGGGCTAAACTGCTGTGGGCTGACATATGACATCACAAAAAGAGTGAGTTCAAATCGGGCTGTTTTTGCAGATTCATTTCCGTATATGAGCCGGACAGTGAGCGATACGGTTCGACCCTTAGCAGTGTTTGCAGTAGAGATGGGACAGTACACTGGGTCTGCGGTTCTTACGGTTTTTGGGTCACGGTATTGGTACAGTTTTAGAATCTTTGTATTTAAGGAAAAAATAAACACATCAATCATAATTTCAGTATCTGGACGAGAATAATAATGAACGTTTTTCCGTGTATTGGGAAAGAATATATCGGCCAACGAATCGTGATATATAGCAAAAAAATGAAGTTTTTTCTCAATTTTCGCAGTTATTATTCTATGTCCAGCTGTAATTCAGCTCCCAGCAATTAGTAAAAGGTAGTAATGAAAGTTCATACTTTAAGTTCTCACCACCACTGTTATGTTGCTTGCATTTAGTACATTGTGATCTTAGTTTACTAACATGGACCTGAATTCTCTCCTAGCTGTGATCATGACCCCGACCAGAGAGCTGGCCCTGCAGATAACGAAGGAGTGCAAGAAGTTCTCTAAGCCGTTGGGGCTGAGGGTGGTGTGTGTGTATGGAGGCACCGGAATCAGTGAACAGGTACGTAAAGCTGTAAAACTGCCTCTTTTTTGCAGTCCTGTTTGAAGTGGACTGCTTTGGGAGTTTTAGTGTATCTCAGTGTTTTTCATCCTTTATGATGTCAACTGAAATACGTGTATGTGCTCTATATGGCAAGAAATATGTGGACCGCCCTCCTAATTACTGAGTTCAGGTGTTTCAGCCACACCCATTTCTAACAGATGTATAAAATTAAGCAGACAGCCTTGCAGTCTCCGTAAAAAAAACACTGGCAGTAGAGCGTCATATTGAAGAGTTCAGTGACTTTAAACATGACACTGTCGTAGGATGCCACCTCTGCCACAAGTCAGTCTGGCAGATTTCTAGTTTTCTAATTGCTGGATCTGCCCGTCAACTCTAAGTGCTACTAATGGGGCAGAGCAGTTATCCACTGTACCAGGTGCACAACTCCAGTCTCGGAGGGCTGGTGTCCAGCACCGCTTGGACGTTTCCTACTCAAACACCTCTAAACCTGGCAGTTTAACAGGTAAGTGTCATCAGGTGTGTTTGAGCAGGTAAAACACCAGTCTGTTATGGACACCAGCCCTGCAGGACTGGAGCTGCACCCCATACAGCTATTTCACTTTTCACATTATCATTTGAGCTGTCAATGTTGCCCATGAAGCTTTACACAGTGAGAAGAGGGCAGACGACTATCACAGTCTTTAAGAAACTCTGTGCACATAAAAAGTGCAGTGAGGTGCATTAAGGCGCATGTTGGAAATATTCAGTACGTCAGCCAGCCGATACTATAATAGCAGAACAGTGCAGAACAAAGTGAAGGACCAGACTTTAACCCTCAGTGCCTTGTGTTTTGTCTTTGGGGAGCAGATCGCAGAGCTGAAGCGAGGAGCCGAAATTATAGTGTGCACACCAGGTCGAATGATTGACATGTTAGGAGCCAACAGCGGTGAGTGGACTCATTTCTCCTGAACAGGTTTCAGTCTGCTGCAGGGTCAGGTGAGAGGGTTAGCAGGCAGTGTGTTCTAGCGCTCCTATGAGACGCTGCAGGACTGTGTGTTCTTATTGGCCTGTGTTCTGGCTGAAGGTGGTGTAAGAAAACGCCCTGACTGAATTTCCATTGTAAAGTTGCATAGAATGTTTTTGAATGTGAATGAAATCACTTCCATTTACTAAACGTTTAGCATTATTTGACCATTTTGGAAAAATGTAACATCAAGACATTTGAGGCGTTTCCTGAAGACTGCTGAAGGTCAGTGAAGCTAACATGACAAAGGCTGTTCACTGTGACATAACGAGCTAGGAATGGTGAACAAATGATATGATGATCAGATGGAAGGTTAATCATGAATCCTGTCGACCCCAGCATCCCACCTGCGATCCATTCTGAGAATTTGGCGACGTCCTCATGATTAAACGGATTAAAATCCCTCAGAGTAGCTGGTGAGCGTGTTTTCAGTCACTGTGTTAAAGAAGCTCCTTGACTGGTGGCAGTTCATCCATTAAAAACATAATTCACATCACTATGGAGACACATACTATTGATTTGTTTAGTTAGAGTAGCAATAAAAGGACAGTAAGTACAAAAAATGAAATGTCGGTTTGAAATATCAGTCAAAACTAATAATCTTTCTGATGATAAAACTTTTTCAATACCATTATCTGCTGATCCCGATATGATTCTGATGTCACTGGAAATAGATCCTTTTATGTTTTATTTAAAATTGTAGTGTAGCCAATCATGTTTTCATTTTATCTTCTGTTTTACTGCATTTATTGTTTATTTATTGTGACACACGTTCAGCTGCTCTATAAGTACTTGTGTTGATTATACACTGAAGGCTGAGTCCCTCCCAGTCATAATACTTAACTGTTGTTCAGCTCTACATGTGGTCAGTTCAGTATTTACTAGTGATGCATCTATACCACGTTTTCAGACAGTTTTTTTAAGTACTTGCTGATACTGATACCATAGTGAGTAACCTAATTAGAGTGAAGTATCTGTTAGTGTAAATGAGTGTAATGAATTTTAACAGTTAAATCATTAAATCTATCCGATGTTAATGAAGGTTGTTATCTAGCTCTGCTACATCAGTGATCTCTGATTGAGCAGCGCTGCAGTGGAGGTTTAGTTCCCCGTCAGAAAAGCTCTTCCGTACAACTGTAAGTAAAGTAGATTTCATAGTTTTGATCCTCATCTGTCTCTTTCAGCAGCAGCACAGCGACAGCAGGAGTCACATCCGAGGCGTGTTGGTATCTGTGAATTACATTCTGAGTACATTAGCACAGTATCAGTCCAGTACTTGATACCAGTATCGTTATCGATGCATCCCTTGTATTTACAGTCATAAACGAAGAGCTGGTGGTGCTTGACTGTTTATGAATTAATTTTTCAGTAGAAGTCTTCTCTTCCACACATGCGCGGTAATCTCTGATGTGTGTTTTTCCCAGGTGAAAAGCCGGTCAGGTAGTCCAGCTGTTGATGCAGCTGTTTAAATGTATGATGTGACAGGTTTAACAGGGTGGCCGTGCCGCTGAGATGGTACGCAAGAAATGGAAACCAGAGACTCCTTTAGTGTCAGTGTGGCTGTAGTCTGTATCATTTACTGCACTGTAATCCTGTTTAACCAGTAGGGGTCAGTTTTGTGCTGCTTTATGAAACCAGCTGCTTATAACATGTTTATAACACAGAGTTTGTGTGTTTTGTGCTTGGATGTTTAGGCCGAGTCACCAACCTGCGGAGGGTGACCTACGTGGTGGTCGATGAGGCCGACCGCATGTTCGACATGGGCTTCGAGCCGCAGGTGAGTCTCTCTGAGTGAGTGACAGATAAAAGTACTGCATCAATAAGCATCTGAGCAGCAGCGAAGAACACGTTCCTCACGAGTATCAGTATTTTAAAGAACAGTTTACAAAAATAAGCCAGAGAAAAAAGGATGAAAAGATTATTTCACTGCTGTTACACACAGTCATGTTTGAAAGCGATGCCAGTATTTCGAAGTTATGTCACATTTTTATTCCACTAAATAAACACATTTCTATAATTTATATTTGAGAAAAAGCTGAGCTTAGGAATTAAAACAGCACAAATATTTCCTGGACAAACCAGTCGGGACAGACGAGGCCGTCTGGCATGATTTAGGTGTTGATGGGGGGCGGAGTGACATCACTGACTGAAACATGATAGATAGGTAGGTAGATAGATAGATTGATCCATCTGATCCACCGTCTAATCTATAAGCTGTTGTTTAGTTCATCATAAAAAAGTTTCCTGTGTCAGCACTTCAGAAATAAAGAATAACTTTATCTTTCTCTCACTGTGTGCCTTCATGCTGCGTAGTGATAAACAGGTGGGCTGTGAGGACCCCCAATACAGATCACATAACCTACCTGCCTGTGTCTGTGTGTGTTGTCCAGGTGATGCGTATAGTGGACAATGTCAGGCCAGACCGGCAGACAGTGATGTTCTCTGCCACCTTCCCACGAGCGATGGAGGCCTTAGCCAGGAGGATCCTCACCAAACCTGTGGAAGTGCAGGTGGGAGGGAGGAGCGTCGTGTGCTCGGATGTGGAGCAGCATGTGGTGAGCAGATAAATAGGAGCACGTCTGTTCTGTTAGTCACAATTGGTCATCTGTTTCTGTATTTACTACCAGGGCACAAAACATGGCTTTTTTATGGCAAATTACGTTTTTTTACAGCCTGTCCCGATTTTAGCCCTTACGTCTGTTAGCCAGTTTCTCACTTCTTTATTTTATTTGTGTTTTTATATAAAGTATCAGGAAAGTAAAATCTGTATTATTGATTTGCTTACCCAAAGCTTCTGCTTTGCAGGGTTAAAGTCTGCTGAGCCCGGCTGGTGACATGCTGTGTAAAAATCACGGTTTAAAATATTTAAGAATATATTTATGGCACTTAAATTAAGCTTTAGATTAAACATCCTGCAAAGTTTGATAGAAATATTATAAAACACTGCTTAGTAAACACTTATCAGAGACCTCAGAGCTGTCTGGGCGTGGCCTAATATTCTAATAAGGATGATTGATTGACACCCCAGAGTGCTCCCAGATTCAGGGCGTTTTGTCCGTTATGGGCATCACACTATCAGTTACCTCAAACAAAAAAGAAGAATTAGCCATATTACAGTAATATATAGCTATTTAATGTATTACTCTTTTTACTAAACACTGTATTGTTTTGTCTGTAAGTCTGGCTGTACAGTTGAAATTAATTCTGATAGTTTAGCACATCCTTAACATAAGATGATGAGTTTACTGTATTGTGTTTCATGTTATGGTGGTGTGGGTTGTGCTCGGATGGGAAAATGAAACCTGCTGTTGAGTTTTGCATAAACGACACTGTAAACAGTGTTTCTTTGAGAAAGTTGAAACACTATTCATTTAAAAATTCAGATATTTGAATAAATAAAAATAGTTGAAATGCTGTATGTAATTTTAAATTCTTACTATGAGCCAAATTTTCTCACATCATGCATCATAAAATCACGACACGGATTGCGGTTCCAGCTGATTCTGACTGTGTATCACTAATTTTATTACTGCTTGTAATTCATACAGTTTTCTAGCTTTAAAGTGGTCCGTTTTGCTGTAAGTGTGATTCTGTACAGCCCTGTGATGTTTGGTTTAAGCTCTTTTATGAAAGAGTTCCTGATCCAGACGTTGGTACTAATTTGCTTTCTTGTTCTTCTCAGATTGTGATTGAGGAGGACAAGAAGTTCCTGAAGCTTCTGGAGATTCTCGGTCATTACCAGGAGAAAGGTTCTGTGATCATCTTTGTAGACAAACAGGAACATGCTGACGGTCTGCTCAAAGACCTGATGAAGGCCTCCTACCCCTGCATGTCTCTGCACGGAGGTACAGTCCAGTTCTGTTACCTGAACGAGTCGCTTTCAGTGCTGGATGTTCTGACGTCCAGATGTTAAAAAGAGCCATTTTGTCCTTTCAACAAAAACCAATCCACCTCAACGTGCGTTTTCTCTGAGGCTCAAGTCGCTTCTCATTCGCCAGCTTCTTGTTCGAATTTTCCCAGACCACCTTAAACGGTGCCTGAGGGGCCAGAATGCAACTGCTTCGTCATGTAAGGTGGAACGGGAACGAGAAGCTGGCGAATGAGAAACTGACTTCAGCCTCGCGTCTTTAGTGTTTGTCAGTTTCTCGTTGCAGATTAAACGTATCAGGAAACCAGCTGGAGTGATTATAAACACTAATAAGTCCATTTGTCTCCAAATTATCGATGTTCATCTTAAATCTCTCTCTTTGCCGTTTCGTTAGCTACTAGCTAGGCGAGACTGTTGTCTGTGTTGCTATGGTGACCAGCAGTCTGCGCTGATCTTCAGGGTTAAAGGGTGAATTAGCAGTTCTACATTAACTCCAGAGTTTAAGATCATTTATTGTTAAACTGTGTTGAACGATCAGCAGAGCTTTATTTTACTGTAAAGGAGGATTATTTTATTTTTACCTACAAATCTGATTCAGCTGTGGAGCCACAACAGGACAGTAAAAGAGCCGCAGGTTGCCAAACTCTGGTCTGGACACTCGCGTTCCAACGGACTGTTCGCTGTAATTACAGTGTGTTCTGTGGTTGTTGGTTTTGTATTTGTTTTTCTCTAAATAATTTTCTTTTTTAACAGGAATCGACCAGTATGACAGAGACAGCATCATAAATGATTTTAAAAACGGAGCCTGTAGGCTCATGGTGGCCACCTCGGTTGCGGCCAGAGGGTTGGACGTCAAGCAGCTGATCCTTGTGGTCAACTACAGCTGTCCCAACCACTATGAAGACTATGTGCATCGGGCCGGGCGCACGGGCAGAGCTGGAAACAAAGTAAGACCACTTTAATTTCACAAAACCAGGTGAGGCTGGGGACTCATTTTACAGTGGACTGGATAATAGAATGATATTTTTCACTCATTTCATGATGAATATTCATACCTGATATTCCTTCATTTTTTCTGAAAAGAATTAAGAGAGTGACACTTTTTTTGTTTGTTGTATTTAAAGCGTAAGAACCATAATTTGGACTAAACAGTCTTTATTAAATACAGCGATATTCACCCTTGGGTGTAAATTAGGTCGTTATATTCACTGCAGTAAAAATGATTTCCCCTAAAACTAGTTTTCAGAAAATGCCAGTATGATTGGGATTTCATTGTGCATCGTTAATAAATATTTAATATGCAGCGTGTATTTTCTGAGGTGTAATGTGGCTAAAGTCCTGTTTCGCAGTGCAATTAACACACATGGCGGAGGTAGTTTGGTACTTAGTGTAGTTATTGGCCATTAAAGTTTAAATCTGATCGTAAAATGAGCAAACACAAATTTCGCCTACAGTTTCGTTATTGATCAGTTCTTATTATTGATCAAACTCCTGTCTGGTAGAAGTGTGTAAAGAGCCGCTGTGTTCTGTTTACTTCTATATTTCACACACTCAGGTTTTATACCACTAAGTTAGTGTTTAATAACTGCTGACTGGATAGACTGATTTGAGAGTGTGAGTTTGTCACTGCAGGACTCAAACATCCCTTTTAAAAATGCATGAACGACCCTAAAGACGCATCACAGACTGACCTGCTGACCTGGTGGAAGTTCTCTGACCTGTTTTATAAACAATATGAATCTATGAATGTATTAAATCCACTGACGCTGTGCTGCGCTGTCTTGCAGGGCTACGCCTACACGTTCATCACTGAGGAGCAGGCGCGCTACGCTGGTGACATCCTCAAAGCTCTGGAGCTGTCAGGTTCCCCAGTTCCTCCTGAGCTGGAGCAGCTGTGGGTCACCTTCAAAGAGCAGCAGAAGGCTGTAAGACCCCCTGAATTAATACACTCTTTAAAAAGATAGTTCTTCAAGGGTTCTTCAGTAAAGAAAATGGTTCTATATAGAACCTTGAACATTCAGTGACTAACAGGTTCTCTGCCTGGTGAATTAATAATGTTAATAACTAATAACTTATACTATTAATAACTTATAATGTTAATGTTGTTAACCAATAATGTTAAAACGTCATTTAGGCAAACCGTCAGCAGTCTGGATTTTGGTGCTGGCGTGTTTATTGGCTCACAGATGCTGAGACTTGAACTGTAGTATTGAATGATGGAGAATTTTTCAGTCTCCTGCTGTGCTGCAGTAATTCTACACCGTAACGTCAGTGAATTTCAGTGCCCAGCTGTGTGTGGAGGAACGTGTGGCTGCATATATGAACTGTCTGTGGATAAAACATCTGTTTGAAAATGTAAGATCACAAGAGAAGATCATGCTGTCATTCTTTTCTAACAGGAAGGCAAAAGCATCAAAAGCAGCAGTGGGTTTTCAGGGAAGGGCTTTAAGTTTGACGAGACGGAGCACGCTCTGGCCAACGAGAGGAAGAAACTGCAGAAAGCCGCGCTGGGTCTTCACGACTCTGATGATGAAGACACGGCGCTGGATGTGAGTTTTGTGCTGTTTTTCCTGAACATTTGCTTCTTTTCCACAAATGCAGCATCAAAGCCTGTTAAAAAGACACATTTACCTGAACGGTTAACGATAATATGCAGCTGACTGCTGTTCTTTCTTTGCCGTTCAGTAAGAACGCAGGTGTGACGCAGGTGTAGAAACGTTCAAAATGCTCAAATTTAAGTTTGTATTTTTGTATTTTTCACCCAACTCATTCTGGTCCATGTCAAACTGTTTATCTTGATAGAACTGAAAATAGACTACTGTAAATAATGAACATAAATGAAAATCTGCATTCTGAGATCTTCTTTCTTGTCTAGTCAGTAAAAGTTGCACATCGCCACCTAGTGTACTGAAGTAGAAACTGTCCACAAACCTGCATCATCCATACTGGAAAGACTGTTCGATCTCTGTTGTCCTTTAATCATTGAGCCTATTTACTTTAACTGAAAGATTCTGTAAGAAGCTCCTGAGTTCTCTCTTCGTTCTGCCCACAGATTGATGAGCAGATCGAGAGCATGTTTAATTCTAAGAAGCGGGTGAAGGACCTGTCGGCTCCGGGCGGCAGTGCCGGTGTAGCCGCTCCCGGGTTCACTGGAGCCACAGCTACTGCGGGTCTTGCTGGTCTTGCTGCACCTTCAGCCGGAAACATCCAGAAACTTGAGATCGCCAAGAAGCTGGCACTGAAGATCAACGCTCAAAAGAACCTGGGTGCTGAGGCGCAGGTGAGTGTTCAGAATCAGAGGAGGACACTTTACAGTATTTAGAGTTTTTGTGTGATCAGTTTTGCTTTTTACTGTTTGTTTACTTACATTTTGCTTAACGCTGGGCGTCACTACACAACTGTAAAAATCTTAACAGATTTCTAAAATGGAGAGCATCACAAACTTAACGTGAGTCTGTCAGAATTTCTCAGCTTTTTGTCGTGAGGCTCTCAGACTGGACGACAAGGCAAAGAGAGAGAATAACATACACAACAAGTTTTGGCTACGAATAAGAACTCAAACTCCCAGATCTCCTCAGATCACAAGACGCACAGAGCTGAACTCACTGGACCTGTTTGTGCTTTTATAGCTAAAGGTTACACTCAGACCCCTATTCAGTTTTGTTTGTAGAAAAAGAGCAGTGAGTCCAGAGATTTTCATCATTTTTGCTGCCACAGTTAAAAGGGGAATTCCACCAATTTTTCAACATTTTTGAATAATTCATCCCTTGAGATGTAAACAAAGTCATTCAGAGTGGTTTGATGTGAAATGGAGAAATGATTCAGATTGATGGAGAATATGTTGTATAGGGTTCTATACAGCATCAAATAGGGTCTGTCTACTGTATGCAAGCTTGAGATCATAACAGCAGAACCCTTTTTGGTAGTATATGGAACTCCATCGATCTGAAGGACTGTTTCACCATGCAAAGAACCATATAAGCATGTAGATTGTTCTTTGAGTGTTCATGGTTCTATATAGAACCACTGTCCAAAGCAGATTTTCACTCACTGCTATGGTGTTAGTTTGTTGTTCCTCAGTGTGAAGATTTTCATTCAGGACTACAGAGTCTGGAAGATGTAACGTTTAGTTCTGTAGGTTTATTAACAGAAACAATCAAGTATCAAACTTTTTACTGCAGTGGCTCCATATCTGCAGCGTTCTGCTCTTTCTGAGTCAAGAATCATCTCAAACATCAGTTAGAAATACTGCTCAAATCCAAACAGTCCAGTAATGTTTTTATTAATACTGAGACTGGGCCTCATTCTCAATTATCCTCCTAAGTTTGTTCTTAAATGTGTTCTTGATAAAGATCCTAAGAAAAAGTCTCCGTCAGATTCATGACGTGTTCTTAAAGTGCAGAACTGTTCTCTCCATTGTGCTCTTGAGTGTGTGTAGATTCTGTTCTTACCTAAGAACAAACCCCACATAAGAGACACTGGTGAGTCAGCATCTTCATCAACTGCGTAAGTGGGTTTACGAAGAAATCGGTTGGTGAATGAGGCCTACTGTTCTGATATCATTGTGTTCCACTATTTATTCTTTTTCTAACATGTCATACAATTAAATTTGATTAGGGTGGGCTCTGAGCCTCCGGTAAGGTGGTCGGACATCTTTTAGGACCCCAAATGTTTAGAAACTGCCCCTGTAGTGTACATCGGGCAGGAAGGAAAATATATACCAACATCAAGTTTTTCCTCCCACCACCCTCACGCTCACCGAGAGCGCTCCACTGCTCCCTCACTCTCAGATACGTCACGATGAAGAAGCTGTAATTTCACTCTCACTCTGACTTTTTGTTTTTGCTGTTAATGACAGGACGTAATGCAGCAGGCCACCAATGCCATCATGAGGGGGGGCACCATCATTGCCCCGTCCGTCTCCGCCAAAACCATCGCCGAGCAGCTGGCTGAGAAGATCAACGCTAAGCTCAACTACACCCCTGTGGAGAAGCTGGAGGAAGAGCGACAGGCTGCCGAGCAGGCCGAGACCGTCAAGAGGTACGAAGAGGAGCTGGAGATCAACGACTTCCCTCAGGTACGGCTTTATTTACACCAGGTACATCAGCAGGAGTCATCTACACTAGACGTTTTTAAACATTGAGAACGAGTTCGGAACCAGCACAAGAATTTCATTCATCCGTGTTTTTCGTAGTTGTTCAAATTTGCATCAGAACACTATGACATAGAACAAACATTAACAGTATTGAAGAGGATGATAACAGATTAAAATGCACCAGAAGATCATCACAGGTTGTACTGGATGCTGTGTATAGATGTATAATTCCAATATAGTCCCAATATTTCGTATTGATTTTAATGTGCAGTCATATTATATAGCCCTAGACTTTCAATGCTCTGTGTGAGTTGATATTAAGGGTGTTTTCACACTTGGGCCGTTTCAGCGTCTGAACCCTAACCCTAACCGCTGAGTCATGGTTTCTTTTGCATGTGTGAACACGCCAAACGAACTCAGACCCCCCTAAACGGCCCCCTAAACGAACCGAACTGAGACCACCTCGAGAGGTGGTCTCAGTTCGGTTCGTTTGTAGTTCGTTTTGTGGTTCGATTAAATTGTGCATTGTGAAAACAAAACGGCCCCAGTCCGCTTCAGCTGTGCTTTATGGTGAAGACCTCGATGCTCGCCGTACACACAGCCACAGTCTTCACTTCAGCAGGTAAACAGACAAACGATCATTTATAAGATTCTACTCAGGATAAAGTCTGTCTGTGGTCTGAGACAGACAGCAGCGCTGACTTATTAAAGCGATCAGATGAGAGCTCGCGTGATTATACCGTGTTAAAGGCTCAAGCTGGGCACGCAACGCAATTCTCAGCTGCTTTCACTCTGAACGCTGAATGAATGAAAATTCGCTGGGTGGAGCTTCAGTGAGGAGCACAGCCGAACACGGAGCCCACCGCGGCAGACCCGCAGGGCCGTTTTTCCAATTTTGCGCGATGGACTTCGGCCAATTGTTCCAGCGCGGCCAATAGGAGAGCAGCAGGCGGGTCTGGCGGTTCTTCTCGCCACCTGATAGCTCGGATTTATCCGAGAATGCGGCCCACTTGGCGAGCGCTGTGCACACCGTAAGTGCTGTGAAAGGGGTCCGAGTTCTAATGGAGCTGTGGTCTGAACAAGAAGTGGTCTGAGATCTCAATGGACCAGAAAGAAAACTGAGTCCTCTTTAGAGTTCACTTACATTGTGAACACAAAATGAACTGAGGTCACTTGCAGTTGGTTCCCTTCCAGGTTCACTTTAACAGAACTCGGTTCATTATTGGAATTAGGATTGTACAGTATCTCCTTATACGGCTCTTTCACGCCTGCCCTGCTTGGTGTGGAGGTGTGGGACGCTTTCTTTAATTCAGTTTGTTCTGACGAGTGTGAACACTCCACCTCAGAGGGACTCCTTTTCAGAGTTGTGTAATACAAACTAGCTGACCCCAGACTTTTAACTGTATTTCTCCTGCTACACACACACAGCACTGCCTATATATATATATATATATATATATATATATATATATATATATGTATGTATGTGTGTGTGTGTGTGTGTGTGTGTGTGTATATAAAATATATGGTGTTGCAGGTTTGTTGTGACCGCAGCTGTCACTGCTTTATACAGTCTATGCGTTTTCCACACAGTGAAAGTGAGAACGGTCATCATGTTTAAAGCCCTGAACAATGTGTTTATGACGGAAACTGGTATCGTGATAACAATAAAAATAGAAATTTATAATGCAGGACGTAATGCAGCAAGATAAACATAAAGAAGCCCTTGTATCCCCACTAAAGTAATTGGTGTGCTTTAGATGTTGTAGTGGGAACAAATGGTCACCAAAATTCTCTGGTGCAGACCAGGTGTGAAAACAGCCCTAAAACATTCTCACCTCATAATTGTTTCTCGTTATTCTCTGTAGACGGCCAGGTGGAAGGTCACGTCTAAGGAGGCCCTGCAGAGGATCGGCGAGTATTCTGAAGCTGCCATCACCATCCGAGGAACGTACTTCCCGCCCGGCAAAGAGCCCAAAGAGGGAGAGCGCAAGATTTATCTGGCTATCGAGAGTACGCCTGCATTCCTTTCATCTCTTCCTGTTTCATACATTTTTAAGGGATGGACTGATACGAAAATTTGAACGCTAACGCCAGTGTTGGCTTTAATTAGCTTTTTTTTGCTAACAGGCTAACATGTTTGTAGCTAATAAGCAGGTCTATCAGAGATTTTGAGCAGTTTCTCTTGTGCACCTTCACATCACTAAATCAGACTGCATGTAAATCTAGAATATAAAGAATATTCAGTATGTTTGTCAGGAGAGGGCGCTATATTAGTCTCAAAACATTTTTTGTTCTTGACATCAGTTTAGTGTATTAGTTTTTAAATTCTTAACCTGGTAGAGACTGTAGAGGGCGCTTTAAACTAAAGCTGCCCTGAAAATTACACTGACCCTCACCCCTCACCCCTCACCCCTCACCCCCAGTTCTGTTACATCAGCTAGCAGATGCCTGCGTTGGCTAACATCACGCTGAGTGATGGTGGCCGTCCTGCCTGCCCAGACAGAGTTTTCAAGTTACCGGCCACAGCTGTAGCACCACCAGGGATCGAACTCGCGATCTCCTGATAATAGCCACCCTAGCAACCACCTGGGATACCATAGGAACCTCTTATCTACACATTGCAACCACCTAAAATACCATAGTAACCATTCAGCACCAACCTAGCAACTGCTTAAGCTGGGCAATCACTCACATCTTCAGGAAATGCAGTTTTCTAGATCTATATATAATTTAATAAATTCAAATTTTCCTTTTAAAATTTTAAGCAACAAAATGTAATGTTTTGCATTTAAAAACTCAATTTCCTTAATTTATATCCTTTATTTGTACAAACTTAGTTCCAGTTAAGTTGGGACAGAAGAAAAAATGTAAATAAAATTAGACAACAATGATGTGCAAATCCATTTTGATACATTTCAGCGCAGAATGAATGAATAATATTCTTTGACATTTTTGTTGATCCTTTTTAAAGGTGCCAATGAGCTGGCAGTCCAGAAGGCAAAAGCAGAAATCACCAGACTCATCAAAGAGGAGCTCATCCGCCTGGTACGTTTCTGTCTCAGTTTCTCATTCTGTCAGTGACACACTGAGGGGAACAATAATTAAGTGGTAAAGATGTAAACAGAGCGGTTCAGAGTGGTTTGGTGTGAAACACTCTGTTCTAGATAAACTTACCGAGTCAGAACTGTTCACAGTGGTGGTGATAGGAACCAGACGTCCACCTCTAAAAGCTCCCTCACAGAAAGTTCCTACATGAAATGGTTATGAATTCACTGCCTGATGACTGAGACACTGTTTTATGATAGTTTAGAGAACTTAAACTCCATTCATGGTGGAGGGATACATGCAGGGCGCTGTGAGGCAAAATAGTCCCCAAAGAAAACTTTCAGATTTTCCACTATTTTCCATCATCAATATTCCATATAAACTCAGAAGACTCGTGTAGGTTCACTGGTGGTTCTAGATAGTAAATAAAAGGCCTATATTTGTGTTGTAGTCATGGCGACTGCTGGTTCCTGTCACCACCACTGTAAAGACATCTGAGCCACCAAGTTTCTTTAAAAATGACTGTTGTCAAACCACTCTGAATGACGTTGTTTACATCTCAGTGATAGAATCATGCAGTGCATCCAGTGAGGAAACTCAGCTCTTATTAAAAATAATTCCTCCTGTTTTGTAGAAAATCTCTAACTTTCGGTTCACTTTCCTAAAATGTACCTTTATTCTTGCCTTTCAGCAAAATTCATACCAGCCGACCAGCAAAGGGCGATACAAGGTTCTGTAGAAGCAAGCAGAACCACCGTCAGCGTGTTTATTGGACTTCAGAGGTTGTTTTAGAATCTGCTTTGTTAAACGGAAAAGGCAATAAAGCTGAGCTTATTCTGATTTTTCTGCTCACGATATTATTTGGTGTATTTTATTTTTCTCCTGTTGTTTTGGAGCTGAGCAGCAAAATGTCAAACTCTCCAACCTTTCAATGATCTGTGTCTTCAGTATGTTGATATAAGATGTAATGTAGTTTAGAAGGCCTTTTACAATAAAGTCCCTTTTTAAAAACTGTTTAAATGTGTGGTGTAAAAGTGTGATTTTAATAAATGCAGATTATGTTGGTCATGTTTGACCCAGAGTGCTTTGATTAAATCTGAATTTGAATCTAAATCCTTTCTCTGCATAGCACACAGACACTGGGCTCAGACCGGCTGCTCTGCAGGGGAATTCTGGGTAGTTTTATTCAAACATTTATGACAGCAACTGCAGCAAAACTAATTAATGATGTATAGAGCTGATATGGTGGCCTGAGGAGGACGAACTCTCAGAGCTACAAGGTGGAGTATAAACACAGATCTGATCTGTGTGGAAGGGCTTTAGGTTCAGTTCTGGATTAGGATTAGAATTTGGGATATAATTAGCCTTATACTTCAGTTTTTGGTAAAGCTTTGGAATTAGGACTAGGCTTTGGGTTGGATTTTGGGTTTGAATTAGGATTGAGATTGGGATGGGGAGAAATTGGATTAGGATTTAGATTTGAGTTTAGATTAGGATTGGGCTTTGGGTGTGGTTTTGAATTAAAATTGGATTTTAGGGTTGGATTAAGATTTTGTTGGGGTTGGTTTAGGTGATGAGTATGAATTAGTCCTGGGTTTTAATGAATTGTATTTTATTTGTATTGGGTTTGAATTCGAGTTTGGTTGTGGGTGTGGTTTAGGACTAGAATTGGGCTTTTGGTAGGGTTTTGGGTGTTGTTTAAGGTTTAGGATTGGGGGTTGATTTAGAGTTAGGTCTTGAGTGTGGGTTTGGTTTGAGTGTGCTTTTCGGTTAGGGGTGGGATGAGGTTTGGTTTTATTTTTGGTACAGTGTTGGGTTTAGGCTTTGGGTTTGTTTTTTGTACAGTGTTGGGTTTAGGCTTTGGGTTTGTTTTTGGTACAGTGTTTGGTTTAGGGTTTGGGTTTGTTTTTGGTACAGTAAGGATTAGGTTTGGGTTTGTTTGGTACAGTGTTGGGTTTAGGCTTTGGGTTTGTTTTTGGTACAGTGTTTGGTTTAGGGTTTGGGTTTGTTATTGGTTCAGTGGTGGGTTTAGGGTTTGGGTTTGTTATTGGTGCAGTATTGGGTTTAGGGTTGGGTTTGTTATTGGTACAGTGTTGGGTTTAGGGTTTGGGTTTGTTATTGGTACAGTGTTGGGTTTAGGGTTTGGGTTTGTTATTGGTACAGTGTTGGGTTTAGGCTCTGGGTTTATTGGTACAGTGTTGGGTTTAGGGTTTGGGTTTGTTATTGGTACACTATTTGGTTTAGGGTTTGGGTTTGTTATTGGTACAGTGTTGGGTTTAGGGTTTGGGTTTGTTATTGGTACAGTATTGGGTTTAGGGTTTGGGTTTGTTATTGGTACAGTATTGGGTTTAGGGTTTGGGTTTGTTATTGGTTCAGCGTTGGGTTTAGGGTTTGGGTTTGTTATTGGTACAGTATTGGGTTTAGGGTTTGGGTTTGTTATTGGTTCAGCGTTGGTTTTAGGGTTTGGGTTTGTTATTGGTACAGTATTGGGTTTAGGGTTTGGGTTTGTTATTGGTACAGTGTTGGTTTTAGGGTTTGGGTTTGTTATTGGTACAGTGTTGGGTTTAGGGTTTGGGTTTGTTATTGGTACAGTATTGGGTTTAGGGTTTGGGTTTGTTATTGGTACAGTATTGGGTTTAGGGTTTGGGTTTGTTATTGGTTCAGCGTTGGGTTTAGGGTTTGGGTTTGTTATTGGTACACTATTTGGTTTAGGGTTTGGGTTTGTTATTGGTACAGTATTGGGTTTAGGGTTTGGGTTTGTTATTGGTACAGTGTTGGTTTTAGGGTTTGGGTTTGTTATTGGTACAGTGGTGGGTTTAAGGTTTGGGTTTGTTATTGGTACAGTGTTGGGTTTAGGGTTTGGGTTTGTTATTGGTACAGTGTTGGGTTTAGGCTCTGGGTTTATTGGTACACTGTTGGGTTTAGGGTTTGGGTTTGTTATTGGTACAGTGTTGGATTTAGGGTTTGGGTTTGTTATTGGTACAGTATTGGGTTCAGGGTTGGGTTTGTTATTGGTACAGTGTTGGGTTTAGAGTTTGGGTTTGATATTGGTGCAGTATTGGGTTCAGGGTTGGGTTTGTTATTGGTACAGTGTTGGGTTTAGGGTTTGGGTTTGTTATTGGTACAGTATTGGGTTTAGGGTTTGAGTTTGTTATTGGGACAGTGTTGGTTTTAGGGTTTGGGTTTGTTATTGGTACATTGTTGGGTTTAGGGTTTGGGTTTGTTATTGGTACAGTGTTGGGTTTAGGCTCTGGGTTTATTGGTACAGTGTTGGGTTTAGGGTTTGGGTTTGTTATTGGTACAGTGTTGGGTTTAGGGTTTGGGTTTGTTATTGGTTCAGGGTTGGGTTTGTTATTGGTACAGTGTTGAGTTTACGGTTTTGGTTTGTTATTGGTTCAGTGTTGGGTTTAGGGTTTGGGTTTGTTATTGGTACAGTGTTGGGTTTAGGCTCTGGGTTTATTGGTACAGTGTTGGGTTTAGGGTTTGGGTTTGTTATTGGTACAGTGTTGGGTTTAGGGTTTGGGTTTGTTATTGGTACACTATTTGGTTTAGGGTTTGGGTTTGTTATTGGTACAGTATTGGGTCTAGGGTTTGGGTTTGTTATTGGTACAGTGTTGGGTTTAGGGTTTGGGTTTGTTATGTACAGTGTTGGGTTTAGGGTTTGGGTTTGTTATTGGTACAGTGGTGGGTTTAGGGTTTGGGTTTGTTATGGGTTCAGCATTGGGTTTAGGGTTTGGGTTTATTATGTACAGTGTTGGGTTTAGGGTTTGGGTTTGTTATTGGTACAGTGTTGGGTTTAGGGTTTGGGTTTGTTATTGGTTCAGTGTTGGGTTTAGGGTTTGGGTTTGTTATTGGTACAGTGTTGGGTTTAGGCTCTGGGTTTATTGGTACAGTGTTGGGTTTAGGGTTTGGGTTTGTTATTGGTACAGTGTTGGGTTTAGGGTTTGGGTTTGTTATTGGTACACTATTTGGTTTAGGGTTTGGGTTTGTTATTGGTACAGTATTGGGTCTAGGGTTTGGGTTTGTTATTGGTACAGTGGTGGGTTTAGGGTTTGGGTTTGTTATGTACAGTGGTGGGTTTAGGGTTTGGGTTTGTTATGGGTTCAGCATTGGGTTTAGGGTTTGGGTTTGTTATGTACAGTGTTGGGTTTAGGGTTTGGGTTTGTTATTGGTACAGTGTTGGGTTTAGGCTCTGGGTTTATTGGTACAGTGTTGGGTTTAGGGTTTGGGTTTGTTATTGGTACAGTGTTGGGTTTAGGGTTTGGGTTTGTTATCGGTACAGTGTTGGGTTTAGGCTCTTCGTTTATTGGTACAGTGTTGGGTTTAGGGTTTGGGTTTGTTATTGGTACAGTGTTGGGTTTAGGGTTTGGGTTTGTTATTGGTACAGTGTTGGGTTTAGGCTCTGGGTTTATTGGTACAGTGTTGGGTTTAGGGTTTGGGTTTGTTATTGGTACAGTGTTGGGTTTAGGGTTTGGGTTTGTTATTGGTACAGTGTTGGATTTAGGGTTTGGGTTTGTTATTGGTACAGTGTTGGGTTTAGGGTTTGGGTTTGTTATTGGTACAGTATTGGGTTTAGGCTCTGGGTTTATTGGTACAGTGTTGGGTTTAGGGTTTGGGTTTGTTATTGGTACAGTGTTGGGTTTAGGGTTTGGGTTTGTTATTGGTACAGTATTGGGTTCAGGGTTGGGTTTGTTATTGGTACAGTGTTGGGTTTAGGGTTTGGGTTTGTTATTGGTACAGTGTTGGGTTTAGAGTTTGGCTTTGATATTGGTGCAGTATTGGGTTCAGGGTTGGGTTTGTTATTGGTTCAGTGTTGGGTTTAGGGTTTGGGTTTGTTATTGGTACAGTATTGGGTTTAGGGTTTGAGTTTGTTATTGGTACAGTGTTGGGTTTAGGGTTTGGGTTTGTTATTGGTACAGTGTTGGGTTTAGGGTTTGGGTTTGTTATTGGTACAGTGTTGGGTTTAGGCTCTGGGTTTATTGGTACAGTGTTGGGTTTAGGGTTTGGGTTTGTTATTGGTTCAGTGTTGGGTTTAGGGTTTGGGTTTGTTATTGGTACAGTATTGGGTTTAGGGTTTGGGTTTTTTATTGGTACAGGGTTGGGTTTAGGCTCTGGGTTTATTGGTACAGTGTTGGGTTTAAGGTTTGGGTTTGTTATTGGTACAGTGTTGGTTTTAGGGTTTGGGTTTGTTATTGGTACAGTGTTTGGTTTAGGCTCTGGGTTTATTGGTACACTGTTGGGTTTAGGGTTTGGGTTTGTTATTGGTACAGTATTGGGTTCAGGGTTGGGTTTGTTATTGGTTCAGTGTTGGTTTTAGGGTTTGGGTTTGTTATTGGTACAGTGTTGGGTTTAGAGTTTGGGTTTGAAATTGGTGCAGTATTGGGTTCAGGGTTGGGTTTGTTATTGGTACAGTGTTGGGTTTAGGGTTTGGGTTTGTTATTGGTACAGTGTTGGGTTTAGGGTTTGGGTTTGTTATTGGTACAGTGTTGGGTTTAGGCTCTGGGTTTATTGGTACAGTGTTGGGTTTAGGGTTTGGGTTTGTTATTGGTACACTATTTGGTTTAGGGTTTGGGTTTGTTATTGGTACAGTGTTGGGTTTAGGGTTTGGGTTTGTTATTGGTACAGTATTGGGTTTAGGGTTTGGGTTTGTTATTGGTACAGTATTGGGTTTAGGGTTTGGGTTTGTTATTGGTTCAGCGTTGGGTTTAGGGTTTGGGTTTGTTATTGGTACAGTATTGGGTTTAGGGTTTGGGTTTGTTATTGGTACAGTATTGGGTTTAGGCTCTGGGTTTATTGGTACAGTGTTGGGTTTAGGGTTTGGGTTTGTTATTGGTTCAGTGTTGGGTTTAGGGTTTGGGTTTGTTATTGGTACAGTATTGGGTTTAGGGTTTGGGTTTTTTATTGGTACAGGGTTGGGTTTAGGCTCTGGGTTTATTGGTACAGTGTTGGGTTTAAGGTTTGGGTTTGTTATTGGTACAGTGTTGGGTTTAGGGTTTGGGTTTGTTATTGGTACAGTGTTGGGTTTAGGGTTTGGGTTTGTTATTGGTACAGTGTTGGTTTTAGGGTTTGGGTTTGTTATTGGTACAGTGTTGGGTTTAGGCTCTGGGTTTATTGGTACACTGTTGGGTTTAGGGTTTGGGTTTGTTATTGGTACAGTGTTGGGTTTAGGGTTTGGGTTTGTTATTGGTACAGTGTTGGTTTTAGGGTTTGGGTTTGTTATTGGTACAGTGTTGGGTTTAGAGTTTGGGTTTGAAATTGGTGCAGTATTGGGTTCAGGGTTGGGTTTGTTATTGGTACAGTGTTGGGTTTAGGGTTTGGGTTTGTTATTGGTTCAGTGTTGGTTTTAGGGTTTGGGTTTGTTATTGGTACAGTGTTGGGTTTAGAGTTTGGGTTTGATATTGGTGCAGTATTGGGTTCAGGGTTGGGTTTGTTATTGGTTCAGTGTTGGGTTTAGGGTTTGGGTTTGATATTGGTGCAGTATTGGGTTCAGTGTTGGGTTTGTTATTGGTTCAGTATTGGGTTTAGGGTTTGGGTTTCTTTACCCTCTATTTTACATTAAGTTTCATGGAGTCTCCATCATCTTAACTGTCCTAACCGAGCCTTTATCGATCAGCGATCATTATTATTATTTCTCTTCGGTGTGGCAGAAGAAGCGTTTTTTGTTTCCGCGCAGTGCGCATGCGCAGACTTCGCTTGACTTATTAATTTTTAATGAAAATGGCTGCCTTTCTCCTCTAAAGCCTTTCGGGTGGGACAGAAATCGGCTCTAAATCGGCTGTAAATCAGCAGGAAGAGCAGAACGGCTCGGTTTGTCGCTGCCGGCCGGATCTCGAGCGAAGCGGTTCGGCTGCGAGCAGAAATGAAGAAGCTGTAGTTTCGAGGATGGGACGGATTTTTGTGTTTAACCCTTTAAACTCCAGTCAAACAAGGTACAGTAACGTTACCGCTGGTTTATTGTCTCCGCGGAGCTCCTGACCGCCAGCTGCACCTCGGAAAACGCCCTTTTATACAGACAGACAGACAGTCGGTGTTCCTGTCTGCGGTTTATGAGGACAGACAGAGAAACTCTTTGTGTTGATCAGCGGCGACGGGGACGTTCTGTGTGGTGCACAGTTCGGGGGATTATACTGTAGAAACAGCTTATAAACCTGCTGTTATTACTGTTGGAATGTCATATGCACACGTTCATACAGCGCTCATAACGCGAAGCTGAAGTCGGCTTCACATCCGCCAGCTTCTTGTTCGAATTTTCCCGTTCCACCTTAAATGGTGCAGCTGTTACATTCTGGCGACCGAGGCTCAAGTCGGCTTCTTGTTCTAATTTTCCCGCTCCACCTTAAATAGTGCAGCCGTTACATTATTGCTACTGAATCTAAAGTCGGCTCCTTGTTCGAATTTCCCCGTTCCACCTTAAATGGTTCAGCAGTTACATTCTGGTACCCGATGCTGAAGTGAGCTTCTTGTTGGACTTTTCCCCGTTCCACCTTAAATGGTGCAGCAGTTATTATTATAACGCCTCAGGCGCCACAATATGACTGCTGCTCCACTTAAGGTGGAACGGAAAAATTAAAACTAGTATCTGACTTAAGCTGATGCTATGCGGCTTTGGCGTGTCATACTGAAAAGGGCACCTTTGCCCAAAACACTACTGAGATACAGTGTTCTGTAAGTTACCCTACGACGCTTAAAGGGGAACTCCATCGATTTTTCTAATTTTGTCCACGATTAAGCGGTAAAGATGTAAGTGGTTCAGAGTGGTTTGGTGTGAAACGCTCCGTTCTAGATAAACTTACCGAGTCAGAACTGTTCACAGTGGTGGTGATAGGAACCAGACGTCCACCTCTAAAAGCTCCCTCACAGAAAGTTCCTACATGAAATGGTTATGAATTCACTGCCTGATGACTGAGACACTGTTTTATGGTAGTTTAGAGAACTTATACTCCTTTTATGGTGGAGGGATACATGCAGGGCGCTGTGAGGCAAAATAGTCCCCAAAGAAAACTTATTATTTCAGATTTTCCACTATTTTCCATCATCAACATTCCATATAAACTCAGAAGACTCGTGTAGGTTCACTGGTGGTTCTGGATAGTAAATAAAATGTCTATATTTGTGTTCTAGTCATGGCGACCGCTGGTTCCTATCACCACCACTGTAAAGAAATCTGAACCATTTCACACCAAACCACTCTGAACCACTTTGTTTACATCTCACACACTGAATTAGAAACATTTTCCCAATTTTATTACTTTATTTTGCTGTGTGAATGTGACCCTCAATGTGTTCTAAATTAATAACCACCTCTTGATTGACTGTATTTCTCAAATTACATTAAACTTACTCAGTTTATTTTCAAATATTGTGCAGGATCATCACACTAACCCAGCCTGAAGAACGAGCTTTCAGATATCTCAGCTTATCGCCAGAGAGCTAACAGGCTAACAGACATTTAACAGTTAATGTCAGGCTTGAAGCTCAAATAATACTGAAGATTCACAAAAAAACTGAATATTTACTGAAAAATAGGTAAAGTGAAATATGTTACATGCAGGTTTTACCGGCTTCAAATGCCAATCTACAGCTGCTGTAAGAAGTGTTAAACCTCCTTTGGGAAAGTGACGAACAGCGCTGTTAGCTTGATGCTAACATACAATGGTGAATTCCATACAGGCGCTAGCAGAAATTAGCATTATGCTAGCGGGGCTAAACGTCCAAACAAAAACTATGCACAAAAGGGATTTTTTTCCACATAAAACCAAACAGCTGGCATATCTACATGACTATATGACAAGAATACAAACATTTATGATCTTAATAACGTATCATATTATGTTAATTTATGATCAAGGCTGCTTTATTTTTGTTGGTTCAGGTTGTGCTGTGTTGTGGATGGAAATGATGACAGGCAAACAGCACCAGCAGTCCAGAGAAAAAGCGTGAAAAGAAAGAAATTTGCTCTATTTTAGAGTTTTGCAATACTGAGGGAAAGTTGATTTCACAGTTTATGAATATGCAATATAAGGTTGCTGAAGATAAAGATTTACTGTAGTCAATAGTGTTAACATTATAACAAAAAAGGTGTAACTCCAAAAAGGTGGCTAGGGGGCGGTAATAAAAACACTTAGGTCAGCGTTGTCATACAAAATCCTGCTCTCTCCATTTTTGACATTTTTTAATTTTTGTACATGATATGAAATCTCCAGTTACCTTTTTCAGTCTCAGAATTTCATGACGAACGGACCAGCAGAAATGATCCTAAATTATGTGGAGAAAGATGTTGTTGAATCAACTTCCATTATAAGTTAAGAACTTTTTTTGCTTCTCCTGTGAAGTTATTTTGGAGATTAAAGGTTTTGTTCCAACAGCAATAGTACGCTACCATGAAACAAAAGTATATAGATACTCATAGATTTGCAACTGGGGTAAGATTTTGAGTAAGAGGAAAACGCTGTGCTAGGCCTCTAAAATGTCTGAAAATGTCTTATTTTTTATTCTTAGAGGTTTTAAATACTAATATGAAGCCTAAAGACCAGGTTGAAAAGAGTCATCATTTATGATACCAAACCTCAGAACCAAAATTATCCAGCCAGCAGAGCTTCTGAGGTGGAAATGAGAATTATTTTCCTCTGCTGAGGTCTTACACAGGTATTAACCCCCTGAACTCTAGACATGTTATTGTTATTATTTCTAAAATATGATAATAAAGACTGAACATAAATTAATATGAATATGAATCAGTAATTTCTGTAAATGAAACATATTTTCAAGAAAAAGCCCTCTGGGGTTCAGGGAAGGAAAAAGCTGAATCTGGGTGTAAAACACTGTGCAGAAGCTCTGTAATCTGTGTTTTCTGCTCCTCTGGTTCTGCAGATGATGCGCCAGGTTGCCAGCACCAGTAACGATTACTGCCTGACCGGCAGGCCCTCGTGTTTGGCCGATGATAGCCGGCACCCAGCTACTCACTTCGACCTGTGTTCGGCCCACGCGAACAAGTTCTACCCCACCTCACCTCCTCCGCCGTCCCTGCAGATTCCTCTAACACATCTCACCTCACCGTCACAAGGCCCCAAACTGGCACCCACGCCCTGCCAGAGGCAGCCCACCCCGGGGCAGCCACGGCCCCCGGCACGAGTGGCCCTCAAAGCCGGCGAGAAACCCGAGGACTCTAAGAAAAAGAAAGGCACGGGGAAGTCTGGCAAACGTGGACGGCCAGTAGGGACCACAAAGTTAGCCGGTTACAGAACGAGCACCGGCCGGCCGCTCGGTACCACCAAAGCAGCTGGGTTCAAAACCAGCCCTGGGAGGCCACTGGGGACCACCAGAGCTGCGGGATACAAGGTCAGCCCCGGACGCCCCCCGGGGAGCATAAAGGCCCTCTCACGCCTCAACAAACTGGCTTACGGATCGAGCAGCGGAGCCGCGTTTCCCTACAGCATCACCAACAAACCTGGAGCCTGCGATCTGTCCAGCAAAGAGCAGGACAGCAACGAGTAACGGCACCTTTCTGCTTCTTTAGAGCTTCAAAAGCATTTTTACAATCTTATAAGAGATAATAAGACAGATTTTCAAGTAAATTCGTCTTAATATATGTATTGATTTTCTAAAGTTTAGCTAATTAGCTAATTTTGCACTAATGAGGCTCCACACAGGAGACTGATTCACAAATCTGTCTTAAGAAAACTGTTTTTTTCTTCTTACTTAAGAAATGAGTTAAGATAGATCGTTATTCATCAAGTTCTTTAGGAAGTTTTTTAAAAGTACTAAAATGATTATCACACAAAAAGATTTGAATGATAAATAGTTAAATATCTTTATTTAACTATTGTTATGCCCGAGAAGATACTAAAGATTTAGCATCGCTAAGGCTGCGTTTACACAGCAGAGCGTGTTCTGCAAAAAATCTGTGTCTGAATCGCGAAATATCCACCTGACAAAAGTGGGATTGCTGCATCACTAATAATAATGTTGGCCAAGGCACAATAGATCTGCCCCCTGCTCAACAGTCAGCACGGTGTTCTTTTCATCAACTGCTGCACCTTTTTTTTCTCTAAACATTCATTTATTGATTGTGGCCAAAGAGTTATGTTTTTATCAGCCCACAGCTCTGTTTCCAAAGTGCTTTTAGATGTTTCAGATGTTGATGTTGGTGATGAGGTCGCAGGTCAGGTTTCCTTCTGATGCCTCTTCCATGCAGATCATGCTTGTGTAACAGTAGGCAGTGTAACGGTACTCCACCACCTCCAGGGTCAGTCTGAGTCTTCCTGCAGCTCCTTTGCTGTGATGTGGGGGTTTTGCTTTGCCTTTTCTGTCCAGCACACGAGCAGCGCTTATCTTGCTTTGACATGTGCGGTTCTAACTGCCATTTCCTAATGACAAAAATTGCAAGCTCTTCTTATAGCCTTCTGCTGCTTTGTAGCCATCAGTTAGCTTCATTTTCAGATCTTCAGCAGCTGCTCAGAGGAGAACCTGGTTGTTAAGTGTTCGCACAAGGTTTAAAGAGCCAGAGAATTAATTACACTTTATTACACTACACGTCATCAGCTGACAGTTCTGAATGACAATTCATGACTTGCCTAATCAGCCCTAACGAGAAAATATCACAAAGTTTACTGCAGAGTTCGTGTTTATTTCTTTTCACTCAACAAATTATGTAATTTGATCAGGACAAAACTACAGATGGACACAACTTTCACACAGTATGTTTCTGCAGTTTTATATTAGAGAGTTAATGTGAAGTTTGAGGGAGCTCACAGAATCTCCCATCAGCAAAACACGCCTCAGTTTAGCAAGACTGCTTATTTATGCATTCCTAGCCTGTATTTATTAATTTATGTATATTTTTATGGCACATATATTTATTTATTTATGCTTTTATTTATATATGAGAGAATTGTCAGCATCTGTTTATTTGTTTGTTTATTTATTTCATACATTTACTAATTTATGTTTCATACATCTGTGTTTCATCTTCCACGTTATAGTTTACAAGAAGAAATAAAAACGTTCAGGGTTTTTGTCCAGCAGGGGGAGCTGCAGCTCTCACTCAGTAAACTTTGTATGTTTTTTCATGGCTTTAATAAAGCAGAGCTCAGTGTTCGTACAGACTCATCAGTAGAGCTTTTGTCTTGTGATAACAGTTTTTCAGCAGTTTTTCAGTCAAGTTTGCCTTTGCCAACGTTAGACGTGTTAGACGGTGGTGAATGTTACGCCAGCCTGCAGACCGTCTGCATGTTTATCTCCTACTGACGGCTCCACCATTCAGCCAAAGAAAAGCTGATCACAGCAGTTTAGCTGTGAATGAGCAGAAATAGACTTAGCACTAAGATCATTTAAAGACACGCCGAAGCGTTTAGGAAATGGAAACTGAAACTTGGGGGCGGTGTCGCCCATTAAACAGCAGGTGGCGCAGTATTCTTAACTTTTTCCAAATTTCAGGTAATTGCACTTTAGTTTTGTTTTGACTTTTTTTTACAATGCTGTCTAACTCATTTACATTGTTAGCTACCTTATGTTCACATGTTAACACTGCAGCTGTTTGTGCATCGTTAGTTGCTAAGTGACAGACTTAGCTAGAGATGGAATCGGCTTGGTGTCTTGGTATCGTCTGATTTTCAACCCCTATTTCTCTAACGTAGCTGATCCTGAGAGCTGATCAGTGGCGTAAAACATATGAACTGTGTAAAAGGGTCACTGCAGTCCTGCGTGAGGCTCCTCGGTCACAGGACCCTTCAGACACTAGATGGGAGTACAGACCTTTTGACTTTTGACTACAGGACTGAAGACCTGAAGTCCGATTTGTATGGATGAAAAAGACACACCAAGTTTTGAAAACGAACACACGTGTATTAATGCAGTCTTTCACGTTGAGTCTGAAACTGGCCGACTGCAACGCTGCATACGTTTTCATCGAAGCCTGCTCTGTGCTAAAATCAGGCTCTGTTGTCGGGTTGTGGCCCAAACAAACGTGCGTAAGGATGGTGGCTGAACTTGTGTAGCGGAGGTGCCCACTGTGTGCACTGTTAATTTGCAATATTTAAAAGAAAACTTTTCAGATTGTTTAGACAGAAAAACCTTTCAGATTTTGTAAAAATCTTATCTTGGGTCTTTACGATATTAACTTGGCGTTCTCTGTCGATTGAGCTATTAGTCGATTTATTAACAGATTATTAGGCTGCTTGTAAGCGTGGCTTACGAGCTTCTACACAAGCTTCTTCTCCCGTTTAGCGGATGTTGTGGTAATGCTGAGGTCAGAGTTTTTGTTGTGTTTTTGTTTTTGTTGTGGGTTCTAGCTAATTCCAGCTAGAGTAGTTACAGCTGTTTGATAACGCTGTTAAGACACTCGTGTTCTGTAATATATTCTGTGTGAGGTCATTAATAAATTTTATTTATGTAGCACACATTTCATGACAAAGTCAACTCAAGGTGCTTTACAGAAAATAAACAAAACGAAATTAATAAGACAGGTCTAAAAGGAAACGTTAAATTATGTCATAAAAGAAAAGTCCAGAGAACCAGAGAACCAGAGTAACTTAGAACAAAACAAAAATTAATCAGTAAACCGTGTCTAAAAAGAAAAGGCTTAAGATTCTGGTTAAAAAGGGATAAAGATCTGTTCTGTCATCACTGCTCTAACGATGTGTTTATGGTGGATCACAATAAAATGCGATTTATTGTGCAGCCCTACTTTACGTTATGCAGCTCAAGCCCACTTTGTTTTCAAGCAACTCAAGATGCGTGAATGTTTAACCCTATAAAGCCAGACTAAAGAAGCGAACTCCAGACAGCAGACGAGTCTTTTCTGATTGGCTGCGTCTGAATAAATAAAGATTCTGTAATGAATTAATGAATCTCATTTCCTCTCTCGGCAGACAGACGTGTGATGTTTATATGTTTTCTGTCTTTTGTCCAGGACACCAAAAATGGCTCTGGTTTCATCAGTTCCTCAGTTTCTGATCAGTGGCTTTCCCCCAGCAAGACACCCGAAGACCCCCCCGCCGAGCATCATGGCGTCCTCCGAGGCCTGCTCTCAGTCGGAGATCTGTCCGGGCGACAGACAGTCGAACAGTGTGGTGGCTCTGCCGCTGCACGCCGCCGTCCCGCCATACTCGCAGGTCTGACCCCACGGACCTCACGCTGGATACTTACGTTAGGGTTCTCAGTCGTGAGGGAGAAGAAGAACTTCATTATCGCTCTGGATCGAGCCGCGCGATGGCGGTCAGCACACGCGGCGGTGGTTTTACTCCTGAGCTGAAGATGATGTGTTTATACAGTAAATATGTGAGGTTGTTTATTCTCGTCAGCTGTTTTTAATCACTTAGACTTCACGTCTTATTTCACAGAAAGGTTTTTAGTGCAGAACTTTAAGTGTTGAGTAGTTATTGTTAATATTTGTAACTACAGCATGAAAATGATGAGTTTTATTGAGTGCAATATTTGTACCGCGTTTATTCCATAATGTGCCATCAATCAATCACCCCACCAAAGAGTTTCACACAGATCTGCCTGTTTCATCAACAACGTCGCACTTGTGCTGTGATCAAAGCTGCATTCTGGAAGACTAGAAACGCTTCACAATAGTGCAGTAATTAAAGGGGAATTCCACCGATTTTTACATGTTTTTACATAATTGAATCAATGCGCTGTAATCAGAGAGATTCAGAGCGGTTTGGTGTGAAGTTCAGATGTCTTTACAGTGGTGATGATAGGAACCAGGGGTCGCCATGACTACAACACAAATATAGACATTTTATTTACTATCCAGAACCACCAGTGAACCTACACGAGTCTTCTGAGTTTATATGGAATGTTGATGATGGAAAATAGTGGAAAATCTGAAATAATAAGTTTTCTTTGGGGACTATTTTGCCTCACAGCGCCCTGCATGTATCCCTCCACCATGAATGGAGTTTAAGTTCTCTAAACTATCATAAAACAGCGTCTCAGTCATCAGGCAGTGAATTCATAACCATTTCATGTAGGAACTTTCTGTGAGGGAGCTTTTAGAGGTGGACGTCTGGTTCCTATCACCACCACTGTGAACAGTTCTGACTCGGCAAGTTTATCTAGAACAGAGTGTTTCATACCGAACCACTCTGAACCGCTCTGAACCGCTCTGAACCACTCTGTTTACATCTCAACCACTCAATTATGGAGGAATTTTGCGAACACGGTGGAATTTCCCTTTAACCGTTTCATTTTGCAGAATTTTTTTAAAAATGGTGGAATTCCGTTTTTATTTGGCTTTATTGTGAAGCAGGCCTTTGATAAGCTATACTATACTAGCAAGTTAATATGAATTACATTCATTAAAATCTCTTGTTTTCAATTTCAAAATCCCAGCAGGTGTCCAGTCTAAAAGCTTTTTGGCAACATTGGTTAGTTCTGCTAACTAGCTGGACATTAGTGTGGCATTATTTATTATTGTGAATTTATGTGAATCCTCAGCTCCTGCAGTGTGCTGGTCAGTTCTCTGTTAGCTTTGAGGTTTTGTTTCTGACAATCTGAGTTAATAAATATAAATAATTTACTGTCTTGCTGTGCAGGATTTGTCAATAAGTCACATTAAAGTGCCCTGCATAATAGCAAAGATAAACATTGGCCCTTTTTCATCCGAGCTGCGTACGTCCAATCAGATCGTAAAATCACATTTCACCACCAGTTTTGTTATTCAAATTATTATTTGTTATTATTTATCAGTTTTTTTATCTTTAGCATATCACAAACCCACGTCTGGTTTAAGTGCGTCAATTTGAATGTATTAGTTTACCAACGTGAAAGAAATGCTTGATTCACGATCAACTAAGCAAAACTATTTTCAATGTCATCTACAGTTCAATACTGCTAATAAGAACAAAAATAGAAAAATATAATAGTACTAATAATATGTGCACATTGCAATCCAGTACTCATTTTACATCCACGTTGGTTGATTAATAAACAAACATTTTTATAAACAACTGTTGCAACTATTTCATGTTCCATTTAAAGATGTATTACACTGTGCTTTTATTTTATACTATGTTATTGACTCCACCCACAAAATAAACAACACAAACACAGCTAGTGTCATACACTGCATTAATACAGCTGCATTAATTCACATTTTATTCTTTTCAGTAATTTGAACACTATAAAGTTTGGTCAGTAGGGGGCGCAGTGCACTCACTGATCCACCTGAAACTCCGCCTACGAGCACAGCCACTGGCCCTTGAGCCACTGAACGCTGTCGTTTTATTGGCTCCCTACTGAAACATGCATAAATTAGGGCATGTTTCATGTAAATAACATGTAAATGAGGTTCTGATGGGCTGCGCTTGGTTTCACGCACTGAAGCCGATTCAGAGCTCAAATCTCCACTTTTGTTGCAGCTTTGATGAATAGGGGTCAGTGTTTCTGGACTTTGCAGTAGAGCCTGATTGATACATCAGTTTGCTGATAACATCAGCTGATACTGATGACTTGTGTTCTGATTGTGCTTCATTCAAAAGCAGTACAGGCTGAAACACTCCTTATAACTGCAGCGTGAATGGGCAGGGCTAAACTACTATAGGCTAAATAGGTTGATAAATGTAAATGTGACGTCACAAATACTGTTTTTGTAGCCTAGTTTTTGTGTTTATCTGTGTTTACGAGCTACATTTCAAAAAAAGTGAGGACAGTTTGTTTCCCCTGATATGAACCCTGTTAGACTAAGTTTATGCTGTTAATTTGAGTTTAAGAAGTGAGACCTGACCAGCATATCAGTCAGTAAAGCACAGAAGTAAAACTTAGATTAAACTTAACATTTACAATTGTATCAACTATCGCAGTTTTTAGCCTCTTAAAATCATTATTGGCCACAGAATCCCACATTGATTGGGCCCTGATTTAAACTGACCAGTATTTTTAGGCTAATTACAGGACTTTTAGCTTAGAAAACTTCCAAGGAAGATTTTACAGAATGCAGCTTTAAGAGCGGCTACTCCAGGGGCTCCTTTTACTGAAGCTCTCTGTGTCCGTCCTGACCAGCCTGGTATCTGTTCTGTAATAAATTAGCACTACATGCACATCTGGCTCAGTTACAGTAATGAAACACTTGTATCTCCTGCTTTTGGATACTTTTGTAGGAGAATGGGTCACACTAAAGACCTCAGTGACTTTAAACATGGCACTGTCATAGGATGTCAGGATGTCAGTTTGTAAAATCTCTGTCCTGCTAGATCTGCCCTAGACAACTGTAAGTGCTATTAATGTGAAATGGAAGCAACAACAGCTCAACCACGAAGCGGATAACCACCCAAACTTACAGAGCAGAGCCGCTGAGTGCTAAAGTGCATAGCATGTAAAAATGGCTGATCCTCTGTTTCATCACTCATTACAGAGTTTTTAAACTGCCTCTGGAAGCAACATCAGCACAAGAGCTGAGCATCAGGAGCTTCATGAAATGGGTTTCCATGGCTGAGCAGCTGCACACAAGCCTAAGATCACTATGCTCAATGCCAAGTGTCGGCTGGAGGGGTGTAAAGCGCCACCACTGGACTCTGGAGCAGTGGAACCGTGTTCTCTGGAGTGATGAATCAGCTTCACTATCTGTCAGTCTGATGATGAATCTGGGTTTGGTGGATGTCAGGAGGACGTTACCTACCGGAATGCAGAGCCAACAGTAGAGTTTGGTGGAGGAGGGATGATGGGCGGGGCTGTTTTTCAGGGTTTGGGCTCTCAGTTCCAGTGAAGGGTGATGTTGATGCTGCAGCACAAAGACATTTTACACAGTTATCTGCTTCCAGCTTTGTGTCAGCAGTTTGGGGAAGAGCCTTTCCTGTTCCAGCATGACTGAGTCCCTGAGCACAAAGCAGCTCCATAAAGACATGGAGTGACCAGTTTGGTGTGGAGGAACTCCAGTGGCCTGGACAGAGCCCTGACCTCAACCCCACTGAACACCTTTGGGATGAACTAGAACGGAGATTGTGAGCCAGACCCTCTCGTCCAACATCAGTGTCTGACCTCACAAATACTCTTTAGACTGAATGGACACAGATTCCCACAGACTCACTCCAAAATCTTGTGGAAATCTTCCCAATAGAGTGGAGGCTGTTATAGCTACAAAGGGGGCGCAGCTCCATGGTTTTGGAATGGGACGTCCAACAAGCTCATACAGGTGTGATGGTCAGGTGGACACATACTTTAAGCCATATCATGCACATTTACACTGCATGTCCAAAAGTCTGTCGACCTCAGTGTTTCTTCTGAAATGAAGGTGTTAATAGTGAGTCTGTGCTGCAGTAACAGCCTCTACTCTTCTGGGAAGGCTTTATTAGATGTTGAACATTGCTGTCAGGATTTGATTGAGCATTAGTGAGATCAGGTACTGATGTTGGATGGTCAGTTCTGGATCACTCCAACTCACCCCAAAGGTACTGGATGGAGCTCCATCACTCCAGAGAACACAGTTCCACTGCTCCACAGCCCAATGCTGGGGGGCTTTATACCCCTCAAGCCCACACTGGGCATTGGACATGGAGAGGATCACATGCAGCTGCTTTAGAGTGCCCCATTCTATTGGTCAATGCTTTTCTATGGAGATTATATAATCGGTGCAGTAATGGGTGCCACTTTTAGTTGGACTGTCTGGATACTTTTGGACACACAGCATAGGTTCCTCTTCATTTCTGCTCTCTTCAGTGTGAACAGTTCTCATTCTGACCTGTGGACAGCTTCAGTCTTTGGTCAGATACTGATTATTGAGATGATCTAAAGTGCAGGAAGCTGAAGAAGCAGGACGTCCGGATAATGGATGAAACCCTCCAGGAGAAGCATATTTACCTCAGATTTACGTGTGACTGATGTTTCGCATTCTTTTTAAACCCATCTCACCTGTTCTGAAGATCGCGTTTGATCCATGTAGGGTTTTTATAAATGTGTGCATTTCACAGATGGTCTTTTCTGCGATTTGTGATGTGAAGTTTTTAGATTTTTCACTCTGAACACGTTCTGATAGTGCCTATATGTAGCGGTGTACTACACTTATCCCTCATTTAGTGTGATGTTTATGAGCTCAATATAGCACATTAGTGTCATTTGCTTTCTTTTTCAGTCTTTTGAGGATATGATCATGTTAGACAAACACTCTGTGATTAAATTTCACTTTTAGCTTCCTCGGTTGAGAATAATGCAGCTGGTCTGACATCCAGATGAGACTGACTGATCGATGTGTTTCTGTTTGTGGTCTGTCTGAGGAACCCCTGAAGCACGTTACTGGATCAAATAAATGAATATGGAAATGCACACAGGGCTGTCGGCAACTAAGGACTTTATTAGTCGACCAGAAGGTCTGAATTTTCTGCTGAGAGTCAACTAGTTTCACAAAACACTGAACTGTAGAACCTTAAGGACAAGTTCCACTGATTTATCAAAATTCCTCAATAATCCAGTGTGTGAGATGTAATCAGAGAGGTTCAGAGCGGTTTGGTGTGAAACGGTTCAGATGTCTTTACAGTGGTGGTGATAGGAACCAGGGGTCGCCATGACTACAACACAGATATAGACATTTTATTTACTATCCAGAACCACCAGTGAACCTACACGAGTCTTCTGAGTCTATATGGAATGTTGATGATGGAAAATAGTGGAAAATCTGAAATAATAAGTTTTCTTTGGGGACTATTTTGCCTCACAGCACCCTGCATGTATCCCTCCACCATGAATGGAGTTTAAGTTCTCTAAACTATCATAAAACAGTGTCTCAGTCATCAGGCAGTGAATTCATAACCATTTACTGTAGTAACTTTCTGTGAGGGAGCTTTTAGAGGTGGACGTCTGGTTCCTATCACCACCACTGTGAACAGTTCTGACTCAGTAAGTTTATCTAGAACAGAGCGTTTCAAACCAAACCACTCTGAATGAGTCTGTTCACATCTCAACCATTTGATTAAGCAGGGATTTTTAAAAAATGACAATTTAAAATGAAGCTTATATGTTGCTATATCATGTTTTTTTGGTCACGCTTTAACCCCTTAAAATCTCAGTCTTATAACATATTAAGGTTTATTATTTAGTAACTACAGGGACGTCAATGCAAACTGGCTGAGCTATTCTTAGGTTATAGGAGTGTGTAATAAAACTTTAGGCCCAAAGTGCGTCACACCTCCATTAGCCTTGTGGATTTTTCACCTGAAATGCACTTGCATTTAATGCAAATGCAGAAGAATGTTTTTCTTAGCTGTTTGAACATAGTGGTCAGGATGGATTTGAGATGTTAAGCATTTGAAAGTAGTTCACTGCTGCCACAGCTCTGTCCACCTTTTTCAGGTACAATGAGGAAAACGCCTCAGATACTAGATGAAATGAAGTCGACACTTCATTGGATCCTTTGTCCCCCTGAGGGGTCAAATAATACACTTCACTTTAGCTACTTGCAACTTGGTTGACCAGCATACCAGCATCCAGAACACAACATCTGCTGGTTTTGCTGGTGAGCGGCCGAGCTGGTCTGTGCTGATTTTTCTAGCAGTGAAGGCCGAGTTAACAGTCCTTAAAGAGCACCTGCACTCAGAATTTGCTCTACAATGGTTAAATGGCTTGAATGTTGTTATTGTTATTATTATTATTATCATTATTATTATTATTATTATTATTATTATTATTGATCAAGTTGCAGTGCAAATTTCATATGTACCAACAGAACCTTTGTCAGTTCCTTTAACTAGCTAACAGCATGGTAACCAGGTATGCATAGGCTAACAAGGCTAACTTGGCCAACATTAGTGGTGTTTGGACAGTATTTACACTGTCCTCACACTGGATGATCTGTTTAATTACTAATAAGTGTTTAATAACTGGTCAATCATCGGTAACCAGGCTAACTTCCCTGCTAGATAAGCAAAACCAGCATGTTGTGTTTTGGATGCTGATGTGCTGTAAACACCAAGACCACACAAGGTGACCAGCTAAACCAGCACAGATGAGCCTAGACTAGCATGAAGTGCTGTAATATCCTCACACTGATTCACCAAGACGCTCAGCTGCTGACTGTCCAAACACAGATAAGCTAACTTCACTAACGCTGATATTTGGACAGTTAGTGGCTGGACAGTTTGGTCAGCCAGTATAAAGAGACGGGTTTCTGTGCAGCGTCATCACGGAGATGCGCTCAGCTAGGGGCCGCTTAGCTAATGGCTAAGTTACCAAAGTGGTCTTGCCCCCTGACTGCGTGCCCACCCAGTAATGTTTGTAAACAGGAAGCCCACCTATACTGAACTCTTAACCGTCTTTATGAAGGTCAAAGTGCAGAGAATCTTCTGTAACACAACCATTTATTTTTAAATATTTAAATACATTTAAATTAGTCTTTATAGGCACATTAAACGCTCCAAACATGCAGAACTGTCTACCATTTTGATTAAAATTCACTTAAACATGAGTAAATCTGTAATAAAGAAATAAAAAATGTGGACTAAATATCTCAGTGGACTAAGAACGCTGTGGCTGATTAGTCCAGAGTGGACAGCTCTAATACAGACACAGCCAAACCAGACGATTTCCATCCTTAAACAGATCAAACCATGACTGGTCAGTCAGTGAAGCTGCAGGAAAAGGAAGTGAACAGACTCTCCTTTATTCATTCACACCTCAGACTCTTCCCATACAGAAATCTGATATTTGGCAGCATATGGATTTCATATGTATGACATGTTAGCACATATGTAATATATGGATTTCCCTTATAGTCAATTTATATTAAACACACACACACACACACACACACACATATATATATATATATATATATATATATATATATATATATATATATATATATATATAAACCTATATGGATGGCATATATTCATATTGTAGCTTGTTCAATATTTGATTTATGTACACAGCATATTTTGAAACCTATGTCTAGTCTTTTATGGTACATGTGCGTGTTCGGCCGTGTATCAGGTTTCTGTGTGGGTTTTGGATCTTAATCGCCTTTTTCACTCAGATCAGAGAAGAACGCTGATGATATGAGGACATTAATAAAGTACAGGAGAGGAAACTTTTTAGCCGATTCATCTAGTTTGGGTTTAACAGTCGCACCGCTGACTCTGAACTTACTTTTATATATTCACACATTTTCTTCTCTGTTTTTGACTGAACAGTTACAGAAATACATAAATAAATATAAATACTGTGTGTAAATATTGTTTTTCAAATCTGAGTTGTTTTTTCTGCTTCCGCATGAAGTAAAATAAGCTGTCCTTTAATAAACTGAATTTAAAAATGTTCTTTTTTATTTCCTCTATTTGTGGTGAAAACAGTAATAGTTCATAAAGCAGTATATATTATATTAGTCTGTGTTTACACAGTGAGGGGAAACAACTATTTTTATTTTTGTAATTTAATATACGTCCAGTGCAAATATCCACTTCAAACTGATGAGAAAGAAGTATTCATAGACCACGAATTAATAACCGCAGTACTGCGCTGTATAAAGCTGTTGGCAGGTACAGGATGGAGATGTGTACAGTAAGGTTAGCTTTTTTCAGCATTGTGGTTCAGTTTTTGGCTTATTCCTCTCAGCAAACTGTCTTATATTCCCCAACTTTAGGAAAGTCCCTCTTTTTAAGTTTTTAGATCCTCCATAAATGTTCAGTATGACTGGAGACAGCAATATTTACAAAACTAAAAAAAAAAATCATTTGTGCAGATGAAAACAAGTGAATGGATTTATGGATGATATTAGTTCTAGATCAATTATTGATGAATATATGTACTGTCACCTGCATTAAAGTGGCGGTAAAAATACAGTTTCTACGGTCAACAGTTATCTTAAGTCAAAGATTTTGTTGAGAATTGTATGAAATGGTTCAGAAACCAACAATGTACCAACAATGAACCAACGATGTCCGCTGGGGTCGCAGTATGATGACTGTAATTCCTCTGGTGTCCGCTGGGGGCGCAGTGTGATGAGTGTAATTCCTCTGGTGTCCGCTGGGGGCGCATTGTGATGAGTGTAATTCCTCTGGTGTTCGCTGGGGGCGCAGTGTGATGAGTGTAATTCCCCTGGTGTCCGCTGGGGGCGCATTGTGATGAGTGTAATTCCTCTGGTGTCCGCTGGGGGCGCAGTGTGATGAGTGTAATTCCTCTGGTGTCCGCTGGGGGCGCAGTGTGATGAGTGTAATTCCCCTGGTGTCCGCTGGGGGCGCTGTGGCTGTGTGTACTCCACTAGGCGGGAGAGATGGCGGCGCTCAGCGCGGAGCTGCAGGACCTGGTGCGGGTGAAGCGGCAGCTGGTGGAGGTTCAGGATCAGTGCCGGGAGCGCGGGCTGGTCCACAGCGCCAAATGGTGAGAAAACACAACGACACCTCCACAAACGGCGCTCATTTCCGGATAGAAACGCTGAACGAGCCGGAAAACTGCAGTCGGCTTCAGGCTCGTTAGCTTCTCATTCCAACTTTCCGCGCCACCTTAAATGCTGCAGCCGTTAACGTTACTCTCTGCGTCCTGTAGGCTGTGGAACGAACCTGGCGCAGCGTTTAAGGTGGACCGGAAAGTTCAGCTTCGTAACCAGCAGCTCAGGGTGTGAAACTCTCACTGTAACTAAGTTTAATCACAGACATCACTGTGTTTGTGTAAAATACGAGAAACGCAGCGGTTTAAAACTCTGATCTCTGCTGCTGATTCAGTCCAGAAAGAGGAGGATGAACTCTGTACGTTCATAAACACTGAGAGCAGAAAGACTCCAGTACAAAAACGACAGAAACAACAGTTATTTCGTCACAGAAATGGTCAATTTAACATCACTTTATTCAGAATCTCTCTGTAAACGCTTTTAAATCCTCTAACAGACTAAATAAGGACTCAATAGAAACCACAGAATTATGGTAAAGTTGTGTTTTTAAATGTGCATTGAGGCCCTAAACTAGCTTTTCATAAGTTATCTGTCTTGTTCTGCAATATTCTGTTGAATCTCTCAGCTTTATTAGTTCGACAGAACAGATTTGTTCTTAAACTACAATACCCAGCATGCAGTGCACAAATACGTCATGCAGCTAGTGGGAATCCTCGTCCTGTCCTCAAACGTCAGTTGTAGTTTTTCAGATGTTCCTCCCACCTTCAAGCTACATCATCAGAGGGGCGGGGGTCCTAGTCTCTAAACGGTAGAATCTCACTCTAGAGACCCCTGCGGGACCACTATAGGAGAAGAGTAGGATCTGTTTACAACAGATGTAGTGATGTTAAATTGTTTATTTTGGCTGGAGTGTCCCTTTAACTGTTCTTTATTTGTATTTTTATTCCATTTATTTTGTCCTCCAAAGGTTTAAGATAATCAGCGTCACACATTAAACACTTTTGTACTGTTTTTTGGAAGGTGGCCCAGATGACTTACTGTTCATTAATAATTCTGAATGTTGTAGCTCATGTCTTAGGTGGGCTTAACTGTAACAGACTGAGGGGCTAAATCCAAAGGCTTCTATAGTGGAATTCCAGAGCAGCTCTGCTTTAATGCTGTGTGGCTTTGGAAGTCACACCTATAAAGTTTCTCCAGCAGGGAGCGCTGTTAGCACGCAAGTAACAATAAACCTACACCAGAAGGAGCTCATGCATGTATTTGTTGGAACAGCAGTAAAAACAGAAGTTCTTTGATCATACAGCGTTGTGTTCTTTAATATATGATTCAATATATGATTCAGACTCATTAAAACGGTTCACGTTCAAAGAGGGGCTGAACCTCTGGTTTGGACTGGTGTCCAGCTGCAGGTGGTGATTCTCCTTCTTCTTATTTCAATCAGGGCGTCTGAGTTGGCCTTCGCTCTCAACCCTCTTCCACTCAGTAAGCTGCCCTCCCCGCCTGAGCTGACTGAGGTGAGTTTAACACTGGACAGCAGGTTTATTTCCATACGTCTCTGACCAGGACTCTGTCTCATCTGGCAGGAAGCAGGGCGGCCTTCTGACCGGTCAGGGGCGGTCCTCTGACCGGTCAGATTATATGTGTTGTTTGCTCGTTCTTCAGGAGGACGCTCAGGATCTGGACGCTCTCTGTTTGGCCAAGTCGTATTTTGACCTGAAGGAGTACGACAGGGCGGCATATTTCCTCCGAGGCTGTCGCAGCCAGAAAGCCTATTTCCTCTACATGTACTCTCGATATCTGGTGAGAAGATGATGTTAATTTATCTCTAATATTAACTGTTTAATATTTAACACCATTCATGTCTAACTAAATTTAGTAGGGTGAGAAAAAATGCCGCAGACCTTGTTTTGACTGGTCTAAAGTGATAATTTTGCGTAGCTGTAGTTTTTGATGAAACTCTGGACACGTTTGAATTTTTTTAATCAGATAATTTTTGTTCTTTTATTAACTATTAAATTTAGATTTTCTGTTGTGTTAAAGAGTTAAAAGTCAGTGCTCACCATGTAACCAAAACACTGAATTGAATGAGAAGATTTGTGTTCAGAGAATCGGAGCAGCCCAAATATAACATTTCACATTAATGGGCTCAGTTTTTTCCTGTTAAATGCTCTTTGCTCATTTCTCCATCTATCACGTTTACAGTCCGGGGAGAAGAAGAAAGATGACGAGACTGTTGACAGCCTGGGTGAGAAAGTGATTTGATCAAGATTAATATTTTTATTCCTGTCATGTTGATGTGGTTCTGAAGGACGGTGTCTTGTTGTTGCTGCTGTGACTTTGTGAGCTGGATGAGGTTTATTAGAGCAGGAGGAACTCTAACCCAGACTGTAAGACCACGCTGAAGGAATGGCTGTTCACATTACGAGCCTCGTTGCTCGGTTCCCATTTTTTGCTCAGATCTGAACTTTCTTACTTGTTGGGTCACAATGGTGTAGGAAAGTGACTCAAATCTGTCAATAATGTGAAGCCACATCCCAAAACGTCCTGCACGCGCATCCTAATCAATAACGTCACCTCAGTGAACTACGTGCTTCATGAACAACAAACGAACTAACCAGCAGAGCAACTTCATCACCAAGTTCACTCACTCTGATCAGCTCTCAGCTCTTCTGGTGAAAGAGGCTCAGATACTTTAACACTGTTTAGTGGCTCTGACTTCAGATTTGGTGCAGCTGCCATGTTAACACTGAAAAACAGCGCATCCAAAAAAACGCGTAATTCTAATCTGACTGTTCTCATTAAAGTCGCCCAGCCACCAATCGGATACGAATCTGATCTAGGACCACATATTAAAAGCAGCTCAGGACAGATGAAATAATCAGCTCGGTGTCACGTTAAGGCAAAAAATCAGTTTTGTGCCACTTAAGCCTGGAAATGTGAACGTCTAACTGAACAAATGCTAACAACGAAGCGAAAACTAAGCTGGCAAGTACAATCGCACCGTCAAACTACCTCATCAGTCTTTTTATCCTTCCGTCAGGAAGCAAAATGGATCATTGCAGCCTCCAAAGACTCTACACATCCTAGAGTGGTGTGAAATTTGAATGTTTTTAAATTGATGTAGTACGTAAACAATGTTAATGTTCTGAAATATTCCGTTTACTCTTCAGTCTTTAAAGGCAGAGTAACAAAAACATAATTCCATTAAAGACGAAGAGAGTATTGTGTAGAAATGAATTACAAGATGTAATAATTAAACTTATATAAATACATAGAATATAAGTAAAACTGTGGAATGCGTCACCTAAATCAGTGGGAATGTCCTGTGGTGAGTCTCGTTCACAGTGTTTTTGCCGGTGTTGGTGCAGGTCCTCTGGAGAAAGGGCAGGTGCGGAACGAGGCACTGCGAGAGCTGCGAGTGGAGCTCAGTAAGAAGCACAGCGCCGGAGAGCTGGACGGATTCGCCCTCTACCTGTACGGCAAACCACAGTAACACACAAGCTTTGCTCTGCTCTTCTCTGCCTGCACTCAAAAATCATCCTGTGGTCTCTCGCTCTGCCCTCCAGGTACGGCGTGGTGCTGCGGAAACTGGACCTCCTGAAAGAGGCGGTGGACATCTTCGTCGCTGCGACCCACGCTCTTCCTCTGCACTGGGGCGCCTGGCTGGAGCTCTGCAACCTCATCACCAACATCGAAATGGTACAAATTCACCCTCCCTACTGCTCACCACCGCTCAGATTAAACCATCAGAGGGTATTTTTACTGTTTTGCCATGTCGGACACTGTAGCTTAATCGTACTGAGAATAATTGTTGAGTTAAATAGAAATTCACATTTCTTTTGACTTTATTTAGTGATAATAAGTTACACACCTGACATCACAAACACAAGCCCTGAAAACAAAACACAGCGCTGTGTATTGTATAAATAAGACAATGCAGCCAAAAATGACGCAGCCTGGTGTAACGGATATGACAGGGATGTACCTGAGATTTTAAAATCATCAGGGAAGTTGATCAGTTTTGATGATAATTTTAAATGCTACAAATGGCAATTAAAAAAGGCCATAAAACAAAACATACCTGTTTAGAACGTTATACACATTATACACTGTTTTTCCATGTTGGAAGCTGTAGCTTAATTAAACTGAGAAAAAATATTAAATAGGGGCTCACATTTCTAGTGATTAAAAGTGAACTTACACACCTAAAATCACAGACACGAGCCAAAACATCAGAAACAGCTGTATATTGTATAAATAAGACTTTAGACTTTGTTGAATGAAAGAATGCAGACTGGCGTAACAGATATGACAGTGATGTAATGTAGTCTACTGACTTACATCTATCATTATTAGCCCAATTAACCAACATGTCGCTGCTGTTGGAAGAAAATCTCACATCTCCATTTTTGTCATTTTTTAGTTTTTGACATAATTTGAAAATGCCTGTTGTTCTTTACATTGTGTGTAAATTTCATGATGAATGGACCAAAAGAAACGGCCCAAAATTATTTGGAAAAAAGTCTGGTTCCATTGACTTACATTAAAAGTAAAGTAGGTTTTTTCCTTCTCCTGTAAAGTTACCATTTTGGAGATATGAGGTTTTTCTTCTGACAGTGATGACATATTGTGGAAACTGTCAGCACTCATTAAACACTGCGTACATGTTTCATTACAGAGGGAACAGAATGAAGCTTGTTTAATTCAGTGCAGTAAAAACAAGAATAAAAATCATTGTGGTTGTAAGTTTTATTATTATATATATTAATATATATTTATTATTATTTTTATTTTTATTGTAACATTGTTATGTGTGGCACTACCGGATCTATTTTGTCTGTTCCAACTGAAAAACTGAATATTTTGATGCATATCATGTATCGTAAAAATGTCTTGAAATATCGTGATGTAATGTTTTGCCATGTCGTTCACCCCTACAGTAAACTACATTTAGGATGGATTAACCTCTGCTGGGTCCCAATTAATCTGCTACTGGTTCAGATTAAATGGAGTTGAGAGTTAGTCAGCTATGCAGGGCTGCTGGAACAGGTTGCGCCCGCATGAGAACAATTAAAAAATTATCATCACGTTGAATGAAAAACTGCCAATTAAAATATGAGCAGTTCATCAAAAATTAAATCAACGGTTTAAGGGAAAACATCGGTCAAACACTTATATATTTGTTGGTTTTAGTGAATTATAATGATAAAACACTGTTGCAGTGTTCATACAGTCAATGTCAGCATTCTTGTGGATTTTTACCCAATTATCTTCCCAATTTAGTCGTCTCCAGTTCCACCCGCTAGTTAGGACTCCCCCAATCACACAACACTACGAGCGCTAGGAGGGTGAAGGCTAACACAGGCTTCCTCCGAGACCTGTGAAGCCACCGCTTCTTTTCGAGCTGCCGCTCACGCAACGTCACTGGACAGCCGAACGCGCTCGGAGGAAAGCGCCAACCGCCAGATCTGTTACGTCAGCATCGCGCTGAGTGATGGGGGGAGAAGGAGGGGCCATCCTACCCACCCAGAGAGAGCGAGGCCAATTGTGCTCTCTTGGACTCCCGGCTACGGACGGCTGTAGCATCACCAGGGATCGAACTCGCGATCTCCTGATGACCGGGAGCGTTCTTACTTTGAGTGTAAATATGGGCTTTAGCAAGTTGTAAAAGATGTTTGTTTTGTTTACCTCCAATTGTTTACAGACTCCGTTTGGATTTTATTTTCATTTTCGTTTTGCACTGATACTGTGAACGGCTGCACCTGTATTTACTCATTTATCTGTTTCTGTGTATTTCTGTAGGTCAGCCCATGTTGATCAAATACCTTCTTAACACTAAAGCTGGCTGTAGTTCCAAAAAGGCCGTAAATCTCTGAGGGCTGAGGGACGGTTCAGTGGTCAGTTAGACCACAGTTAGAGCCTGCGTGACCAGCACTACGTTTAGCTCCTCTGTACATAATCACGACACCCATAAGTAGCTGCATTAGAGGGGGAATTGTGCAAAACGTGAGAGGACAATGCAGAAACGGGCAGAGCTATTGAAAGTGTTCTTGACTGTACAGTTTGTGCTGCGAGTGGTGTTTGAGAAACAGGCAGAAATTTTACAATTAGCAGCGCAAAGACGTTACTGAGACTCCTGAAACAACAGCAGCAGAAACAGTGGCTAGATGGAGATACATACAACGGCGTTTTATGGCCACTGTTAATAAAAATACTAGACTACGAGAAAAAGTAATAATATTTGAAGGATAAAGTGGGCTAACTGTAGGGGGGCTAACTGTAGGGAGGCTAACTGTAGGGGGCTGCCATAACGTGTTGGGGTCTCGGTTGCTGTACTGTAGGGGGGCTGCCATAACGCGTTGGGGTCTCGGTTGCTGTACTGTAGGGGGGCTGCCATAACGCGTTGGGGTCTCGGTTGCTGTACTGGCGCCGGAGCTCCACTCACTCCTGTCTCTCTGTGGATCATGTTGATCATCATTCTCACTGTCTGTGAAACTTCATGCCCTCTTTGAATGGGGGGAGATGGAGCCCCGATAGCCGTGTAGACGACCCTGCCTGAGGTTCTCCTTCAACAACACAGACAGACAGTTTCCTCCGAGTCCGTCTGGCTCTTTATTCTAGATAAACACAGTTTCCTGCTCAGCCGTTTCAGCCGGTTCTTATACTAATAACAGGCTGGTGCTGATGTGCAGGAGAGACAGGGAGACTGAGTGTTTCTTTATGGGTGAATCGATATGAAAGTAGAACTCCACCAACTCACCGCCCCTCAATTAACACCAGGAGGTGCTGCCTTCACTTCGCAAAGCCTTTGGCCACTTTCCTGGTATTAATGCCACTTTAATGTCGAAATTCTACGACATTTTTCTCAAAATATTACAACTTTTTTCTCGAAGTCTACTATTTTTATTTTTATTAACAGTGGCCCTAAAATGCCGTCGAGCCTCAAACATGAGCTGGAAGAATATTTACCCACAGAATAACACTGTTAGTGGGCGGGGCTGTGTGCATGATTAACCACAGCCTTATGAAACTGAAAGTTGGTTTGAGCATGTTTTGCGCTGCACCTGCACTCATTCTTTAGTTCGTTTGTATCTTTCGTGCTGCTGAGTCAGTTGTTTCTTCTCCGTTCCGTAGCTGAAGTCTCTGTCTCTGCCCGACTGCTGGGTGAGGGACTTTTTCATGGCGCACATGTACACCGAGCTGCAGATGATCAAAGAGGCGCTGCAGAAGTACCAGAGCCTGATGGACGCTGGATTCGCCAAGAGCACCTACATCATCTCCCAGATCGCCGTGGCGTATCACAATATTAGAGGTGTGTCTGATAATCTGCATTATATAAACACATTTACAGTGCAGTGCAGACGTCTTAGGCACCTCAGCAAACTGTTTAAAACTGTCTGGGAAATAGAAAAACACCATGTAACATTAGAATGATTACAAACTTGGACACAGTAAAAAGAAACACTGCTTTCCTGTTTTCAGAAAAGTAGTTGATGTCTTGAGAGCCAGTTAGAAGAACGCAGGTTTGGGTCCAGAGACTGCACTACAGAAACATCCTAACTCTGAAATCTGATCTGTTTGGTCTCCATGACGACTTCAGTACAGACTGAATTTCGGACAGTATCTATTCCAGAATAACAGTTCCTAACTTCATAATCTCATCATGAACTCCAGATAAGAAAACAGCATCACACAAACATCCTAACTAGACTGAACCTCCTAAATCCTGTCCTAACTTTAGGATGAACCCCAACAGGGTCCTCACTTCTGTTTAAGGTCCGTTTCTCTGGTTTTTAGGCAGCTGAGTCAGCAGCATAGTTCACTACCAGCATAATGAGCTCCATTTATTCCTACTGTAAAACGCTGCTTTCACTGTGAGATGATTTTCTTTTCTAACTCTGCGTTTTAAAGATCTCAGACGCTGCAGACTCGATCTCCACCGCCCCTCTGATCACCTTCGTGTGTTAATGTTGATGATGAAATATTACAGTGATGGTGGTGAATAATGAGGAGGCGGAGCTGAACGTGTGTCTGTTTATTAGGAGGAGTAACGTTAGCGCGCTCGGCTAAAGCGTTTGGGAAATGGAGACTGAAACTGGGGAGCGGCGACGCTCTGATGAACAGCAGGGGGCGCTCTCACAGTATTCACAACCTACAGTTTATCACATTTTAGTTCAGTTTGACCTTTTTTACATCAGTAACAGCAGCTTAACTCACATTTTAACATTGTGTGTGTATGGTTGGTTGCTAGGAAATAGACATGACAGCTGATTATCGACTTCTATCGAGTAGGTTTAGATTTCCTAACTGGAGATTAGATGCTGTTAGATAAGATTGCTAAATTAATGAAACCAGTGTTTCTGTAATATGAATTTGTGACAAATCTTATCTTGACCTGTCTGATACTTCAGACAACAAGAGAGGAAGTTTCTGTAATATGGCCTCTGACTCCTCCTCACCCAGGTTTGGATGATGACTACAGTTAATAGTGGAGAAGTTTGGAAATGGTTAATCAATCACATTAATTTACATAAAGTCACTACATGTATTAATGTTGTTAGTATTTATTCTAGTATTATAATAATCACTTATTGGCCTGATGAATATAATTCTCTCAGGTGTCTAAAATTTTTGCACAGTACTGTATTTTCAGTTCAGCATGAAATATCACAGCAAAGTTGATGTTTTTGCACCACAGACATCGACCAGGCCTTAGATCTGTTTAATGAACTTCGGGAGCAAGATCCGTTCCGGATTGAGAACATGGACACCTTCTCCAACCTTCTCTATGTCAGGGTGAGATCACTGATTATTCTGATTATTTGGTCTACAAAACATAAAATGCTGGTTTAAGAAGTGTTTTGTTTGAAACGCACCTGAATCTGACGAAACTGTGTCCAAAACTGACCCACACTGGCCCGTCGCCAACCACAGCTGAATAAAACCTGATACTTGGCACAGTTTAAAGACAGCGCAGTGACAATAATATCCCTCATTAGATAACGGATAAATAAACATCACAGAAAAGCCGCAGTTTAAGCTTCGCTTTAATGAATGTATTTGTTTTTTAGTTTGTGTAGCTCTGACTCTGACTCTGACTCTGACTCTGACTCTAACTCTCCATACTGTGCTTTTCTCTCTCTGAGCGGTAATGATGAGCAATTAATCTTCACCTGTTTAATCCTAAAACTTTAAACTAAAGCAGGAGGATTTACAGGGTAAAATCATTCAGAATTTTTATCGCTAGTAACTTATATAAATTATTAAATAATTAATTCAAATTTAAAATTTGACTGAAATGCCCTTCCCCAATAAGATCAAGATTATTCAGCCAAGCTGGTAAACAGCAGTGACATTTCTTAGATGACCTTTTTTAGATTTGAGGACCTGGCTGGTCATTTATTACTCACTCACACACTGGATTGTCGACCAGGGGGAGCTACACACTCTAATAACAACAGTGAAAACAGTGAAATGGCTGAGTCTACTGAGCTTGGTGGACATGAGAGAAGTGCATATTGTCTAGATCTTTTGAGGTGCTACATGCTGGTGTTTCACATCGGTAACACTGTGTCCTTATTTTTTCTTTCTTTCCTTTTTAGTATTTGAACTAGTGGCCCTATTGGGAATATAAATGCCAGTAGCTAAAAGTGCTTTACACTAAATTTAATTTGTTAATTACCTAAATTTTATTTCACTTTTTCAGAGCATGAAGCCAGAGCTCAGCTATTTGGCCCATAACCTGGTGGAGATTGATAAGTACCGAGTGGAGACGTGCTGTGTTATTGGTGAGTACCTGAGGCCACTGCACACAGTCCTAGTGATGCAACTGGGTTTATATTTAAAAAACAAACTTCACTACATACTTGAAGCTGGTCACAGAGAATAAACAACACAGTGATGTAGGCTTGTGCCGTTATCAGCATCCTCTTATTCAGGTTACTGAGAAATAATCACAGTAAACGGTTAAACCGGGGCTTTTTTGTGGGATGGGCGGCGCTTTAACATTTACTTTTCATATTTATTTTTAATAAGATGACACTGGCACAAACGCAGTGATTGAATATGAGTTTAAACTCAGTCTTGAAGAAATAAAAGATTATAGTAGCAGAGTTCAGTAAAAGTATTGTCATAATGTATTTTGATATTTAATTTGAGTAGATCTCCAGTAAGCAGGTTGGGCACTGCTGGATTGGAGATTTACTGTCTTCTAAACCGCCTGCATTTCTCTCCTACCTGTATTAACGTATAGGTAATTACTACAGTCTGCGCTCCCAGCATGAGAAGGCAGCGCTGTATTTCCAGAGAGCTCTGAAGCTGAACCCACGCTGTCTGGGGGCCTGGACTCTCATGGGGCACGAGTACATGGAGATGAAGAACACGTCAGCAGCCATCCAGGCCTACAGGTCAGCCTCAGTAACGTTACTGAAAACACTGTAAAGATTGCTATGGATATACACTGTATACAAAAGTATGTGGACACCTGACCATCACACCTGCATGAGCTTGTTGGATGTCCCATTCCAAATCCATGGGTATTAATATGGAGTTGCCCCCTTTTGCTGGTGTAACAGCCTGAGAAGCTTTCTACAAGATTTTGGAATGAGTCTGTGAGAATCTGTGTCCATTCAGTCTAAAGAGCATTTGTGAGGTCAGACTCTAATGTTGGACGAGAGGATCTGGATCACAGTCTCCGTTCCAGTAACTTACTGACTTGCAGTGAAACCTCGTAGTCCATCCAGCATCTGTCAGTATTAATACGAGGCTAAACTGGCTTTTTATTCAAATTTTCTGTTCCACCTTAAATATTACAGGTGTTGTAAAGAGCAGAATGAACTAGCAGCACCATTTAAGGTGGGGTGGAAAATGTGAATAAGAGGCTCGCAAATAAAAATCTGTGTAGGAAATGAAATCTGTGTGGCGCCAGAGTGTCACAGCTGCATCATTTAAGGTGGAACGGAAAGTTCAGATAAGAAGCTGTATATGAACAGAAGTGTTTGAAGGCTCTGTTTGTGTTTTTGGTCTAAAATAAAATGCTGGAACTCATGTTTTCTCTGCGAGGGTGAAAGAGTTTGGAGTGAGTGCTCAGTGCTGTATGTTTACATGTTCTCTTTTTCATCTTTAAAATCAGACATGCTATTGAAGTGAATAAAAGGGACTATCGGGCCTGGTACGGACTTGGACAGACGTACGAGATCCTCAAGATGCCTTTTTATTCGCTTTACTACTACAGAAAAGCCCACCAGCTCAGGTGTGTGTGTGTTTATCAGCCTTTCAGCTCATGTTTATGTTGGGGGTGTGACAATATTGAAAATATTGACAATATTAAAAAATTAAAAATTTGATTCGATGTGATGTGGGGTGTCTCGACATGATATATTCAGTAGAGGAAAAAAAAACATCTTGTGCCTTGTGTTCATATGTTGATATGTTAATGTTTATACATTGTGTTTATATGACGTTTATAGGTTAATGTTAACACACTTGCTGTTGGAATGTAAAAAACATTCTGGAAGTTAATGTAAAAAGACTCTGGACTGTTTCTGTAGATCTTTTAAGGTAAACGTTGCTAAAATTTCAAATCAGATTAAGTGATCCTTATTAGTCCCACAATGGGGAAATTTCACCTCTGCATTTAACCCATCTATGCAGCGAAACACCACATACACACTAGTGAAGACACACACTAGGGGGCAGTGAGCACACTTGCCCGGAGCTGTGGGCAGCCCTATCCACAGCGCCCGGGGAGCAATTGGGGGTTAGGTGTCTCGTTCAAAGGCTCTTCAGTCATGTACTGTCGGCTCAGGGGTTCGAACCTAACCTCCAGCCCACGAGTGCCCCATTCAGAGTCACACACAGGGTACAAATTTGGTACAAATTAAAATCGTTGTAGGTGTGTCTGTTCGTGACTCTGTGTATGTGTGTGTGTGTGTGTGTGTGTGACTGTGTGTGTGTGTGTGGGTGTGTGACTGTGTGGGTGTGGGTGTGTGACTGTGTGTGTGTGTGGGTGTGTGACTGTGTGTGTGTGTGTGCGTGTGTGTGTGTGTGTGTGTGTGTGTGTGACTGTGTGTGTGTGGGTGTGTGACTGTGTGTGTGTGTGTGGGTGTGTGTGTGTGTGTGTGTGTGTGGGTGTGACTGTGTGTGTGTGTGTGTGTGTGTGGGTGTGTGTGTGTGTGTGTGACTGTGTGTGTGGGTGTGACTGTGTGTGTGTGTGTGGGTGTGTGTGTGTTTAGCCTGATGTGTGTGTTTTTCTCCTCTGCAGGCCGAACGACTCTCGCATGCTCGTGGCTCTCGGCGAGTGCTATGAAAAACTGTCTCAGCAAGTTGAAGCGAAAAAGGTTAGTAGTGGTGCAGGATTGTGTGTGTTTGTGTGTGTGTTTGTGTGTGTGTGTGTGTGTTTGTGTGTGTGTGTGTGTGTGTGTGTGTGTGTGTGTTGGGGGGGTTATGCCCATTGAGGGGGGCTGTTTCTGATAATTCTCTCCTATTGTCAGTGTTACTGGAGAGCGTACTCTGTGGGAGACGTGGAGAGGATGGCTCTACTCAAACTGGCGAAGTAAGAAAACACGTTCTAGTTATGTAACATTTTAAAGGTCCATCACAGGAAACTGATTCTCCTTGTTTTTAATTTGAGTTTAGTTATTTTTAAACACAGTAATGTACCATTAATTTCTACTTCATACACGGAAACTAAGCTGCCAAAATGCCCTGTGTTGAATTCCTCAAGGTTGTGATGTTTAGCCCCGCCCATTCAGAATAATGATAATAAATAAAATCACACAGATGTTCTGAGTAAATTCCTCCTTCAGTTCTTGCTGACCTGGCAGAGTAACAGCTCTTCATCAATGATCTGTTCACTGTTTATTGTGTTCAGACTTCACGAGCAGTTAAACGAATCAGACGACGCGGCTCAGTGTTACATCATCTACATCCAGGACATCTTCTCCTGTGGGGTAAGCTGACCCAGGTTTATGGAGTCTGAGAGATTTCAGATCCTCTTTCGCACAGAAATGACAGTCAGTAAACAGCACACTCGCCAGGTTTATATCTATGGCCACAAAAACGGAAACGACTGACCAGTCTATTCAATGTTTTTATTGAAAATTATCATGTCTTTTTATTGGCCAAATGTTCTTCGTCTGAAGTGAGTGCACAAACGTTTTCTGCGAAATTTGACTGTTTTATTTGAAAAGGTAAAATAAGCATAAAAATACACGGATGGAAACTAAACCAGTCTGTCTGACAGCTTTGATCTCACCAAAAAGAAACAGCACCATCTTGTGGATTAAGACAGAAATGCATTTTGGTAATCTGAGTAACTAAACTTGGATTAATTACAGTCTGAGTATCTAAACCTGGATTAAACACAGTCTGAGTAACTAAACTTGGATTAATTACAGTCTGGGTATCTAAACCTGAAGCTAAAGTCTGAAGGTCAGTCTAAGTTGAAGCTGCTTCGTTAGACAGACTCCAGATCAGCTGATTGTTGTTAAACTGCAGGCAAAAACAAACCACACACACACACACACACACACACACACTTCTTCTAAGCCGCTTGTCTTTCTGGGTCGCGGGGGGAGCAGCATATTGTAGAGCCTATTAGGTAGAGCCTGTACTGACTGTGCACTGATACTGTTTTAAAGTCCAGAATTTCGTGATGTTACACTGCAGTCATTTTTTCCTCTCACTGCTAGAAACCGTACCGCATGTTGGTGGATGTGCTGTTGCTGCTCAGAGTAAAATTTTCAGACTTGCTCTTTTTTCTGTAGAAATATTTTGGTCAGTAGTCTGTAAGGCGGGACTCGCACTGACGCACAGAACAAAGAACTGAAACTAGTGTCAGATGTGTTTGTGTTCTCTCTCTCAGGAGCAGCTGGAACACGCCGAGGTGAGCACCGCTCTGCGCTATCTGGGTCAGTACTACTTCAAGAACAAACTGTACGACGAGGCGTCTCTCTGCGCTCAGCGCTGCTGTGACTACAACGATGTGAGTTTGAACAGCATCATCACAGAGACTTTAATGATGGAACAGATAATGCGGTTAGTGTAGCTTATAGGCTTGTGCATTCTGGGTAATTTTGATATTCAAGGATCCATAAGAGTTCATGAACAGACTTTTGAATGTCATGACCGCACTTTTTATCTAGATCAGGAGTCGCAACCCAAATGTTAAGTAGAGCTATTTTGTCCTTTCAACAAAATTCTAACCACCTTGAGAGCCACAACATTTTTATCATCTTGGCTGTAAATGTGTCTCAGTATGTGCTGATGTGCTAAAACGCAGACTTGCTCTGCTCTGCTTTAAGCTTTAGCTCAGCTGTAGCTGCTTCTCTCACATCATCATCAGGAAACTTTTCCTCAAAAGTAGAATAATTTCTTGTAAAATGTCTCAACATTCGATTTTTTACGAGGCTGAAGTCGCTTCTCATTCGCCAGCTTATAGTTTGACGTTTTCTGTTCCACCTTAAATCGTGCCTGAGGTGCCAGAATGTAACTGCTGCACCATTTAAGGTGGAACGGGAGAATTCAAACCAGAAGCTGGCAAATGAGAAACGGACTTCATGCTAATGACTTCTTAGTGTTTGACAGTTTCTCGTTGCAAACATTAAACATAACAGGAAATCAGCTGGAGTGATTATAAACACAAATAAGTCCATTCATCTCCAAATTATCAATGTTCATCTTAAATCTCTCTCTTTGTTGTTTCGTTAGCTACTAGCTAGGTGAGATTGTTGTCTGTGTTGCCATGTGACCAGCAGTCTGCGCTGATCTTCAGGGTCAAAAGTTGGTGAATTAGTAGTTATAAGCTACATTAACATTAAAAGAAAGGAAAGAGGGGTGAGGAACAGATACACTTTTAGAGCTTTTAAAGTTATTTTATTATAACCAGCCACCAAACTCCATTAAATAACCACATTTTTGTGCCCTGGAACATAATTTGGGTCTGAAAGGGTTAAATGTTTGACTGCTTTGAGACATTATTTGCAAATCACTGAATACACAAGTACTACCTTATTCAAAAAGTCTGCAGAGAGACTGTAAAACTCCAATAAAGACATTTTTTCAGTAAGAAAATGTCTAATTATCCGTGTTGAAGGTTCATGCTAAAAAACATGAACAGACATACAGGGACGCGGGAGGGTGGAGACATTTTAAGCAGCATATTTGTAACGTGGACAGTGACGTCAAGCAAAATGATGCCTTTTTTTATTTGAATTTTTTTTTAAAATCATACATCATACAGAGCGTGGCGTGACCTGACGTGCCATAACGTGGCGAGAGACAAAAATATACCAACATCAAAACCACTGATTTCCGCTCGCTCTCCTTCTGGACTGACTTTATGCAAATGAGTGGAACTACACCCAATCAGACTGTTGATGTGTTGCCACTCTCACAGTCACACTCTCAAACGAGCCCAGAGTAGGAGCAGTTGATTTAGAATGTATTCAAATGTGGAACATCAACATGGTTCCTTTAAGTTTAAACACTGTATTATTAATAATTTTTAGCTGTTGAAGTTAACCCTCAAACCTCAGCCTCACTTCCATCTTGTACAGAGTGGTTAAGATGTTATTGAGCAGAGCGATGTTTCAGAATGGATTGTTTAATTAATGGTCAGCACGTTCTTCCGTGTGTTTGGTAGCTGACTGTGGACAATATTGAATGTCAAATGCTGATATTGAGTATCAGCCGAGACTGAACTGACATTCTTTTTAAGACGGGAGGTTTAATCTGAGCTGTTTTTACTACTTTTATTTACTTAAGACACACCTTCACTTAAGATGAGCTTCTAAAAGTAGGCCATCATGTTAGCCAGTGCCGTTTCAGGTTTGATCACATCACTCAGGTTTTGATCCCCTTCAGTCCCCAAATCCAGTGTCTTCTGCTGTTATTGGCCTGATAATGGTGCCGCCTCCAAACTGTCCATCTGCTAAATCTGATAGTTCAGTTGCGGTTGTGTAGAAATCTCTCGCTCAGGTAATAAAGAACCCCTGCTTCCTTTCCCCAGGCGCGTGAGGAGGGGAAGGCCTTGTTGAGGCAGATCTCAGCCGTACGGGAGCAAGGAGAGCCGTCCTCCACTGATCTGTCCTTACCTAGCGTCTTCAATCCTCTGTCCAGCAACACCACACCAGTCAGAAGAGTGTCCCCACTGGACCTGTCCTCTGTTACGCCATGACATTCGTCATAGGAGTGGTCATTTCTGGTTCAATGGTTTGGGAAAGCTCTCTCAAGCGAGGGGTCATCATTTCTTTCTTGGAGAGTCCAGCACAGTCTGCTGATTTTCCTGCTCAGGCACATCTACTAAACCCAGTGACAAACTGCAGAGCTGAATGAGCTAACTGGACCTCCAGGACCAGAGCTGGACACTCCTGTCTTATTTGTGTATCTTGCTTTAGGTGATTTGGTAATTTGAATGTTAAAGTAATTCTTTTCTTCAGCCCAACCTCTGTCTGCCACATCTGTATCACACTTTGGATTAAAACATAAAAATTTGTTTTCCTGAACTGGAAGAACAGATTTTTGACTCCTTTACAACAGAAACCTGTGGGCTTCTGTTACGTCAGCAAGTTTAATGAATGAACGTTTGCAATGCATGACGATATGAGGCAAATTTGAAACCCCAGCTGTGAATTTATAAAAATACAACAATGGCTATCCATGGCGATCTGGAGGCGGAGCCGGTGAAAACTCCACCCACACCACTATTCTGGGGACAAACTATCACTCGTTCCCTCTAGAAAACTTGTTCCATCTCCGCAAGAACCATTTATACAGATATAAAGTTTATGTTTATTAGTTTGTGTAAATAGATGAAAGTAGATTAGTACTTACAAAGGAAGCCATCGATACCAATGAGGCAGATTTGGCTGGAACTTTTTTTTTTGTGCAAATTCCTCTGAGAGTCTCAATAAAAAGTCTTGTTGTGTAAGAAAGGCTGACTGTATTCCCTCAGTGCAGCAGCAGCGAACTCCCATGATGTGAATCAGCGGTCATCTTCATAAACACTGTGTCCACTCTATTACACTCCTACTTTGTCGGTCCACCTTGTAGATGTAAAGTCAGAGATGATAGCTCATCTGCTGCTGTGCCGTTTGTGCTGTCAGCTGGATGTTTCTGATTCTCAGTCCAGCAGCGACACTGAGGTGTTTAAAAACTCCAGCAGCACTGCTGTGTCTGATCCACTCAGACCAGCGCAACACACACTAACACACCACCACCACGTCAGTGTTACTGCAGTGCTAATAGCACCCCCTTGTGAAGAATCTTCAGCCTGCTAAATATTTCACAAGGCCGTTTTTGTTCAATGTCCAGTCTACATCAAAGATTTAGTCAAACGTAATACATGTTTATGTGAGAAGAATCTGGATTTATTTTCAGACATTCGTTCCTTCAACAGTATCGCGTCTCTAACAGTGTCAGCACTGCCCACTCAGCCGTGTAGAAAACCTGATAGAAAATTACAAAACAAACACTGACCAAGTTAAACACAGACTTGTGGACTGCATTATTACTGTTACTGTCACCATGACGAGTCAGGGTTGTGGGTAATGTAGTCTGAGCTGTGACTGTGCACCACTTACACGTTCATAACACCACAGCAGTGTGAACATCATTAACACCAACAAAGGGCTGTGTGAAAATGCTGTATTTGTACATGAATGAATTTTTTCCAAACACCAGTAACACAATATAAGAAAAAAATCAACTCAACAAGCAAAGATAAAGCATTGGTGCATAAAGAAGTCTAATTTAAACTATTTTTGCTCTCCCACAGCAGGCATTTGTGCAAAAATGAAATCTTTTTGCTTTTTACAAAAAGAAACCGAAAGAGGTGCTTAAAGGGGAATCACACCATTTTTCTTAATTCCTGCATAATTAAGTAGTTAAGCTCTAAGAGTCGTTCAGAGTGTTTGGTGTGAAACGCTCCATTCTAGAGAAACTTACCGAGTCAGAACTGTTCAGTGATAGGAACCAGACGTCCACCTCTAAAAGCTCCCTCACAGAAAGTTCCTACATGAAATGGTTATGAATTCACTGCCTGATGACTGAGACACTGTTTTATGGTAGTTTAGAGAACTTAAACTCCATTCATGGTGGAGGGATACATGCAGGGCGCTGTGAGGCAAAATAGTCCCCAAAGAAAACTTATTATTTCAGATTTTCCACTATTTTCATCATCAACATTCCATATAAACTCAGAAGACTCGTGTAGGTTCACTGGTGGTTCTGGATAGTAAATAAAATGTCTATATTTGTGTTGTAGTCATGGCGACCCCTGGTTCCCATCACCACCACTGTAAAGAAATCTGTTAAGTTTCTCTGCAATGAATTGTTTCACCGTTCTCAAAGACTCTCTTTGGATCTTAACTATTTAATTAAGTTTTGAAAAAAAAAAATTTTAGTTCCTCTTTAAAACCTTAGAAGGTTTTAGTAAATGTTAGCAAAGAGTTTAACAATGGAAATGCATAATATTGGTTTTTGGTATTTAGTGTACATAAAAATGCCGGCTTTCCTCCGCATTGCAAACCAGACCACCTCAGCCGACTCTAGCTTTTATCCACCGTTAGCCACCTTAATGTTCGTTTGGTCAGATTACCCCTTTAATACTTGACCCTGCGTGTTAGGGCGGGGCTGGGGGGAGGTGAGGGTTGGCGTGAGCGCAGCACGCTGGAGTAGGGTGTGGTAAAGCCGCCCCACCGCGGGGTTTTGGATGGGGTGCGTGAGGAGGTGAAGAGTGAGCGCAGCAGCTGCCGTTTCTCAGGCGGTTCGTTCTCTCCGCAGCCTCGCCGCTTACAGGAGCTCGGGGTGGTGGCCACAGGGGGGCGCTGCAGCTGCGCCAGGCTCTCGTCTTTGTGCCGCAGTTCAGCTTTGACCAGCTGCAGGCTGGTTTGCAGCTCCACCAGCATTTGGCCCTGAAGAGAAAGAAAGAGAGAGATAGATAGATAGATAGATAGATAGAGAGAGAGAGAGAGAGAGAGAGAGAGAGAGAGAGAGAGAGAGATAGAGAGAGAGAGAGATCAGATGAGAGGCAGCTCAAGTCAGTGAGCAGGCTAAGAGATACCGGCCCGATCAGCACCGCTCAGCCACAGATACTGGAGGCTCAATTCTGTGGACTCTAATTGTCTACAGGAGCTTTAAAAGATGTGCCGTGTTTCACAGGGCCAGACATGAGAGGACACATCTGAGGAAAACCTGTTAAACTTTTGATGCTGGATTACGGTTAATTAAGTCCAGCACTAACAAGAGCGCCCACTCTAACACCCACCCCAAATTCCTCCAGTCAGGGCTCCATTATCTACTATATGTTCCCACCCACATTTAGGCTAAGATTTCTCACAGTTCTTGTTAAAAGATCATGTCTGACCCCACAAGATGACTTAAGATCAGTCAGTCAGTCATCCTTTATTTAAACTGAGTACACTGAGGGAGACCCTTATTTAAACTGTAGCTGAGCCAATACAGACATCAGGGACTGAAAAAATTGGATAGTAAAAACATATCAAACGCTCAGAAAAATAATAGTAATTAAAATAGTTCATTTAAAAGTATTAAAAAAAAAATCAAACAACCATTAAAATTGCAACTATAGTAACTTAAAACAACAGATCAAACAGAATAGAATAAAACATTACTTAGCATGTTTAGCAAAAGACGGGCAGTGCTTAAAACCTTTAAACAAGAAAAGTGTTTGATTTCTTCTCTTTATGCATCCTGATGTATGAGAAAAGTATTCTGATTGGTCAGTCCGCTAACCATATGCTTGGTGGAATCACTGATTTAAGGCCAATGAAAATGAGCGCTAAATGATGAGCACACTCACAGTTACTCTTCAAGATGGTTACATTTGCTGGGTTCCAATATTCAAAGAAATCTAGCATTTAGCATATTCATCCCTCTTTAACTGACCTCTGCTGAACTCCTGCAGTAAAAGGGTCAGCTTTTGTCTAAAAGTGTAGTTAGATAAACAATCTAAGACACATTTTATTTACTATCCAGAACCACCAGTGAACCTACATGAGTCTTCTGAGTTTATATGGAATGTTGATGATGGAAAATAGTGGAAAATCTGAAATAATAAGTTTTCTTTGGGGACTATTTTGCCTCACAGCGCCCTGCATGTATCCCTCCACCATGAATGGAGTTTAAGTTCTCTAAACTATCATAAAACAGTGTCTCAGTCATCAGGCAGTGAATTCATAACCATTTCATGTAGGAACTTTCTGTGAGGGAGCTTTTAGAGGTGGACGTCTGGTTCCTATCACCACCACTGTGAACAATTCTGACTCGGTAAGTTTATCTAGAACAGAGCGTTTCACACCAAACCACTCTGAACCGCTCTGAACCTCTCTGTTTACATTTGATATAATTATGCAGAACTTTTGAAACTTTTTGTAATCCGTAACAGCTGCTGTATGTCGTACAGTCTTGAAGTAGACCTCATAAACTGTGCAGCTTTAGGCTGAACTGTAAGTTTGGCCTTAACTCTGTGTGCTGTACCTGCTTAGCGAGCGTGGCGTCGGCTGAGCTGAGCGCCATGCGCAGTTTCTCTCCGTCAGTGTTACGGCAACAGGCTCGCTCGCCCGACTGCAGCTTCAGCCCCAACAACTGCAGGTCGGCCCTCAGCTGCCTCAGGTTCTACACACACACACACACACACACACACACACACACACACACACACACACACACGCATATATATTAAATTACACAAACTTACTGATTTAGTTAGAAGGTCCATATTATGGAAAAGAGTCTGACGTTTAGAAGTAAACACTGCTGAAGTGTCGACACACCTTAGTCAATATATAGAAACTCAGCTGCAAAAACAGCCTGTTTTGAATTTGTTTCTGTGATGTCACAAAACCTCAAAGCCACATTTACACATACCTTCCTATAAAGCCTACAGCAGTTTAGCTCTGCCTATTAACGCTATATAACTCAGTTGTAAAGCCAACAAGCCAGTCTGCTTCATTCTGAGGGCTAAAGAGATGTTGGTAAACTGTCGTGAAAAAATGACTTCAGACACGTTTGTGGTACAAAAACGTGAACGTCTAAAGCGGGCCTTATGGAAAAAGGAAGAAAAATGTAGGCAAACGCTCCACTTGAAAATGGGAGTTGGAAAATGGGAAATACCAACTAAGCCAGCTGTAAACTCAGGATTATAGATGATCAACGTTTACAAGATGTGATGTATAATGTGACATTTCACCTTTTACACGAGTGCAAAATGCTAAACTTGCAGAGAATGTGAAATAAATATACACTTGCCCACCTCAGTAAATCATTGTTTAAGTAAAGCTTTTGCTTTTGGAGTATAAAATCAATATATAAAATAACACAAAGTTATATTGGCTGATATTGGTTATCAGAACCTTAAAGTCCTTAAAATCAGCAGCTGCCACGAAATTTCTGCATTGGTCGAGCCGACTGTAACCCAAGTGAAAGAACAGCCATGATAAGATAAACTACTTTGTGTTTCTGTAGTGTGAATGCACAATTAGTTACATTTTCCAACTAATTCTTATATATTGATCACCAATGAAAGTAATTACATATTTCTGCCAGAGGACCCATGAAGAGTAATTGTGAGGAACCAACCAGTTCCATGATTTTCACACCTATTTATACTATTTGAGAAAATAAACATCCTCACACAAACCACTGACCTTCTGTCCCTCTACCAGTTTGCGGTCCGCTGTGCTGGTCAGGCTGCTGCTGCCGACGGTAACTGGGAGCTGCTCCTGGAAACGTTTTAGCTCTGAGGAGAGACGGGACCAGTCAGAGTCAGTCCACCTTAATTACTACATTTTCATCTTACCGCACAGCCAAGAACGATTTCAAACTACATAAAGCAGATGAAGATGTCTTTCCACACAAGTAATACGGTTTCTTATGTGCAGTTTAGAAAAACTCGATCTGGCCAATCTGGCTGATCTGGCCTAAACAGCAGGCTTTAAATACTTGTTGGTAATTCCAAAGGAGTATCTGAACACTAGTTCTCAAAATGACCCTTAAACAATAATATCTACAATTAAAACTATAATAAAACAATTTTCAGTATGTTACTGCAGTGTAATCCTGTAGGCAGCAATGATGTATGATAATGCTAAAAGCCCAGCGGCTCACACGTCATATTTTGCTATAGAATCTGAGACCGAAGCAATCTCCTTCAAAAACGAGTTTAACAATTTAGAATTATCAATTTATTTATCACCATCACGGTTTAACTTCTAGTCTATTTTAGTTTGTCACTTTCATTTTATTTGGCTGGTGTACCATTTTTTAATAATATAACACAACAAAAACAGGTTTTGAGCTGCTCAAATTCAGTGTCACCTTTATTTTTCAATTATCATTTTTATTATTATTATTATTATTATTGTTATTATTAATTAAGTACAGCTATACTTTAGATATATATTAGAGATGCTTTATCAAATCAATGATATACCAGCCATCTACTGATTTTGCACTGATCATGCTTCCTAAAGTAATTTCAGACGTCTTTGCTCTTTTAGCTCCAGTGGCCACATGGAAAGCGCATATTCAGGATGTAAACTTATTATTAATATTTTCTATATATTAACAATAACTGTTCTATGTAAAGGTGTTTGTTGCTGAAATGTGTTGTAGTTTAGGCTATAATTTTTGTGGCTTAAAGAAAGACGAAGCTTCTGAACCCTAAACAGAGAATCAAACACCAATACTCCAGGATTCGAGTTACTCAGGCCATCCCTAAAATTATTATGTATCATTTGGACCTTTCTGGCCCTTTTATGAATCCTGTAAATCTTTACAATTTTAAAAAAGTATTCTAAAGATATTTTAAACTGGTTAAACCTTCTGGCGAACAGCTGACATTACCTCCATATCACCAAAGAATCAGTGGTGGGCAATAATAAATAATTGCCCCCCTCTTTGAAGGCATGTGATTCCCTAAATGTAACTAAAGCCCAGCAGTGAGGAGCTGAACTTTACCCTCCTCTGCTGTCACTGCAGACTGGCAGGGTCTCCTACAGAGCAGCGCTGGTAGCTGTTAATGAAGTGATGCTGTTTATTATTTTAGCGTTGTTCCATTTTGTAGGGGAAGCTACGCTAGAGATGCTCTGCTTTCCTGCTTTGCAGCCAGGTTATTCTCACAATCATGACAATTACATGAAAAAATAAAAATGACAAACTTAATGTTTTTTTTGGATATACAAACAATGATGTCCCATTAAATAAGTTAAAAATACACCTGAATGTTTTAATTAATTTTAAACTGATTTAAAGTTGCATTTTCCAATTTAAGTCTCCAAATCCTCTGTCTGTGATCTTACCAAGTGTTTTGAGCCTCAGCTCTGTCCGTCTGAGGTCCAGCTCAGTTTTACACTGGTCCAGTTCAGATTTACACTGCTCCAGCTCGGCCCTACACTGGTCCAGCTCGGCGCCGTCGTGCCCCGTGTTCCTCTTCAGAGCTGTTGAGGCCAGACGCTTGGATCTACGCAGCCCCTCGGAGTCCACAGGAGGGAACAGGAGGGCTGCGCTTCCTCCCTCCTTCTCCTTCAGCTCCGCCGCCAGCTCTCTGATCTGCTCATCTCTCTCCTAAAAAAGACAAGCGGGAATGGAAACCCAAACACCTGTTTACCTACAAGTAAAAATGAGTTTGGAGAACACAGGAGCAGACAGAGTTGATCCGGTCTGTATGCGGTGAGACGCAGAAAGGAACAGTCACCTCCAGTTCCTGACTGTAGTACTTCTTTAAGCTGCTTTTCAAATAGTTGATCTTGTTCTCGCATCTCTCCTCCATCAGATCCCGTTCACTTTCGAGGGTCTCACTGCAGAACGGAGAGTGTATTTGATAATGTACAGAAAAAAAAGCAATTCAAACCAATTCAATTAATAATAAATTTATTTGCTTGCGATTAGTACACATTATACAAAAGCATATTTATGCAGGGCAGCTATGGCCGTGCCCTCAGATGGAACTCATTCTAAACCAGCTTTGCCACTGCTACCAATGTAGTCATATTTAATAAAAAGACATGAGAGACAATAAAACCTGAAATGTTATCACTTTTCCATGATAAACATAATATAAAAAAATAATAAATAACTACAAAACCTCAGTATAATAATATAATTTTCCAGATTAACAGCTGTTGTGTTCAAATGATGGCTTGAACACTCAAATATCATTTTGCCTAAAAATACCCATCTCTGATTTCTAATATTACAGCTTCATACCTAAAATCATCCTGCATGCGGTTAATTATCTCCATCATCTCAGAGCAGACCTCCTCTCTGACCCTGGCCTCCAGATCTTCTTTCTCCTGACGCTGACGCAGGACCTCTCGCTTCAGCACATCGATGGCCTTTAGCAGCTCCTGTCAAACAGCCACAACACCGTAGCACACTTTTACTTTTTTTTCCCTACAAGGAACTAAAATACATATCATTTCAGCCTTTTTCATTTCTGAAAATTAGCATTCTAGACAGCCGGCAGATAAATAACTGAAAATTAAAACTGGTCATTTAACTAGTTCAGGGTACGAGTTCTGTTATTAGATCTTTACTGCCCACATCGAACAACTTCAGTCTGTCTTATTGAGAACGGCAAGATAAAACAGAAGTTCACCAAAAAAAATAAGGCTTTTACTTCTTTAGTTTTAGCACTGGAGCTATGAGACTAATGTAGCTACCAAGTAACAGAAGCGTACAGCCCACCGATTAGCATGTCTAAATTTATCACACTTCAGAGTAGTAGAGCTCAAAGGTGTATATATAAATCAGAATTAAACAGGCTGTTTGTTACTGTACCTTTAAGACTGGTTGAGGTGAATTAGCTCTGTTCTTGTGCTTCATTCAAAAAGCTGTATGAGCTGAAACGCTCCTTAAAACTTCAATGGAATGGGCTGGGCTAAACGTATGGACTGGGGAGTAAACGCTGTGTTTTTAAACTTTAGCAGTGTTTACGAACAACAAACTGTTACTGAAAAACAGCACATCTGAAAAAGAAAATTTGGCTTTTCCTGCTGTATTATGGGCCCTTTAACTTGAACAGAGAGTAAATCAAAAAGCACAAACTACAGGATCTCCCTATCATTTTCACAGAGAGGAGCGATTAATCTAGTCTGTAGGAGGTAACAGCATCTCCCAGGCTTCTCTAATTACTCACCTCAGGGTCAAACATGGTGAGGTCTCCTTCATCATCACTCTCTTCCTCTTCTTCCTGCTCCATCAAAGTATTGTTGGTTGAGTGTGTGCTTTGCTCTCGAAGGAGTGAGAGGATGTAGGCTACCCGTGTTTTAGTGGAGGGACCATGAACCAGCTGAGAAGACACACACAGAGAACCAGATGAGAACAGGTGCAGGAGTGTGGTAGGCTGAGATGGAAGCATACTGATGACAATCGCTATTACCTGAGTGGCAATAGCAGAGAACTTGAGGGCCTGCAGCGTCTCGTCGTAGGTGGAGGCGCAGGGGTTAATATTGACCACCATGCACGAGTGGCCATGGCCACAGAAGAAGCTCTGCAGCACTCTTGTCAGCTTGCTGTCTCTGAATGGCACAACCTGTGGAGGACGTGACCTGCAGAGGAGATAAGAGCCGAAGTGTGGCTTAGAAACACTGTTTGCTTAAAGGAACAGTTCAGCAAAAATTCTCACACACACACACACACACACACACACACACACACACACACACACTATACTATATATTTAAATAAAAACACTAAGCATGGTGCTAACTGCATGCCTAAATAATCACACACTCACCTCAAACAACTGCACCATGCTCAGGATTTCCCACCGGTCTAAAACAAACCTGGTGGAGAACACAGCAGGCCGGTGGGGGATAATGATAAAATCACATAAACAAAGGCTTCTTTTAATGTAAAGACTTTGTTTATGGGGATGGCCAGATGGAAAAAGAGTGACACTGTGTGTTATGTTTATTTATAACAATAGAAATGTTTCCTTGTTTAAATGTGCAAAAATGGGATGAAATGGAAAATCAGACACTGTTAAAATGGGACAAAATATAACTGGGTGGCCATGAACGTCTTTGGGGCTGCAGTATTCATCAGGTTCAGTCATGTGACTATTTTATTGACCACCACCTTCAGCGTCTGTGTGTGAGCGATGGTGGAAAATTACAAAAGCCATTACTTATAGTGATATATACAAAAAACAAAGTCAGCTGGTCTTGATTCATATATACTTCCCATTAGTTAATGATTTAAAGTCCAACCCTGCAGCAGACGTGACTCACTGCGGGAGACCGGCACACAAACACTAACATTACAGTTATGTGAAAAAACACGTTTGACTCCTCATGCTACTCACTTTCTGTTTTAAATTTCTACAGGTAAGAGCGTCTGCTAAACGACGCTCTTACCTGTAGACCGCTAAACAACGAACTTGAGACACAATGACATTGTAAATGAACAAATTAAAAACAGGTGTTTTTCTTACTTAGCTAACTTTCAGTAGATTAGCCAGTGGATGGTGACAACAGTAAGGCACAACGATAGTGTTGATCAGTTTGATTCGTTTTGATGATTATGCATGTTAACTAGTGATATTACTGCTCAAACACTAAAATAATTAAACACTCATGTCAGTTAGCTTACAAAGTAAAGTAAACGTTATAAAGTGTAATTTGTTTTCTGATGGCTGTTCTCACATTAGGCCAGTAGATGAACGCAAATGAGCGCAGCCAATGCCACTGTGCGTTCTTACGTTACTGTGGTACTTAAAATACTCAGTAATGAGGGGGCGCTAGAGGACAAATCAGAGAGGATCTGTTATGCCAACAGCTAAACATGGACAGCAGAGGAGAGTGAGCTGCTTTAGCTCTTCTGCTGGAGTGAAAAGGTCATAATGGATCATACTTTTTATGTTTATATAAGCTGTCTTTGTGTGAGACTCAGCTGCTCGTCTGCTACAGCAGTTGAGAAATCGAGACCGATTGGATAGGCTTGGCTGTCATTATAGCGCCCCCTGCTGTAACGCTCAGAACACAGCTCCCACTTGCGTTGCGTGATGAAACGCGCCATGACATTTTTAACACAACTACGCGTGAAACGTCATCTGTGTAGCTCGAAGCGTCTGCGTTTGCGTCTTTGTGTAAAGTATTTTTTGGGCCTGAGCGTCTCTACAGTTCCAGTTTGTACTAACTTGTTAGTCTGGTTGTGTCGTAGAGCACTGATGCAGCGTCCCAGGGTGAGGAGGGAAGTGTTGATGTTGTTGGCCTCCTTCATCCTCTCTCCGTTCTGCTGGTCCTTACAGCGCTCCGACCCCGCCAGGTCACAAACTGACAACCTGCACAAACACATTACATTACACACTGCTGAAAAACAACCACCAAGACAACAGGAGGTTACATTTGTATTTTTGACAAGGCGTCCGTCCATTTTTAAGAAATCATTCCTGACAGAAACCTGGATTTCAAAGCAACAGGAATGTTTACTAACGTCACCTGGCTGGCATCAAACTGCAGCTTAGCAGTGAATGTTTGCCGATACAGCCAAAACATACTTTAAGTGAGTGTATTTTTAATACATCAATGATAAACGCTTATGATGTGAGGCATAAACAGTGCCTTACATCTCTCGTTGAGTTGGGAAATAACAACGTATTTACTCAGCCACAATATAACTGGCTGATATTCGCCATCAAGAAAACAGCTGAAAATGCTGCTATAAAACAATGCTGAGCAAAGCTTGTAAGTACAGATTGACTGTATGTATTTGCATAATTTAATGTGTTCCACCCTCACTTTAAAACATAATGGCTTTGTGTACACATAGGCAAGTGTTTGTGTAGCCTTGTTCTGCCTGGCGCTCCACTACAGTTAGCATTACAGGACTACAGTCTTCCATAGACAGGGCACCAGTGGCTAAATTTACATATGCCAAATTTACACTTTTCACTAAAATTTCCACAACATTTTAGCAACGTTCTCATTTTCCAAGAGGTTTCTTGACTGTAAAACTAGCAGATACATTTGTAGGATTTCAAGATTTTCCTGGATGTTTGGGAATAGTTTCGTGCCCATTGGAGCACAGCTGACCTGGATATAGTGTACCTGAATTTACTTGGACGGTTCAGTGAAGACATATTTAGATGTAATTAGTGAGTTTCCTGCCTTACTGCATTCCACAAACTGCTATGAACTAGGAGACTTTTGAGTCTTACCCTTCGGCTACACTTACGTGATGGGGGTTTAGTCAAAGCAACAGCCTCCCTTAAACTAACCGCCAAAATATTATGCCAATACATTTCTTACTGATGAAAGGTTTTGTTTATGACATTCTTCTAATTCTTGTGCTCTTTTAGATTAGATCTTTTTCTCCACATACCACAACATGCCATTTCATTGCTTTTAATTTAAGGTAAATTAACATAATATATATATGAGTGAGTGAAAGGTACAAACTGGATCTGTCTGTCGGCGCTGCTGCACATCGAGAGTAAATTGGCAACTATTTTGATAATCATTCAGAGCACTTGTGATGGTATTTCTCACGGTTTTCAGATTTTTTAAAAACCAAATAATTAATTGATTAATGGAGAACATAATCAGCAGATTGATCCATAATGAAAACAATCATTCATTTTTAATCAGCGGACTGATCCATAATTAAAACAACCATTGATCATTACAAAACAGCTCAAAAGAGCTCCACCTCAACAATTACAACAGTAAAATCCTGATTTACTAACTGTGAAATAACATTTACCATCTGTGATATTTTTGGTTTTCATAGATTCGGTTATCATACCATGAAAATCTCATACCGTTGCAACCCTAATCTGAATGATAACATTTCAGTGGACAAAACATCAGCTTCTCATATAGGTTCACTGGTGGTTCTGGATAGTAAATAAAATGTCTATATTTGTGTTGTAGTCATGGCGACCCCTGGTTCCTATCACCACCACTGTAAACAATGTAACTAAGGTTTCTCGACAATTAACCATTTTGCATCAAACCACTGAATTATGTATGAAATAAGGAACCGCAACTTACTCGCTGATTTGTGTTCCTTGTCCCATCTCTGCCTGCGGATCGATGTGTAGAACTCGAACGGTAAAGATACTGTGACTGAAAGCAAACAGCAGAAATTCTTTTGCTGATATTTATTTTTATAAACCAGCTGAAGTCCTCGGGTCTATCATTATTAAAGTTAATGAATCCTAAGTTAATGAAGAAATACAAAAACAGCTGTTCATTTCCTGAAAATGTGTTTTTCCATTTAAGGACAAAAGCAAACACTACTTAAAAGCATATATAATTTTTATTCAGAATTATGCAAATTACCGTACATATTTTAATTAATTTACAGATTTCCACAAATGTATTTAAAACCACCGTTTCCTGCAAATGTCCTTAAAACATCGAAGCCCAGTCTTATCCTTATTTAGTCCAATAAAGCAGGAGCATAACATCAGCTGTTTAAATACAGACCAACTGATTTAACAACTGGAATCAAGAATGAAAATTGTTGGCTGTAATGAAAACGTGAAATGAAAAACAGCCCTTTGCGGTAAAGATCAGACACCTCTGACTTGGGCTGTGCATTTTCTCTATACTGTACTAAATAGTACGGCATCATTACAGGTCCATTCATTAGTAAAGTATTTTGCTGTTGTTGGAAGAAAACCTTGTATCTCCAAAATGGTAACTTTACAAAAGAAGGAAAAAACCTACTTTACTTTTAATGTAAGTCAATGGAACCAGACTTTTTTCCAAGTCATTCTGGGCCGTTTCTTTTAGGCCAATCTTCATGAAATTTACACACAATGTAAAGGGCAACAGGTGCTTTCAAATTATGTCAAAAATTGAAAAACGACAAAAACGGGATACAAGGTTTTCTTCCGACAGCAGCGATGTATAGTATAGTATACTATAGTGTTGTGCAATTTTGGATGCAGTCTCGAAACATCGCCAAAAACGATGATGTGGTTTAAGATCTAAATATATCTTAATTATTTGGCACACATTTAAAATGCAAGCTGATTTGCAGAAATCGTTTCTTGCTTCTGTCCGCCAAACAATTAATTGTATATTTGCTTTCATTTGCAATGCATGAATGAATTCCACTAATTAATTAATTAATTTGGGAAACGAGTGAAAAGTTTTCACCAAATTAATTCAGTGAAATTCACTGAGTGCTAGCTGGTACCTGCGGCTCGAGTTGTGGTTGAGGTGAGTGCTGGCGAAGCTTTGGTTACATCGTCCGACTCTGAGCACTTTCCAGGCCTCCTCTGCGCTCCGAACCTGAACCCAAGTCAGATCTGCTTACACAGGAGAGCAGTGAGAAGGGCATCAATAATCAAGACAAGGACAATACCAACAGCGGCACAATGTGTGTAAAAATCACAGCTTCAGCCAAGAGTGACTCGACATCACTGCCTGGAAATGTAAACAAAAGAAAGCGCTGTGTGTTCTCGTACCTTTCACATAGGGGTTTCCGTATTTGTCGTCACTCAGTCGCAGCGTGGCTCTCTTACGGCTTTGGAGAGACGGCAGAGCCTCTAGAAGATCGTACAGGAACTCGTTGTAGATCTCATAGAAGGAGACCCAGATGGAGTACTGCAGGCCCTGCTCCAGATCATCTCCACCGCTGAGCGACAGAGGATCCGCCTCCAAACAAACAGCATCTGAATCTGGAAAAGACAGGTGTGCTCAGACCATGTTTTGAGTAGCTTCCACATGTTACGCTTACAGGAGACTCAGATTTAGTTAAACACAAAACCTATAAGAAAGGCTGAGTTTTTACTCAACTGGAAAATCTGCTTTCAGCTGCAGCACCAGTGAGCTGGAATTCTCTACAGGAGTCTCTAAAACTCACTCAATCATTTAAAACTTTTAGTCTCTTCAGAAAGCCTGGAACTGCTACAGTTGAATTCAACTTTTCCTTTTTAATTAATTTTATTATTTTACTTTTTTGCAGCTGCTTATTTATTTCATGTTAATTCTTTTATTTTTCTACTTTATTAAACAAGTTTATTTTTAAGATTTGTAGTTTTCTTATAGCTTATTATCTTCGTTGGTTCTTTTGCTTACTTCTAATGGTGTTTTCATTATATATTTTTGCTAATTTATGCCTCTCTCTTATTTAAGCCATTATTTTTATTTCTTTAAAAATCTATCCATAAAAATCTAAACTTCATCTTAACTTTTTTCAATTACAGTTTAACCTGCTTGGCTACACTGTAAATAAAGGTCACCCCTAAATGTACTTACGAGTCACAATATGGGCTGATAGGTTGCTTGATTGAAAGAAGTCTTAGAGTTGCTGCATAAGTTTTAAAAATTGAATTAACTCTTTAATACCCTTTTAAAACCACAACACTGCAAAAATAATACCATTTAATATGGCATATATTAATGTCCATTTTATTCAAACTGACTGGTTATAAAACTGAGTGTAACTGTGTTCTTACACAGTTCTTATTGTGTTCGACTTCATCAGTTTTGCAGTCCTCTAGCTGTCAATCAGTGGTCAGTTTCTGTCCACTTTCAGCTGGATAGTTTAGGTTGAGTTCTGAATTGGTTATATATCCATTAAAATATGCTTGGACAGCTCTAATTTTAACACCTGTAATAGTTAAACACATTTTATTTTCATATCTATTTTCAGGCTTTGTAACACCTTGTAAGGATCTGCAGGAACTCTGAATCAAAGTACATATACTGCAGAGAGAACAAGGAACATTGAGCTGGAGATTAGAAAACAGATCCCAGAGTGCTTTTCTCCTTTTTGTACGAGGGGAGAGTGAGCGGAGAGCAAAAAAGACAAAACAAAGTATAGAAGGAGCAAAGTTGGTGGAGCATAGTGGGTGATACCACAGATATACATACCTAGATGCTGCGTTGGGTCCACCCAGGCACATAAACGACGCCGCCATTTTGGGGCGGTCAACATCGCTGCTGGACTGCATTCAGTACTTTCAGTACATTGATGGATTTGTTCATGTGTATGTTTGTGTTTCTACTCGGTTTTTAATGTCAGGTGCAGACTGAATACTTTCCTGCTGGTCCGGACGGCTAATTATCACGATCAGTTATTAAAGTAGTAAAAGCTGCTGAGAGCAGATCCGAGCAGCCTGGATTAATCTGTGTCTGAGGATTAGAACTAAACAGATTAGGTGAAAATCGGTTGAGTAATAAGGAAGTTGTGTCTGATTTAATCCTGAGACTCTTCGTCTCTCAGTACAAGTGAATCTGTTCACAAGTGGATCTTGACCTCTCCAACATGGCAGACGAGCAGACGTAATGCCTCACATAGAGAACAACAGGAAATGCGGCATCTCTGTATGCATGTCTATGGGTGATACCGCTGCCCTCCACCGCTCCGTTCACCCAAACAGAGCACACTGGGCTCACTGGGAGGCGGGGCTTGAATTCGCAGGAGGTCTAACAAAGTGTTTCAGACAAAGGGTGAATAGTGATGTACAAAGCACAAAGTAGAGAAGGAGTAAAGTTGGTGGAGCGTAGTGGGTGATACCACTGCCCTCAACGCAGCCGACTGGTGCTATAATTTCCCGCTCATACAAGAACACCGCAGTGGGCAAGTCTCCTAACGTTACATTTGTCTCTCAGTAACATGATGAAACTGTAATCCTCTGCTAAATGTTGTAACACATAACGATTACAGAACGCTTTCAATAAAAAGTGGAAATTACTGCAGCAGTTCAGAACACGTTAGTACAGGATTCTCACCTTCAAGCCGAGTGACCGCTGAGAGGCCACCGATTCCGCTGTCCCAGCTGGTACTCAGACCCCCACGCAGCCTGGGAGTCTCCTCCTGGAAAAAGCACACAGATCAAGTGTGGCTGTAAGTCACAAAGCAAATGTCTAATTACTCGATTAAAGGGGACATATTATGCTTCTCCAGTTCTTCCTGTTCCTGTAGTGTGTTAGGCCAGAAACCACTTTTCTCAGCTGCCTGAAACGCCTCGTTGGAATTCCAGCCCTTTTCCTTTGTTCCAAGTAGAGCTGGGCGATATGGCCAAAAATGTTATCACTATAAACAAAATTTATATCATTCGATATCGATACATACCGCGATAAATGTCAAATCATTATTTCTTTCAAGTTTGAAGGCTGATTTTCGCTCCTGATTGGTTAATTACTGTTTTAAACTATTCTTTATGGTCTGAACACGACAAACACTCACCAAACAGTGGAACATTTCACAGATCTGTCATGGGAGAGTGGGAGAAAGTTTCTGCTGAGCTGTTTTTCCCAGCTGGAAAAGCACAGCTAATTTTGTAATAGTCATAATTTAAGAAAGAAAACATTATTTTAGCTGGTGCCGAGCGCTCGGCTACCCCGCTACACATGACATCACAGTATTCAGACACCAGCTAGACGACTGGATATTCAATTGTAGTAGTTTAAGGGGTGAAACGCAAAATATCAACACCAGACAAACAGGGTCCTCCTTTTAGGTACGTTTAAACTGAAAGTGGTGCTTTTGTGTCGTATTTGATCTACAGTATCATTAATTCACAGTGTCGTCGAGTGACGGAGCTGCTAAAAACAGCTAGCCTGGAAAGCTAGCGCTCTCCCGCTCTCCAATGCCTCACAGCTTCCTCAGTTTACTTTCGTTTAAATCAGGGCTGTAATTTAACAGCGCTGTAGTTGTGAAGATTGTGATTTAACGCTGCTAAAGCTGTTAGGATGTACAGAAAGAGGTGAGTTCGCTGTAGGTCAGTACATTTACACCACTGACCTCGTCACTCACACTCGGTCACAGGAAAGCAGATCGCCAGTCACTCCACTCAAACAGGGAATGTGTAACTCTGCGTTTCAGCCGTTGCTAAAGACTCATCTTACTCGTGGCCCCCTCCCTCTCTAATCATGTAGAAAAACTCGGAAGTGCGCCCTCTCCTGGCAACAGCACAGTAGTGTCGCTTTCCTTGCAGTAGAAAACGCCACCAAGGCTTTCGCTGAACGTGGAGGTGTTAGAGTGGTGTATTATATTATAACACTTATCGAACATGTCGTATCGCTCTATCGAGGAAAAGTTATATCGCGATAATTATCGTTATCGTTTTATTGCCCAGCCCTAGTTCCAAGACGATGCAATCTTGCAACACAGTCCTTACTGCCCGCCTACCGGCAAGTTCAACATGCCATCACACAGCGCGCAGCAGCTACTGCAGGAGGAGGAATGTGTTCAGTGTTATAGCCGTGTGGAGAAGACGCTAACCTGACATTCAGGGTCAACTCTGGATCAAACTGCCACAGCCATGTCAGACACACAGTGTCCTAAACCATCAGATCTTTAAAAACATCATTCACTTAAAAACACAAAAGACCTTTTTAAAATCTCTAAAACGTTTTTGTGCGGACAGGAGACTAAAATGCAGAGAAGGAAAATCAGTTTTCAAAAAATATCAGTATCCGTGTGGACGAGCAGGTCTGTGAGCATTAGCACACTAGCAACAAATATAATTTAGCCACACAGTTTAGTCTGCCATGAATGTGTAAAGTAAATAAGAACCACAAACGTCATCAAACCGACTAATCCATAACGAGATTTGTTAACGTTTTTTTTTAATCAATGTTATCGATTATGTTGATTGATTGTTGCAGCTCTACATTGCACAACTAAACTCTTTAAAAGATGCCTGAGTGAGCTGTAATTGTCTGGGGAGAAAAGACACTGTAAGGGAAGCATCACATCTATATCACGGGACGGTAGAAGCGGACCTGAGTGCAGAGAGGGAAACTCATGAGAAAGAGTTTATACGAGCTAGGATTGTAAGATTTGTTGTATATTACTGTTCATTGTTTATTTGGAAGGAAATGATGTAAATAACATTAGTGACTATGCGTACATGTAATGACTGCACGTTTGGGATGAGGTCGCTCAGAGCAGCGATCAAACCGCTGGCAAACAAAGAAGACGTCAAGACGGTGTGTTCAAACAAAGGAAGATTCTTGTCAAAATGGAGTAAAATTAACAAAACCAGAAAACAAAGACCCCTCTCCAGCTACCTGAGGAAGATCATTATTTGCCCTTTTGCTCTTAATAGAGAGAATTTTTTTTTTTGCTTGAAGACGGTTCTTGTTTATTTCTCTTTTTGGTAGTTTTGGGGCTGTTTCTCTCTTGTTTCTGTTTCTTTTTTGAAAAGAAACAGATCGTGTAGTAATTTCTATTTTTAGCCCTTTTTTCTTTTCTTTCACTAGAACCATATCAGTCAGCCCTCTACAGGTGTGACAGTGACTGCAGTTAGCCACAGCCTTAAATGCAGAGGTCTACAGGTGTGTGGCTTCTGGGAACTGGAGTTCCGAGGGCTAATGGGCTGGACCCTTACAGTTTTTAATGAAAATGCTCATTTTGGGATTTGATGTTTTCAGTGATTCACCTTTTATGAAAATGCTGTACTGGTTTTTGGAGAACGCGAAGCTTAAAACGATGCACAATGTCACAGATAAAATCCCTGAACTAGTATTCCTTCATCACATCTCTCACCCCTCCATCTTTACCTCTTTCAGCAGAGTGTTCCGTCTAGCTTCCTCAGCGCGGACCTCGCTGACGTCCAGCCTGCGGACCTCCTGGCTGAGTACTGGCTTTAGGTCCACAGCAGGGTAGAGCCGTCCCGAAATCTTGTGGAACAGGGAGACTAAAGCCCGAGGCAGGAGACCTGCTTCTGTAGCCGTGCCTGTGGTGGAATAACAGGAGTCAGTGATCTGATGGTAAAGAGAGCTACAAAGAATGATGATTGGCAAAGTTTCACTTTAAGGACCTACAACACAAAACGTACAATATCTTGTATCTAATCTCCCCTCTCAAACGTCCACTTACTGGTTTATGACCCAAAAACATCACTTATTTTTACATTACCATTTTAGAACTTTATTTATCCCTCAAAACTAAACAGGTTGTTATTTGTTAGTGTGCCTTTAAGACTGATCTATGTAAATGAGCTCTGTTCTGATCGGCTACTTTGTATTGTTCCTCATTCAAAAAGCAGTCCAGCAGAAATACACCCGTGCAAGGAATGGGGAATTGGGGAACGGGCGGGGATAAACTGCTGTAGACTGAATAGAAAAATATTAACTGAACAGTCAGTCACAACTTCAAATCTTTTGCTGTTTATTCATAACACTATAAAAATACTTCCTCAGTTGGATGCTTGATATTATTTTTAAAAATATGGGCATTCACATGAGTTAATGGTTAAAATGTGAATCCTACTATCTGCCACCAACTCAATTAATAACCTGTTAACTTTATGTTTTCTTATGACTGAGTTGAGCATGCAGAGCTGTAAGGGACACAAAGACGCTGTGATCCTAAAAGAACATGGGTGGCGGTCTTACCCTGTACGGTGTAGGTTTTGCCAGAGTTGGTTACGCCATATGTATAGAGAAGCCGATTCTTTCCATGAAGGACATCACGCACCATCTGCCTCATGGTTTGGTCATACACATCCTGCTGCGAGGTTTCTGGTCCAAATATCTGAACAGAGTGTAGAGCTTTGATCAACTTCTAATTAAGAAAAGCCCCATCATTTCCTTTAGGATCCCACACCACTGTGATGACTGGAGATTAGGAATGTGAAAATCCAAATGTAAGTTTATGTGCAATTATATGTCTTGCTACTGTAACACTGCAATTACCTTCAGGATTAATAAAGTTCTACCTATCTATCTATCTCTAAAGTCAGGGACACGACCCACGGAAATATTGAACACTGCACTGCATTTTACATAGATGAGACTTTAGATTACGTTGAATGAAAATGCGCTGCCTGGCGTATCAGATGTGACAGTAATATAATGTAGTCTACTGACTTACATGTATCACAAGTTAATGAACATACATGGCCTGACTGCAGCTAGCTAGAAGTTCATATGCACACTTTTTGGTCATGGGCCAAATTACACAGGATAACCATTAGCTAACAACCACATTTGTAGGCTATACCTTTTAGAAAAAAAGGGTCAGTTGGAGCTGACCTCAGCGAAGTGTCATGTAGCTAAAGATTCTGTTTCCAATAGTGCTGTAAACTACATTTCTGAAGGGTTTTAATGTCTGCTCTGTCGGCTCTGGTGCTATGAGTTAAAAATTAAGCGGAGGTGAAGGGTAAGTTCCATCGACTCCAGCAGGAGTCAAGAGTCAACTCCAACACAACCCAGATGTGCGCATCACAAAGGCCTCGCTCAGGCAGCTCAATCCGATTTAGCCAGGAGAGGTTCCTTGCAGTCTGTACAACAAAAAGCCACATCAAATCTGACTTTTTCTGGATTCAAGCCACATTTGTAGGTGGATCTGAATCTGATTCAAATCAGATTTCAGGATATGTCGCTCAGTTTGAGCGGTCAGATCAGATTTCACACGTTTTATTTTTGTCATTCGGGACTTGCCGGTTCATGACGGCATGACATGCGGCAAGAAAGTCTGTGGTGCATATTCACATATTACAGCTTAAACACGGAGAGTAGAAGCTTTTAACATACTATTTACTTTACGGTAACTACTTCATTAAAAGATTTGAACTTAAAACCTGTCTCTGAATATCACTGGTACAGCCTGTAGCTTGTTTAAAGTTTGCTTTCATCTCTAAGTAACTTGATGCTTCCTAACATTTTTAGGACAGTTTGCATTCCGTTCAGAGGGCCTAAAACGAGATAAAAACAGCTAACTCTACAATTACCTGGGATGTTTTGGCCTGCTTAATCTGGACAATAAATTTAAATGTGCATTATAGATCAGTTTGGTTCTGTTTAATCCCTAAAATACTCTGAACTTCTGTTACACATTTCTATTACCTCAGACGTGCATTGTATTTCATGTAGTTACTGAATAATAAACATTAGGATGGCATAAGCCTGGATTTGAAAGGACTAAAATGTTCAGTTTTCTCTCTGGTGATTGGTTTACCCGTGTAAAGTTGAACTTGTGCATGCTCTGGACGATGCCTCTCTCTGCGCTCTTCATGTTGTGCGAGTCTTTGGGTGCTCTGAGGAGCAGAGTGTCTTCAGACTGCACACACACACAGCCCTACACACACACACACACACGCACACACACACACACGCACACACACACACACACACAAAATATACTTTGTTCAAAACTACTTCAACAACAACAGCAAATGTTTAAGTTTCTTTCTGCCTAATCAGTGGGGGTGTAACAGTAAACAGAAGTCATAGTTTGGTTCACACTGCAGTTTGGACATCACGGTTCGGTACAAGTTCAGTACAACGGGATAAAAACAAACAAAAACACCCAAATGCATAAGAACAGACAGTAGAACAGGTTACAGTTTGTTCCACTGACTGTTGAATAGCCCCCCCCAAAGCATCTGCTACAGCCTGTAGTGTATTAAACAGTAAAATGTAAAGATACATTCTCATATAAGTCATATTTTATGCGGGCTGACGTCTGTCCAAAACTGAAGGCAGCTGTCTCGATGCTTTCCTGCCTATACTGTCTAATAAGTCAGTGCCCCAGAAGGCAGCATTGTGATAAAAGTATCTGCAATCAGATCATGTTTGAGGCAGCGACACATCACAACAGTGTTAGACAGAAGGATGCATGTACACTTCCTTCAAAAACAGCTAAATGGAGGAACCTCAGACTCATTAGACTCGGACATTACTGGGTGCCTTCCTGCCTCAGAATATGGTATGAGCAGGCAACATCAACGGCGCTTCAGACACAGCCTTACAGGTTCCAAACTGAAAATCATCTCTTGCTAATGGCTTACAGCTTAAGTTCTCTGGGTGGAACTTGTGAAATTCGGTTCCGCATTACATTCATCAGTCTTCACACACACCACGTATTGGCCGTATGACTGCACGTATCGAACCGTAATGTCCGTAACATGACTGTTCGCGACGAATACATGTACCATTACACCTCTGCTAATCAGTGAAGATAAAAATATGAAGCATACCTGTTCTTCTCCCCTGTCCTTCTCCACCTCTGTAAGGGGTCGAACCCTCAGAAACACCTTCAGCTTCTCCACAGCTTCATCTCTGCTCCCGCTTCTGTCCAGTGGAGTCTTAGTTTGCACTGCCTGATGTCCAGGAAAGTGAGAGAAGAGTCCAGTTACTGCACAGAGTGATTTATCTGCCTGACTTCTGTTAGAAGGAAGGTTCAAATATCAAATTAAATTTGGTTAAAAAAATATTTTATAAGGGTTTAGTACGACTGACTTGAAAATGTCAAAAAGTGTAAGGTAAAGAGTTGAAGAGGGCTGCAGGCTGAAATTTGGTGGAGGAGGGATGATGGGCGGGGCTGTTTTTCAGGGTTTGGGCTCTCAGTTCCAGTGAAGGGTGATGTTGATGCTGCAGCACAAAGACATTTTACACAGTTATCTGCTTCCAGCTTTGTGTCAGCAGTTTGGGGAAGAGCCTTTCCTGTTCCAGCATGACTGAGCTCCTGCTTCATAAAGACTTTGGCCCAGTCCCATTTCTTCTTTTTACCCCTACCCCTTATTTTCACCTTATCACCTTAACACCTTAGAACTGAGTTACAAGGGGTAGTGGTTAAAATCTTGCTATGCAAAATGGGACAGCCCTGAAAAAAAAACAAAAAAAACAACAACAAAAAAAAAATTAACAAAAACAAAACAAAAAAATAAATAAAAAGAGCATCACTTCATTAACAGCTACCAGCGCTGCTCTGTAGGCGACCCTGCCAGTCTGCAGTGACAGCAGAGGAGGGTAAAGTTCAGCTCCTCACTGCTGGGCTTTAGTTACATTTAGGGCATCATATGACTTCAAAGAGGGGGGCAATTACTTATTATCACCACCCCTAATTCTTCAGTGATATGAAGCTGAAGTCAGATATTCTCCAGATTCTTGTTCGAATTTTCCTGTTCCACCTTAAATGGAGCAGCAGTTACATTCTGGTGCTTCAGGTGTCAGAACTGCTGGACTATTTAAGGTGGAACAAAAAAGCTAGCTAGCTACCGAGACATTAGCACGCTATTAGCAATTTTTTATGCTTGTTATGAAAAAAATGACCATAATACACTGAAATGACATTAAACTAAGATAAAACAATGATTATCGCAATTTTTTAACAGAAAATTCTCACATTTGTGGGTTTCTTTGGTCTCTTGTTCAGCCATCTTGCCGGCTTTTCTTTTTTTCTCATATCACTCTGTTTGGAGGGTGATGTAGCCCCAACACTTCGCCCTCCCCCTCTATCTCAACAAGAATCAGGACACCCTACTCCTAGACGAGAACGCCCAAAATGGAGGGCTAAGGGCTAAGTGGTAGGGGTGAGGGGTGAAATGGGATTGGGCCATGGTGTGACCAGTTTGGAATGGAGGAACTCCAGTGGCCCTCACAGAACCCTGACCTCAACCCCACTGAACACCTTTGGGATGAACTGGAACAGAGATTGTGATCCAGGCCTTCTCGCCCAACATCAGTGTCTGACCTCACAAATGCTCTTCTGGATGAATGAGCACAAATTCCCACAGACACTCTCCAGCATATTCTGGAAAGCTTCCCAGAAGAGTGGAGGCTGTTATAGTCGCAAAGGGGGGGCACTCCATATTAATGCCTATGGTCTTGGAATGGGACGTCCAACCAGCTCATACAGGTGTGATGAATAGGTGTTCACATACTTATGGTAATTTAGTTTAGATGGCAGATAAAACATACCTCCTTTACAGGGATCTGAAGATCAGCTGCAGGAGCAATCACTGAAATCTCCTGCAGCGGCGCTCCATAAAGCTGGGAATGGATGAGACCCCCGATATCTGCTGCTGTGGACTCAAATACGGCACCACACTCCTCCTCATCTGACAGGACAGCGCTTGGCGATGGCAGTATTGCAGACATCGCAACACCCTGAAAATAAAATATAATAAAATTACAAAACACACATCTATCTATCTATCCATCTATCTATCTACACATACATTTATATATATATAAAATACTGAGTAACAACAATTATTTGCTTTCCAGAAATTGAACAAACATTATAAGACATGGCACTAGACCTTTTTTTCCCATGAAATCAAAATTAGGCACATACACACATTGATACATAAAAAGAAAAAAATGTTTGCATAAAGCACCGCGTATAGCAGCTGGTGAAGAGTGAGCACAATATTGATTTTAAAAAATATATATATTAAAATAAAGTATGAGAGCTTGACTACAAAAGATGATGATAGCATAAGAGTGAAAACACTAAAGAGATGAAATAGGGTTACAGGTTTTCTTTATTTAAAGGCTGTTTAAGGGGGAGTTCTGTGTAATTCAATTATTGAGACAAAGTTCGATGTGAAATGGCTCAGTGTGCAGAAACTGACCGATTCAGATTTCTTTACAGTGGTGGTAACAGAAACCAGTGGTGATGTGTATGCAAATATTGGCAATTTATTTACCAAAATGACCAGTAAACCTAGAGGTGCCTTCTTACATAGAATTCTTAGACAAGTTCTTACATGCAATGTTGATTATGCAAATAGTGTTAAACCCAAAAACATTTTCTTGGAGACCATTTTTGCCTTAAAAGGCCCCACATGTATCCCTCCACCATCAGCGGATTTTTCAAAATACATTCAAGGCAAAAGCTATGAAATTTCGTAAAACAATATCACAGGCGTCACATTCATATTAAACCACTCTGAACGACTTTATTTGCATAATAACCATTTAATTATGCAGGTATTTCACAAAAAATTAAGTGGAACTCCCCCTTGAAGAAATTCAAAGGCTGCTTGTATTTTACTCTGCAGTGTTTTCCACACCTGAACTGCAGCACAGACAGAACCTCAGTGCTGCACCCTTTAGGAGCTTCAAAAGGTAGCAAAACCAGTTCTAAACCAGAAACTACACAGGTAACCTAGGCCAGGTGTCCCTCGATGTGTCCTACCATACATGCCTATATCGTTAGTAGAGCGTAGTAAGTTTTTCAAACAGCTCACTGTATTTTTGATGCTATTTCAGCCTTACTTCAAGTGTGTTGTACAGGCTTGGCTTAATATTACTACTACGGCCTTATAAGATGTTTTAGGCTATCAAAACCATCCAGCCTACAGTTACATAGTTTGGTAGCCTAAGATCACCCTATAAGGGCGAGACCTGTAATATTAAGCCGGGCCTGTATGTGTCAACATACTTGGCCAAAAATTCAGATTTTGATATACGCTATAAACACACGCTAATGTTCACAATAGAAAATTTCATCAGCTGTAATTCCTCTAGTGCGCCTCAGAAACATTAAAAACAGTTTACAGTGCAAATAAAACTTATTCTAGTTGATAAACAGTTAAACTTGTCAATCTCTGTAAGGCAAAACGCTATAAATTTACCCATTTCCGTGTTAGCCAAATAAGACTATGCATATTACTGATAATTAATAGGGCAGACAATATAATTTAACACTTTAAAAGAGTAACTATAATTTACATTTTCAGGAATCCTGTTAAGTTAATAAACATAATAAACCAAGCCTTCAGACGCAGAGTTGTTTTCCTATTCGCCAACGTCTTGTTGGAATTTTCCCGTTCCACCTTAAATGGTGCAGCAGTTCATATTTTATCGCCTGACGCGCCAGAATGCAATTGCTGTACCATTTAAGGTGGAACGGAAAAATCCGAAAACGAATCTGGCGATTAAGAAGTTGACTTCAGCTTCGTCTTACTAACGTGGGTTAAATGTTTTATGTGAATGTGATGAAGAGATGTTCGCTGTTCTAGCTAACTGATAAAGGTTCAGGTTCTGTGTGACCGAACTCAGTAGCGCTGCTAAACAATGCTAATGCTAAGACTAACCGGGACTCTCTCACTGTTTCCGTGTTCTTTTATAAAGCAGCGGGTTTGGTTCGCCTCTCACCTTGGTCTGTGATTCCTTTAGCGAGAAAACGTCCTCGAATGTAAATGTCCTCTTTGTAAATTGTAAATTTCCCCGTTTCGTCCTGTTTGTTTTGTTACTGGTGCTGATGTATCCCCACCTTCACTGCCTGACTGTCTTCTCTGAAGCTAACGCTAAAGCTAAAAGTTAACGTATTCAAACATCGCGCTGCGCGCTCTCCGCCAATCACAGGGAGAGAAGCTCTGCCAATCAGAGGCGCAAGAATGCACGACGCGGCTGCTGATTGGTCCACTGCGCAAGGACTGTTTGAATTTGACCAAAATCCGTCAATGAAATAATCCAGAGTCCAGAAAACTTAACCGTGGAGCACATTACTAAACACAGGACAGTAAATAAGACATACCCCCCGCCCCCCCCCACCCCCCGGCTCTCCAAAAATGAATCAGGAACTAAATGTGGATAATTCAACAGAACGGAGTAAAAATATTACTTGTTCACAATTATTGGAATCCATAAAAGTTTATTTAATTATATGTAACTGCATGAATGCAACCAGTTTTAAACCAGCTTAGCCCTACCACGCTACCACGTTTCTGAAGGAAGCAACAGGAGCTGCTCTTCTAGCTTTACTAAGTGGCCAAAATATGTGGACACTATTTATAAATAAATAGTTAAATGATTAAATAAATAAACAGGGTTGGAGTCAAATTAGTGTGTGTGTATGAAACAGTAATAGAAGTTCATAGAAGAATGGAGGGACAGGGAAGGAACAAATGAAAGGAAAAGGTACACAACAGTTATGAATGGGTAAAAATAAAGGAGTAATGATTTGGTAAAGGAGAAAACGGTTGGTGTAATACTCATAAACAGCAGTTAGTTTATTCGCTATGCAATGTAGGCCACATTTTTGCAAAACGGACCTCACAAAAATTTTGATCCTAGAGTGCTTTACACCACTCCAGCCAATGCTTGGCATTGCACATAGTGATCTTAGGCTTGTGTGCCGCTGCTCCGCCATGGAAACCCAATTCATGAAGCCCCTGACGCTCAGTTTTTATGCTGATGTTACCTTTAAAGGCAGTTTGAGCAGAGTGATGCAGCAGAGGTTCACTTCAGTGCTTGGTAGCCCTGCTTTGTTAGTTTACGTGGTCTACTGCTTCATGGCTGAGCTGTTGTTACTCTTAGATCCATGTCACAATAATAGCACTTACAGTTTGCTGGGGCAGATCTCACAGGGGATAATGTTTATGACCAGACTTGTGGCAGAGGTGCCATTCTATGACAGTGCCATGTTTGAAGTCACTGAACTCTTCAGTACAATTCTACTGCTAGTGTTTATCTATAGAGTTTGCATAGCTATTTGCTTGATTTTATACACCTGTGAGAAATAAGTGTGGCTGAAACACTTGAACTCTGCAAGTAGGAGGGGTGTCCACATACTTATGAGCTAGCGTTAGCTTTTCATGTGTCTTCAGTCAAAATGGTCTTGATCCATCACATTTGCACCCATACCAAAACAGGCTAAAAGGCAGGATAGCTGAAAAGGTTAAAGCGTGGTACTAATAAACCCAAGGTCGTGGGTTCGATCCCCGTACGGGCCATGTGTGGTTTTGCCTCATGCTGCGGGCCCGCAAAGGACGTCGACTAGCAAGCTTTGGCGGAAGCCTGCAAAACACACTCGTAAGGCAATT